>NW_028141166.1:4586619-5065602 GCF_030444845.1 Prenolepis imparis | reverse complement strand
AAGCAGTGGTATCAACGCAGAGTACTGTAAAATAGTTAATTATTGCAGAGATAAAGAAGCAGTGGTATCAACGCAGAGTACTAAAGAGATGATAAATTACTCACCGAGTTGCTCTGCCATCCTTGGACGCTTCTTTTCGGATGACTTTCTTATTCTTTCTAGCTGCTGCTCCTTATTCCCTTTATCCTTTATATCCGCTGCTCCTTCGCATCTTCCCTTTATCCTTTCTATCTGCTGCTCCTTCGGATCTTCCCTTTATCCTTTCTACCTGCTGCTCCTTCATGATACTCACTATTCACTCGCGAGAAACACGGATAATTACGATCACGCGCATATTAATAATGCACAATGCGACAATCGCGTGGGACGCGCGGCCAACTTCAGGTGTGACGCTAGAGACGCGAGTGGAAATGGTTAGTAACTATCCCTCTTCACCCCGCGAGCCCGCGCTTCGTACCGGAGAAATTATCGGAGCTCTATTAGTTAAGTATTAATTACACGTATTAATTAAACGCACAATCGCAACGCGCGATTCGGAATTGATCTGCTTCGCACTCGATTAATAATCAACAGTCGAGAATGATATCGATAATTTCACTCATCTGCTTGCTATATATCGTGCGATATTCGTCCGCCGTCCGAAATACATTCAGTTAAGTTGGGTTAGAGTCAGGACTGCACGCGCGATGTACTTGAGAGACGAGCACGTAAGTACAAGAATATTATATATATATATATTATTATTTAACAATTGATATATATCAAGTTTTTCCGTTTCTCAACTTATTCGGTCTGACGATTTTGTGCATCACTTCGCACTCTCTCAATCCAGATTGATATTATATCAAACATGCACAACACACTTTACATAACCACACAAATTGGCGAGCAATCAAAGTATGATAAGATATATTCGAACATCATTCAGATACAAGAAAGAATTATCGCTCGTAAAAATCGATCGCAATGAATAATCTATAGCTTGGATTCATATTTGTTGTAAATGTATAACATAAATTAAATGAAATATGTATGTATCTGTTTGAATAAATAATCGTTGTCTCGCTACGCTTACGAATCATACGTCGGTCGCAAAAGTTAATTAATATTGCGCAGATTGGAAATGTTGAAAGAATAATAGCATTTAGAGAGATAGTATGTAATCAAATTTGGATGCCGCGAATGACAAGGTAGCCGCACATACATAAACATTAGAGAGAGACTAAGGCTGCCCGAGTGCATTCCCTCTCTTTCTATATCATTTCTCTCTCAGTGATATAGAAAGAGAGGGAATGCACTCGGGTGACGCTTCCGAACGCAGCCTAAGTGAGGCAGAGAGAGAGGAGAGAGTGCGTTACAATTTTATACATAATTTTCCTAAAAATGATAGCAGCATTATACGTCGCAAATGATGAATATCATCTGGCAGTTATTTAGTGGTAGTTGCTCTCACAAAATATTTAGACACATTACACAATATAAATTTATATGAAATATTTTATTTCTCTTTTTATACTTTAAATTAATTATAATTATATTAATAAACTCATCCATGTATTATGGTTTTCCATAAGACTTGAATCATGCTTTAAATCTTTAATAAGTCAAATAAAAATTATAAATCGATGAAAAACTCATGATGATATCTCGCGTTGCAGAGAACGCGAAATAATATAAATAAAATCGTTTGATCGAGTGAATTTTGAAAAACGAAAAGGCATAATATAATACGAAATATATCGCGCGTACGATACTAAATTTCGATTGTGTATTTTCGGGCGAATTGTGTGTGTATCATAATTAGCATCAGTAACTCAATTCATATATAATATCGCGTAGTAGCAAAATAAAATTACCGATGTTATTTTTTCAAGTCTATTTATTTATTATTAGTCGAGTATTATACAAAACAGATCAATTTCAAATTGATTATTGCATTGTTTAATTAATATATATATATATAATTATATAAAATATATATATATATATATATATAATTATTAATTAATTAGCTGATTGAATTAATTGACAAATGTGTATCAAAATACGTAGTTACTTGCTAGCATTTTTTAAAATAATAATATGTTAAAAATTAATTAGTAAATTAACTTTTTAATCAGCTGATTTCTGTGAAAAAATATTAATAAGGTGTTAATTTGTTAATTAGAATATTTTTTAAAATAATATGTTATAAAAATTAAAATAATAATATATGTTTTAAATAATATGTCATAATTCTTTAAACTTGATTAATATTTTTGACAGTTATCAGCTGATTTCTGTCAAAAATATTAATCGCAGATAAGGCATTATAACATATTATTTACAACATATTACTATTTTACATTTTATAACATATTATTATTTTACAATTTAATTAGCAAATTAACGCTTTATTAATATTTTTTGACAGAAATCAACTGATTAAAGCGTTAATTTGCTAATTATTTTTTAAAATAAGAATATGTTATAAAAATTAAAATAATAATATGTTTTAAACTATATGTTATAATTTCTTAAACTCGATTAATATTTTTGACAATTATCAGTTGATTTCTGTCAAAAAATATTAATCGCAGATAAGGAATTATAACATATTATTTACAACATATTATACTATTTAACATTTTATAACATATTATTATTTTATAATTTAATTAGCAAATTACCGCTTTAATAAGTTGATTTCTGTAAAAAAAATATTAATAAAGCGTTAATTTGCTAATTAAATTTTAAAATAATATGGTAAAAAATTAAAATAGTAATATGTTATAAATAATATGTTATAATACCTTATTGATTAATATTTTTTGACAGAAATCAGCTGATAACTTTATTATTACATAAAAATATTATTACATATTATTTAAAATATATTATTATTTTAATTTTTATAACATTTTAGAAATTAATTAGCAAATTAACGCTTTAATCAGCTGATTTCTGTCAAAAAATATTAATAAAGCGTTAATTTGCTAATTAAATTTTAAAATAATAATATGTTATAAAAATTTAAATAGTAATATTTTATTTTATTTTATTTGTGTTACAGGTTGTGATAAGCTGCGTGCGAGCTTGACTGTGAGATTCGCGAGTGTCGATTCGTGCGATTATAGTTTTCGCATCGTTATTTCACATTGCGCAATGTACGCGAAATACGCGTACGATTCACGCGTCGCGTCGGGAGTGCCGTGTAAAGTGTCGGGCGATCGTAATTATTCGTGTTTTCGGGAGTGTCGCGAGTGCTACCATGGACCAAGAGAGGAGGAGGAGGCCCGGGGAGGCATCCGGCGACAGCGGAGCAACTATAAGGTATGCAAAATGAATATATAATTTTTCTTTTAAGAAATACATAATGTTATATTTGTTTAAGTATCTCTATATATATGTATTTTATTTGTTATTACAGGTAAGATTTTGTAATAGGAGAAGAGGAGAAGGAGACCCTGGGAGGCGTCGGCGATACTGGAGCGACCGCGAGATTCTCGAGTGTCGAACGGACGTTGATTCGTGCGATTACAGTTTTCGTATCGTTTTTCCTCATTGCGCAATGTACGCGAAATACGCGTGCGATTCACGCGTCGGGAGTGCCGTGTAAAGTGTCGGGCGATCGTAATTATTCGTGTTTTCGCGAGTGCTACCATGGACCAAGAGAGGAGGAGGAGGCCCAGGGAGGCATCGGGCGACATCGGGGCAACTGCGAGGTACGCAAAATACTTAAAAACATTTTTTTCTAAATTGTATTGAGACATTCGATCGTTTCCAGACTTTCAAAACACCCTGTACACGTATACACACACATATACATATACACATATATATAATTTGAATATTTTGTGTTTTCAGATCAATGTGTGTGCTGTGTACTCCAACTTCGCTCGACAATTGCACGTGTCGGTGAGTGAGAAATTATTTCAATCGAATTGAAAGTATTTTAACATTCCCTTTCTAAAAAAGATATGTCAAGTTGATTCTCGCAGGTATTGTTGCATCTTTTCCGCGATGCTTATTGACTGTCTTGATTCGCATTGTGCATTATATTCGTAGCATCGAGAGGCTGTCATCGCGAGGATTAGTAGTTTGACAGTTCGTTCAAAATAAAATTAAATAAAATAATATATTTTAAACGGTTTTAAATAATATGTTATAATACTGTAAACTCAATTAATATTTTTGATAGTTATCAGCTGATTTCTGTCAAAAAATATTAATCGCGGGTAAAGTATAATATATTATTTACAATATATTACTGTTTTAAAGTTTTGTAATATATTATTATTTTAAAATTTAATTACCAAAAATTAACGCTTTAATCAGCTAATTTCTGTAAGAAATACTAATAAAGCGTTAATCTGTTAATTAAATTTTAAAACAATAATATGTTAAAAATATTAAAATAGTAATAAGTTGTAAATAATATGTTATAATACTTTAACCGCGATTAATATTTTTTGACAGAAATCAGCTGATGACTGTCAAAAATATTAATCGAGTTTAAAGTATTATAACATATTATTTAAAACATATTATTTTATTTTATTTTTAACAAACTGTCAAATTGGTAATCCTCGCGATAATAGCTTCTCGATGCTACGAATATAACGCACAACGCGAATCGAGACAGTTAATCAGCATCGCGGAAAAGAGGCAACAATGCGAGAATCAATTTAACATGCCTTTTTTAGAAAAGGAAAATATATAAATTTTTATAATAATTATTAATTAATATATATATCTCTCTTTCTCTCTCTCTCTTTCATATAAAATATTTAATTTTTCCAAACGTCACTTTAATAGAATAGAATCTTTAATAGGATAAAAGCTCTGTATTTTTTTATCTTTCGGAAATTAAATATTATATAAACTAATACAAGATAAAGAGAAAGAGAGGAAGGGCGCAATATACATCGCAGAAAATATTTTACATAACAAATTCTAACTGATTTATCTAACTCATTAAAAAAATAATCCGTATAATTATACATATCTGCTTTATAAATAATTACAATCGCTTACGTTGCGGTTTTATTCTAATTTTTCGTAACTTGTCTATTTATTGATGTGAATGATTATTTATATTTAAACTACATTGATAATGAAAACAAAAAAAACGAAAGAAATTATTGTTTTAACATTTTTATTTTAAAATAACATGCATTTCTGCTAGTTACGATACTAGCAACGAGTTTCTCTCTGGTTTGTTTTCTAAATCAGTTTATAACTCGGATGCGCAAAAGTAGATCCGCGGGCTGATATTTCCGTGCTAGCCAGTTTACTGCCGGAGGGATTTCGCGTGATCCTGGACGTATCCTAGCTCAACCCCTCGAAGGGGCCCTCTTTCGAGGAGATCGAGGATGCTCGAGGATGCACGGAGGCCCTATCCTGAAATCCGAGACACGCGAGCCTCGCGGGAAATTCTTGGTTTTATATCCGAGCTCTCTTTCTCTTTTGCTCTTCTCGGTAAAACGATTCGCCAAGGGCGTCGTATTCTTCTCTCGTGTCTCGTTCGTGTCCAACCTCCTCTCCCTTCTATCGATGGAATTCTTGTTCGATCCATTTAGGCTCATTAATTTAGAGACAGAGATTTTTATTGCAAATAACACGCCAGCGTTAAAAAATATTCCAGATGAAAGTGATTGAGCTGTGAACTCTTGAACCTGCATTTTTATTTGATGCAGAATTTGTGTTAGAATATAATTAAAGGTAAAGGTGTTTTTGCATTAAATAATTAAAAACTATAATAAAATATCGGTTAATATTTTATCAAATTGTCTCGAGATGAAATTATTGATTCTAAACGATGAAATTTGCACGTGCAATTTTTCAATCAAGCGACTCTATGTGAAATCACATATAAATCACATAGAAATGCAAAAGAATTGGATTCTTTTGCGTGATTTCGCGGTTATATAAGCTATAATCAATCATGTCGTGAGAAGTCAGCACGCCGTCTGATTATATATGATACACGCGAATTGCGCGTATTCTTGCAATTAAATGGATACATTGATTACCGCGTGGTAATTAAGTACCTGGTATAATTAGAAGTACATAGGCCAGACATTTAAAACAAGGTATAAGATAAATTGAGTAATTATATTCACATTATAAGCATCAGCGCCGCATAGTTCCATCTATATATCGAGCTCGTACGTGACCCATTAATTTTATCTATATAAAGTATGATAATTTGAGAAATAATTTTGCATATATTTTTAAATATTACATATTATCAATACGCGCGGACATATCGTGGACGGGTGAAAAATGCGAAACGCTAAAGAACGAATATAATAATGTTTCATTTGCACGCAAACAAGATCAGTGCGCATGTAATGCTGCGAAATCTCATTTTACATAACACGCGATATATCCGCGATCACCGGGGCAAGATATCAAGCTGTCTGAGAGTTATGGAGAACGCATCTTTAGTTGAAATCTCAGACTTGGTGGTTTAACGAAACGCTGATATACCTACACGAATGATCCGACTTGGAAAGTGCAATAGGATCGGTGAACCGAACGTTACGGGGTAAACTTCACCGGGGTATGGGGGTGTGATGATAACACGTCTGGCCGCTACCGTCATAACTTGGCCCGTGTTACAATGTGCGGAAGGGCATGACCAGTAGAGAGTACAAAGATATAGCGGGGCGCGCGCGCGTGCAGAGGGTGCGGAGGTAAAGCAACCCCTCGAGGGGACACCGGCCGCGCGTAGCGGTGATGTGTGACGTGGCCTGACACGATGTCGGATCCCGGTGGTCGTGTTGGGTACGTCGCGGTCGTACATGATGTATATGGTGCACGGGAATAGGGGCGGAGCGGAGACAGATGGGCGTGCGGAGGATCCCTTTGAGGCTGCCGCGCGCGGCGCCACGGCCTCTGCGTCCTGCAAGTTCCTCTTCTTCTTCTATCTCACCTTGTATCCTTCCTCCTGCCTTCCCCTCTTCACCCACCTTCGTCCTCCTCGCCTCTCCTGGAGAGCTTCGCTCCTACGGCTACGCAATCAAGCCCAGAAGAAGTCGAAGAGCGCCCTCAATCCTTCCTTGCCCTGGCGCCACTCTCCAACACCGTCTAAATCATCTCTCCTTTCTATACTGCCGTGAAACAAAAAATTTTCCTCCGCGGTTCGAGAAGCCGCAAATCGTTTGTGATTCATAAGAATTCGATGCACGGTTTCACGTAACTTTTGCACGGGCTGATCTATAATACGACTGTCAGGAAAGAAATTTCTCTCGAAAGTTGCAAACAATTAATAGTGTAATCTGCACTTGTATATTGACTTTATTAACAGATCGATACCTAAATAATATAACAGCCGTAAACTTAGAGCTAGAATTTTCATTCTATATAAAAAAATTATTAAGTATCTATAGCAACAAGTATTTATACGATGATAGGAATTTAAGATGATGTCGTGAATGAACAATCTATCACTTCGCACGAAATCTTGTTATAATTAATGGATTTTTAAGTGGCCAATTTATCAGTATCGTCAAAAGTGAGAATCGAGGTTCGCCGCGGCAAAATAGCGAATTGTGCAAGATCACGCGGTAACAATCGATCGAACACATCGTTACGAAGGACTTTACAAGCCCGACTTCCCGGCTCTCGTCCCTAGGACAAGCCTTACAGCTTACTTAGCAGAGTGGGGTAACGGCGTTTAGCCTCCTGACTAATGAACCTGCGGGACCTGAGCACCCGGCAGATTGCCTGAGTTTCGTTTAAACTCCCGTGGAAAGGGTCAACCAGAGAGCTGAGGAAGATGGATGCTTGGATTATAACGTCGGATTCGAGTATGATCTACTCGCGTCATGATTTTTATATCGCTAATCTAAAAAAAACGCACGTAAAAGGAGATATTTTGAATTATTACGTAAATATTACGCAATATGATTATTACAATTAATTCTATATCACAAGAATCATTAATCCGATGCGAAAATATCGCACTTCTTTCTGTGTGTTTATGAAGAAAAGTTAGCGGTAATATTTTGAGGGCCTTCACGATGGTCTTTGACCCGAATCGAATCCTTCTCGGAAATTAGATGAATCGAGAGATGTCTTATAATTAATCAGGATCTAATTCTATACATTAAAAAAATTATAGCACGTGAAAGGTTTATCTCTTTTCCTATCAAAGGGTCAAAAAATTACATTTCCATTTCTATATAAGAAATTAATCCCCTTGTCAATTTTTTACAAAAATTTTTTACAAAAATAGATTTTACTGCTTTGTAAATGTTTAATAGAAAAATAAAAAATTTAATACAAGAGGGTTAAAGTAGATTAAAAACGTGAAAATGACATAAATTGTGTGTCAGATAAATAATCTCTTCTCTTTTTGCAAAATTTCATTTCACATAGTTGATGATGTGCAGAAAATGATGATGTTAGAAAATATCGCGTTCGAGAAGATGCGCGCTTTTCACAAAACTGGTAAATTTACAAGGAAATCTCTTCCGCGCGTCGGACGTCTTGATTGATTGGACAGTAACTAATGAACCGCGGCTAATTGCGCGCAGTAATATTCGCCAGCAAAAACCAAGCAAAGCATACATAGCTGACCCGTGACTTCCCTAAGATCACAGGACTCCCCACGCCGCTTCCTGGCCGCGACCTTCCGCCCGACCTTCCCGATGCCTCCCGCTAATTATTTTGGCTACCCTCTCATCGACTCTGTTTCTGTCTCTTCCGACTGATTCTTCTTTGTTCTCTTGGTCTATCTCCTTTGGCTCGCGTCTGCAGCAAATCTCAACCATCTTCACGTATTGATTAAAGGCATATATAAAAATAATACAATAAAAGATACGATCCATTAATTCGTAGATTTATCTCATTGCGGTACATTTATACTTTAAATAATAGCTAAGACACAAACAAGCATTTACGTAGTATAATATAATTTAAAATGTCTACTTTTCAAAAATATTATAAATATCGTGTTTAATTCAAGAATTTAAGAAAAGATTTATCTGATATATCGTGTCTGTGAGAAAAAGATTAAAAATTATTTATTAATTTATTACGGCCAATAAAAATATATAGCTCGTATAATAGAAACATGTAAAATAAATTATAAATTTCAGCAGGTATGTTAAGTAGAAATAAATATCCTTATTTACTACGGCTTCCTAAAACAATACGGCGGTGATAATATAACTGACGTTGACGTGGATTGTACAAATTTATTGTGGCAACTATGGGGCGCCATATAACGACATACAGTCACGTTTGCGGCGATCGAGAGGCGAGGGACTTTTATTAGATCAGCAATAAACACCGGCCCCCAGGGTCCTCTGTCGAATTTAAACGCCGCCGAAACAGGATTCGCCCACTGACTTCTAGAAATCCCTTCTGGCATCAGACTAGAAAGCAAAGGGGCCAATTACGTTGCGAGGGGGATGAGTGCCGTGTCAATTCTGGTTAGAGACGACGGTATTAACCCTCTATCGGGTCTCTTTTTAACCCTACAATCCACCGCGACGAATCCTCACGTTCTTCCTTTCTTCGGAAAGGACCGCGTCTAATTCAAATTAAAAAAAAAAGAATTGATACACTATGCCGAACTAAGCGAGAGATCCACGTAATTTTACTGGCAAACAAACATGTTAACCGATGGAAAAATAATGCTCTGCCTGCTATTAATATATGCTTGTATATAACAAGACATTATATATCATTATCAATAATTACACAGTAAAAGAGATGTTGAAATTATGTAATAGAGTAATGTAGATTTTTTTTTTACAAAGAAAATACTTAATTTGCTTTTAACTGTTTTTTCAATGTCTTTATAATTTTATACGTAGCTTTTTTTCTTAATTATAAAGATAACTAATGATTATTATATATATATATTTTTCTTTATTATAAAGATAACTAATGATTATTATATATATATATTTTTCTTTATTATAAAGATAACTAATGATTATTATATATATATATATAAGTATATATTCATTAGGCATCATATATATTAAATATTATTTTATAAATATTATTGACAATTTCGTTGTACATATAATGAACCTATGTTCTATATATACATTTTTTTTTAGTAAGACGATATGCTTCCTCTCTAATATTCAAAAATGTGCCATCGGCAAAACGAATGCATTGCAACAAGTTGATGGCTCTCTCTCTCTTGTGGAGAAAAAAAATTAGACATTCTTGCGAGAACCTTTTATGCTGAATTGTTCAATATTTGCAATATACGTGATATCGTGATTCTGGTTGCGCGTTAGGAAAATGTAAATAAAAAAATAATCGCTACGCGATTCTTTCTATTGTTCTCATACCGGTTAATCGAGAGGAGAATTCAAAGCAGCCTCCATTAAAGTTCGACGACGATCACGATGACTCGTCCGCCCTCATCGCGTATCGCTCGCTCGCGTAAGATCGATCTGATTCTCACTCTCTCATGGCTCGCCGATGGCGTGACAGCCGGCTAGGCAGATGCGTGGCAACGAGTTGACATCGAACGCTGCGGGCTAGCGTGGCTTTAGAGTTGCTCCTCGCAGACACGCACCCTGGCATTCTGGTGGAGCAAGGGGGCGCGAATAAAAACAAAGGGAGGAAACGAGAGAGATGCGAAAAGAAGAGAGACAGAGAGAGAGAGCTAAAGAGAGCTAGCAAGAGGCAGCGAAAAAATAAAAAAAAAAAAAAAAGAAAAAGAAGGGCTCGCCGAGAGAGACTCGGACGTGCGCGTGCGCCCGCGTGCACGCACGGCGCGGCTTAGGCACGCATACTGTCCGGTTTTCTTGTTGCCTATACACTACACTGGGCCTGATGCGCGACGACGGCCCTCGTCGTCTACTACGACACATAGAATAGTAATGAGGGACAGAGATATGAGGCGGGTCTTCCCCGTCGCCGCCACGGGGGAACCGCGCGGCGCGGAGCGTCGTCACGCGAGAACGCAACCAGCTGACGTTCTCTCTCGCTACTCGCCCCTGCGTTCTCCTTCGCACTCTCTCTCTCTTTCTCGCATCACCTAGTGTCTTCTTTCTCTCTTTCCATCCAACTCTTTCGTATGCATATTCGGATGGTCTCTTTCTTTTCCTTCTATTGTTGTCGCATTGTTGTTGCATATCTTGAACATCGATAAGACGAAATTAGAAAAAAATGCCTCCAGTTTTAGAACGAGAAAAATAGATCAATTGCGAGAAGTTAATTTTTCGATTTTATTATTTTTTTCAAGAAAAAAATATTTTTAACCCTCCGTTAGCAATCTGGGTTTTTAAAGACAAATTTTCATTTTTTTAACAATTGGGTTTAATATTTGGCTTTAAAATTTATTGGATAATTGTAATAGAGATATTAACAAATAATCCAGAATTTTTGGGGATTTTTTGAATATCCAAAACATAAAAATAATCTGGGGTGAGAACTTAAAAGACCCAATTTGCTGATGAAGGGTTAATATAACTAACAAAAGCAACTAATAGAGAGCAGAGTGACAAATAGCTTCATTACAAGCTTATGAAACTTATACGAATATAAAAAAAAAGTTGTAATATTATTATACATCGTCTTCTACATTTTCTAGCATTCTATTTTTTTTTTCGATTTCTTTACTCTGTATGTTCGATGATTTCGCCCGCCTTCTTGTCTCCTTTCTCTCTCATCATCCATACACCTCGACGGTGATCGCGAACCACCCCTTTTGCAAGAAACCCCCGAGAAACTCCTCTCGTACAGAGTTTCTCGCTCAATTCCACCCATGTGCTCTTCGTGCGAATACTAAGTTCCTTTTATCAACAGTCCATCACGATCGTTTGAGAACTCCAGGTGTTCGTCGCATACATTCGCAATGTCGTGCGTGCGAGCGAGGCTTTGTGGAAAGTCGCGGAAATTGCGGGTACTCGTGAGATTCGATTAGGTATAAGAAAGAGAATGGGAAACGCACTTACTCTCCCCTGCTTCTCTGGTAGTGATATTAGCTATTTTTGTAATGGTGAGTCAACAAATATCTTTCGACTTTTCTACGATTATAAATTGCTTTCCATTGAATCCAGTCGGTGCGAGAAAAAAGTGCGACATTCGGTTTTAACACATTAAATAGAAAATAACATGAAATAACTGATATGCAAAGCTAAAAGAAATTTACATTTTAAATTTCTTTTCCCACATTCGGATATGAATTCTTTTTTCTCCTATTTTAGCCGCGCATTCGATTATTAATTGATATGTGATATTGTGAATTGTAAATATAACAAATTATTTAAAATATTATAATATATCTAATAACTCTAATAATGGAATAATTTTTATGTACATATTACAACAGTATACGTTTAACGTTACAAATAAAATTATTTGATGTTTTTTCAACAAGATTTTTTTTGTAAAATCTAAAAATATATATCTTTTTTCTAGAATTTTAAACAATTTTTTTTTTTCGAGAAAGAAAAGAGACCCGCGCTCTTAAAATAAGAAACTTTTTTTA
Source organism: Prenolepis imparis (assembly GCF_030444845.1). Lineage (NCBI taxonomy): Eukaryota > Metazoa > Arthropoda > Insecta > Hymenoptera > Formicidae > Prenolepis > Prenolepis imparis. Next base: position 5,053,148 of record NW_028141166.1, on the reverse strand, counting down.
TCGCAAATACGAGGAAGACGCGCCTAAGAATGTCGCGATCGTGTACCGCGGATTGCACGCGACTGTTGCGTTTTTTTTTTTGCTCTTCTAGTACTTCTGATAACCCTTCTGTTATATTTTTCACGCGTGCAAATTGCTGTCTTCTCCATTTCATAGTTTCACCCCTTTTGCGCGGCTCACTGCCCTCAAACGATTATACCTCAAAGTCCCGTTGGAGAAGAATTCTCTTTTCGCTCATGATTGCCGTGGCGTGAAAAATCTATAACGTGTGATAAAAAAAAGTCGCTCTCCATTTCGCACCTTCGTGAACAGAAAAAAGTTAGTCGTTTGCCGTCTCAAATTGTCCCGGGAATTAAGTACGGCAATTATCGCGCAACGATAATAATTTTTAATGCTTTCTGATAATATACTTTTGATCTTTACGATATGTTTTTAATTTCCGTTAACATATGTGTACAACGTTTTATCTCATCAATTTGCCGTCACTTTAACACACTCTTACTACATAATTACGCGCATTTAATATTACAACATGTGATAAATACTAAATATTTTTCTCATGATAAAAATCTAATATGTACATCCACTTGGTCATTAAATATCTAAAGCTCGCCTTAGCATTTGCCGAAACAATTACAATATGTTTGCAATAATGGAAATACATATTGTATACAAGTATTCACGAAATTACGATCATTGTGACACACGTGGTCGTTAAGGAACAAGTGGAGCTTCCCACGTAAAAATATGTCGAGAGTTTCAATCAAAACCGAAAAGACCGAATATCCGCCGGCGCTCGCAGTCTCTCATTGAAGGAGCTCCCGGTAGAGAACTCGCCACACCCCTCGCAGTCCATCTCTTCCTTTGCCTCGTGTGCATCGCGGCATTCTTTTGTTTCGGGCGTTCATTCAAGCGAGGGCAACCACCTTCAAAGTCAGTTTTTCCTCCTTGTCTGCATCGGGGAAAGAGACGAGGGGATATATGGGAATATAGCGGGAGAACACGCGTAGACAAACGGTCACACTTAATTGCAGGGAGGGCGATCGTACGGGTAATAGGGGCCTGGTCGGGCGACACTTCGATAGGTTCGATGCTTATTTTCTTGATCAATTCGAGAACGCATCGTGCCATCGTCAAAAATTATTAGATATCTCGTACGTTCGGGGAAATTTAAGTATTGGCTATTGTCGGGATATTATTAGATTCTAACATAACGTGTTTCTTCCATCAATGAAGCAGCTTTAAACTGCTCAACTGGATTTTACTACAATTCATTCATTCATTGTGAAGAAGAAAGTTATTTAGTTACATTTTCAATGTAACATTTGTATTCGTCACATCGCGTATTAATTCAACCTCTTATATTAAGAAAAGTTAAATAATTTTTAGCCTGTAAAGAGAGAAAAATCTACAATATAGTAATAATTTACTATATTTTGAAAACTGATCATAGAAAATTATTTACGCTTTTTTATGATATATTAAAGTAATACTCTAAATCTCTCTCATCTCGCAAATCATTAGAAAAATTTTAGTTAATTATAATTAATAATTATTAATTAGATTATATGAATAGTGCATTAAATTGTGATGCATTATTTTCTTCATCAATGATGCCAGCATTTTTTCAAATGTATATACATATATTTCCATAAGCGCTCATAATTCTGTCATCATTATTCGGTATCTTATTTCGCAAATCCTCTCCCGATATGCACGATAATCAATTTCATCACAATGGCGGGCAATTCGGCTCCTCCGCAGCATCCCTCGCTCCACGTCGCTAGTAGCCCCCCATTCATCCGTCCTGAAGGAGCCGCGTCTCCTCGCCCTCTCGTTTTTCTCATCGTGGTTCCTCGCTCTCTCCCCTTTGCTCGCGTCCACCTCCCCTTCGGTCATGTCTTTTTCTTCCTTCTCAGAGGTACTCGTGAAAGTCTCTTTGTTCGAACGACGACTCGTCCTCGTTCGTCTCATAAGTCGCCGACTCTCCTCGAAGGCTTTTGACTCTCGTGATCGAACGAGAGACTCACCGTGAGACTCACGAATCTGCTGCCTCTCCCGCCTGTCTAACGTTGCGTTCCGAGCTGTTGCTGCGTGATGTACTCTTTTCTCAGAATAGAAATATATAATAATATATTCAATGTAAAATATTTTACATTTAAGACACAATTCATTTTGATATCATTTTCGATAATTTAATATATATAAATATTTACTGATTTCAATAATAATATAACTGTTATTTAGATTGTAAAATTAATTAATAAAAAAAATTGAAATAATTTTTTAAATTGCAACTAAAAATTTTTCCGTCAACGAAAATTAATTCAAATATAAAAATAAATTTGCACATATTGCTAGTATCGCGCTTTGTTGTTTACATTTGCTTGTCAGAACATATCGATAGTTTATGTTGTTCTTATCAATGTTCTATATTTAAAGTAAAATTTTAAGATCCAGTTTCCCAGCTCAATATCTCCTCGCACCTCGCTACATTTTTCCTTAATGATATACTCTATCTGAAAAATTACGATACTTATTCTCATTCGCTTCTCTCTTGGGTGCACATTTTTTTCGACTACTATGTCATTAAATTCAATATCAGTGAAGCTCTAACGAAGAATACCTACATTTCTGCGATCCCATATATCCGATCTGTAATTTCAAGTTCGCATAAGCGTTTATATATGTATGTAAATGTATATATAGACGCATATACATGTTCTGAAAAAAGCACATTCGGTAAATCATCGACGCCCGACGATATCGGATTAATGAAATCGATTCCACGACAACCCTTAAAGGGTGCTTTCAGCGAAGTGGAAGAGGCGCGGTAAGATAGATTTCGTGGTTCTTCGCACACTAAAAATAGAGGATGTTTTCGGACGATGTTAGAGAGGGAACGGTAATACCGTATAGAACACAATGTTTGCGGGCAACGCCCACTTATACTCGCTCCGGCTTTTACTGCCGGGCAGTAAAGTACGAAAATTACGATCCGCGCTTGTCACTGCTTCGGGCATCGAGGAACTCTCCAAGAGACCTGCTGCTCTCGCGCCTTTCTCTTCGTCTCTCTCTTCCTTCTCCTGTTTTTTCCGTGTCATAACGCTTCGCGCGTGGATATTAGACGTTGTTAGATGGAAAATGCATGATGCATACGAGCAAAAGCGCAATGCGATTCGATCGCGTATAAAAAGATTGTACAACGCTCAGTAATGGACGAGGCAGTAAAAGCTTTCGCAGAATGTATGTATATAGAATCATCATTGATGGTATTTTTTTCATGAGATATGAAAGAAATCTCGACACATAAATTCACATATAAAATGACACATGTAAATTTGAATAATTTTCAAGAAGTATATCTAGCGATAAATTTTAATAAGAGGTAATAATAATAATAATAATGAAAAAAGATTTAAACAATTGCAGAACAAAAATTTTGATTGGCGAATTCTCGCGCAATAATAATGGAATATATAGCTCCTGTATCTTTTTAAATGTATTATATTATTTCTCGCGCTCGGGGAATACTCTGTATTAACCGTGACAAGTATTCAAGCCGTCATTAACAGACATATAGAGGATGGAAAGAAAAAGGAATGCGAATAATCCCGATCGATAGTCACGGAATCTATACAAAACTATATACGCGAGAGCGGGAGAAAGTTCTCGCGAGAGATGCAAGCGCAATTACAGCGTGAGTGATAAAAGTGCCACTTAGCACTATAATCTACGAATATTTTTTACGTCCTTTTGATTTGACAGAGAAACGAGAAATCAAAATGCCACTTTGCGCCACAATTTATCCATTCGTTTCCAGCCGGGCTGGCATTATTCCCTTTTTCTCCTGCGTATAAGACTACTCGAGTTACGAGCGCTTCTCTCTCTCTCTCTCTCTCATAATGTGTGGGAAACAATTTTTGACACCGTGTGCGATATCGCGAATTCGAGGCAACAAAATACAGTATTTCTTTCGTTTATTTCATTTATTGACATAATATCTCTGATTATACATTTTACTGCAACTCTTTCAAAATCTCCTTTATCAATTTTTTGAGACAAAATAAATTTTAATTTGTTATATATAATATTATTGGCTTAAATCACTTTGGAACATACTAATTTTGTTATAAATAATTTTAAAACAAAATTAGCTAAAAGAAAAATTTATAGCATATGTAATAATAAATCAGTTGTTTTCTATCTATATCTGTAAAATGCAAAACACCTCGTTTAAGCGCACTTCACTATCGATCAGAATCAATCCTTTTACCAAAAGCCAAAAACCGGACGCAATTTTTAAAGCGTGCACCTTCGTGCGGCGAATCATCCGCTTTAGGAAAGACCCTGGCGAAGCCAGGAGAAAACAACGTTGGCGGATAGACCGCCGACGCGGTCTTCTCGTCGTCTAATTGAATGGCATTTTATTTAGCACAGTTCCCCGCACTCTGGATAGCCGCCATTTACCTCAATTACGTAATTCACCGTACACAACCGGCCGCGCAGCAGCTATCCACCATAGGCACCGCATGGGTGATGGCGCAGCCGATGGTGGTGGTGGTGGTGCGGTGATGGTGGTGGCGGTCGACTGATGACACGTGTTTGCGCTACTGCCGCCATGCAATTAGCCTCCAATGTAATTTCGCGCCTGTAAGAGCGTGCCACGCTCTTTTGGCCTAGTGCCGTTCCCGCGGGCGCATCGGTAGTATAGGTATAGGTACACCGGTATTACGGGAAGTGATTTCATCCAGGATACGTAAGAAAATTCGAGTCCCGTATGCCAGTTTTCGTGCCCGGCGCACTTTTTCATATCGCATATATGTATATTAGCGCGCGCAACGAGGTGTTTTGCAATTCAAAAATTGAGAGAGAGAGAGAAAAGTAATTTTCTAGATTAACACATTTCGTTGTAAATATTTCTTATATTTATATCAAGCTTGAAAAAAAAATTGAGTCTTATAAATCCGTGGAAAAGTGAATATATATGTGTAGAGGAAAACAATTTTAACATTTATATATCATGCGTTTCTTTATAGCCTAACATATTATTTCATGAGATAGAATTTTCTCTTAGAATTTACCCTGAAAATCATGGTAATCATGGGACAATATGATATGGCAAGAATTTTATGAGAATTTCTCTGATTAATATTTATTACAATAAAAAATAATACTATCTATTACAATAAAATATAAAATATATTTGATTAATTTTACTAAAAGTATAGTAAAATTTACTAAAAGTATGGTAAAATTATTTTTAAAATTCTTTCCATACCATATTATCCCACGATTATCATGACTTTCAGGGTAAATTCTAAGAGAAAATTCTCTCTGCGTATATTATTATGGTGGGATAGCTTTCATGTGAACGTACAATTGTGCAACAAACCTATAGATATTTCAAATTTGATCATAAAATTCCACTATATCTAAAACACTGTTATCATGTAACATAAAATAGAATTCTGCAGTTTTATTTTTCCTATATCTAAAATTTTATTATATATTATTATATAATAAAATTTTAGATATAGGAATTATATTATATAGATTATATTATATATTATTAATTATTAAAAATAATAATAATTAATAATATATTATATAATAAAATAAAGTCTCACAAATATATATGCATTACTTGAAGTATCGAAAAAAAGTTCACGCCACCTTTAATATTCTTATAAACAATTATTTATCGCCGGGAAAATTGTGTAATTAATATTACGTTCTCTCTTCAACGTATCGAAAATGAGCGCTCGCGTAATTAAAGCATCGAGTTCGTACACTGACGAAACGTGACGCAATGTTAATAGATGGGATATTATCTAGCGACTAATATCATTGTAGACGATATCCACGCTCAAGACAGTAATTGTGCACGCTCTGACTGATTAAGTATAATTATAATCCAGAAAGAAATGTCTCTAGGTCACTGTGCTAGGATGACAATCAACCAGTTCCTGTTTCAACTGTTCCGCGTCACATGTATTTCTAAAGTTTTGTCGAAATTTCAGTTTTATTTCACATATATGTCACGGAAAACATTTTTATTTGATTAATTAATTATAAACAAAAAAATTTGTATTTAAAATATTAATAATAAAATTAGGAGAATGAGAGAAATAGTTATAAATTTTTTAATTTAAATTAATAATATAGACTTCAAAATCAGATTTAATTTATACGCACACTTACACAACATAGTTTTATATATAAAATCTAAAGCGCGAGATATATTAACGTAAGAGAAAGAATGTTTACAATAAAAACCGACCCAAGTACGTCAACTGTCATAAGAATGGTACGCTTTTTACTCGTTTGTCATCAATCATTCATAAAAAAACTATAGGCGACGTATAATGAAATGTCACTTATTTTAATCACGAAAAGATTTAACTGAATTAATTATACTGGTACGTGTTACACGGTATTGATAGTCAATGTGCATAAGTAAGGTCGGGACCCGCCAGCAAGATTTAATCTATCTTCACCCGATTACACATTCATAGATACTATCGGGAAAGAATCTATCTCATTACAAAATGCACTGCGTACTGAAGTTTTATGCTCTTGCTATCGCTGCATATATTTACGACGGCAAATTGTCCGATAAAAATTCAATCACAAGATTAATATGACGCGAGACAAATAATTTTTCGTAATGATCGGTATACGAGTAGTTACTCTTATATTTAGTTTGTTTAAAGTTTTCATCGTGTATTTTTATGTTGCTACACAAATTTTATTTTTTATTTAATTATTTTTTATTTAATTATCTATAAGTAAAATCGCGCAATATAAAAGTAAATTTTCAGTTGTTGAATCACTTAGAAATTAAGAATATAGAATATATTACAATAATATTTTCTTTTTGATTTATATTCGGATGTAAATCATAGCGTCAATCGACAAAGTGTTTTTTATTGAAGTGCATCGCGTAATTATTGCGTATTATTTGTGTCGCGAATCTTTGAGATTTAATTAACAAAAATCACATTATTGAAATTGTCAGTTTCATTATCGATACAACTGCAATATGCATATGATAATAAAAGGAAAGAAAAAATATCGAGCCATTTGTATGACAATTTTATTCTTTATGTTCACCGGCGATCTATGAAATTAAAAATATTCTCTTTGTTTTTAACATAAATGCAACAATGTTCGCACGATCGACTGATAGTATAAATACAATAAAACTTACATAACTCTTTGTTAATGATTATTCTGGAATTCGAAAGAAATAAATCATGTAGCAGCTCAATAGACACAAATTGCGAGCTATCTGGACATTAATATTGCGCATGATTTATTTTGATTTTTAATATGTGTTAATTCAATATATGTTTCATATTTCATTTATCATTACGTACATTGTCATTTTCATTAAATAATTAGAAATATAAAGTGATACACAGTTCTTAGAAATAAATATTTTTTACAAGGTACGCAACTAATTATTGAGCTATTTGAAATTCAAATTGATACAAGAATATAAAAAATAATATGCATGTCGGCACTTTGATATCTGTGCTGCTTATGCTTATTGATTGCGGGATAACTACATTATAAATTTAAAATGAGCCAACAAAGTTGCTAGTCGGATATAATAAATAAAATGTGTAATGCTTTTATTACATTTTTATTCCACCGTATTATTCATCGAAGAGAATACATAAAAAATCTAGCTTATAAATTATGAGAAACTAGAAACGAGATTCGGAATATTAAGAAAATCGGATAAAATTATTTGAAAAATAAATACTAAACGCGTTTATTAAAATACTATGTTTACTAACAATAAGTCTCTCAAATCATAAGGCAAGACTATGAATGAGCCAAGGAATGTAAACATTGTTTGTTTATGTTATTGATCTATTAGATACAAGGTCGTTTACTAATAAAGTGGATACTGCGTACAACATAGCTTCTTTCAGTTTGTTGTCTATCATTGAGCCCCAAGAAGAGACGTAAATAAAAATCGAAACTAAATCTAATAATACGGAAATCAACTTAGTAAAAATATAAGATAAAAGTAGGATGTGCATTGTAATGATTTTCTAGCACGTGTGTATCAAATGACTCGTGTTGACTCTATCTCATTGTTATTAGAATTTATTTCAAGAAAACAAGCTCAAAAATTATGATTTATATAGCATAAACTCCGTATTTTTGCATTTCAGAAGATCATCAACGAAGAACTAATCCCCGTCTAAGCTGAACTCAAACTCTCGACGATTGAGACGTCAAGGTAGTCAACAATTGGAATGTCACTCGTCTCTCGCGTCTGATAGCGCGCGATTTAGTCAATGAACGAATGAAACAAGCTCGAAAGAGAGAATAACAGATGACACGATTCTGCGACGCGCGAAGATCTATGTAGCTCGATCAGACGATCTAGTCTCTCTCTAGTCTATCTCTCCGACGATATCAGCCCGAAACGAACGAACGAACGAACGAACGAACGAAGGAAGGAAGGAAGGAACGGACTTCCCCGGGCAGGCAGGTATACAGAACATCAGCGCGCATCGTCGGTCGCCCCGAGGGCGACCAGGTAGACGTAGGCGCGGTTGTTCTTCAGCGACACCCATGTGGATACCATAATGGCCTCCGCAACTCCAATCGCCGTCGCAGAGTTTATATGCGTTTGGTGGGGAACGGTTCGACCCGCCAATCGCAGACCGGCCTGGCACCCTTCACAGACTTCGCCTTGAATAGCGCCGCTGTGGCGACTCTCGGAAACGGTGAACCAGGCTCCGGGGAGCGGCTCGGGCTTCATTATGTATCATTATACCGGTCCGCGTCGCGCGGTGTGCACTGCAGTTACTGGAACCAGGCGCGCGTGTGTGCTCTTCTCTCCTCTTCTATACGCCCTGGTCATCTTCGTCGTCTTCTTCTTCTCTCATCTTCTTCGTCCAGTCGTGTATACGTGCGCGTATACGTCGAGCGTGCACGATACCCTCATCGGGCAAGTGTAATCGTGGCGCGACGCGCGTAAAAGGCACACCGTCGCCGAGGAGGTGAGCGGGCGCGCGCGCGTGTCCTCGCCTTGGTACGCAATTAAATCGGCCGCGAGTGTGTTGGGATAACGAAGCGACTTGGAATAGAATTGATCGGTCCAGGTGGAATTGATTGGTCCTCGGTTATTCGGCCGTCCGTCGCGCGGATGTGTTCGCGGACTAGCTGACGCGGCGGAGGTGCATTCGGGACTGTGTTGAAGTGATTGTTCGAGTGACGTTCGCGACTCTTGTATACTACACGTTGTATAATCGCGAGTGCGAGGGACTCCGATATGCCGACGGCCTGGTCACGGCCCGGTCGTGACGCATCTCCGTTTAGAAGCCGAGCGACGATGAGCTGACGCACGGCGACCGGACAGTAGCATCGACTCTTCCGGACTCTCCTCTCTTTATCTGGCTTGGTTAATAGTGTTCCCGCGAAGAGAGTACGCGTGTGAAGTGGACGAGTGTGACAAGTGGTAGGTCCGCGCTGATAAACAAGACCGTCCGAGCGACGGGCGAGTGTGACGGCTCACGTATAACGTAGACTGCTCCGAGATACAGCTCCAGAAGTGAATATTCTTGATACAACAGAGTGAGAGAAAGGAACGAAGCGTCGTGATAGTGCGAACGACGATAGTACTTGACGAAAGTAATTCAGAACAATATTCGAACACGGTGATACCATTTCTACTTGTCAGGGTGAATTTCCCCAATCAGCTGATAGGTATCCTAGGTCGCTGCCCGACGGCTAGCTAACTCGCGATCCAATGTCGGCTCGGCGCCTGGTCTACTCCGACACATAGTACAACATCGTCCAAGATATAAGTCCAAGGCCACTCGTCACGTAGACTGAGAGAGAGAGAGAGAGAGAGAGAGAGAGAGAGAGAGAGAGAGAGAGAGAGAGAGAGAGAGAGAGAGAGAGAGAGAGAGAGAGAGAGAGAGAGAGAGAGAGAGAGTGGCCCCAAGATTCGGGCCCCGTACGGAGGGCGCGCGGCGGCGACGACGTCGTCGGCGAGTCTAGCGAAGATCGTGGGCTGTGGCGGCGGCATCGACGTCGTGTTTAAGGTGGAGCGTCCGGGCAGCACGACGACGCTCAACTTCACGGATCTGGGGAGCCCATTCGGGGCGGGCGACCCCTGTCCGTCGAGTACCCCGACCCCGAATAGCATGTCGGGCGGCGGCGGACCGACCGGCGGCAGCGGCGGCGGAGGCGGCGGCAGCGGCGCCGCCGGCACCGGGGGCGCTAATTCCGACATGGAGCAGCATCTTCATCACGCGGGCCTGGGCTCGGTGACGCCCGGGCCGCCCGGCGGCAACGGCGGCGACAGCACGACCTCCAGCACGCCTGTCTCCCAGAGCGGCAAGTCCGCCTTCATCGAGCTCCAGCACAATAACCTCTACAATCCGGCGAGTCTGCGAAGCGGTTACCCGGGCGGGCACAACGTACCCGGCGCGCATCAGTTCTCGCACCAGGTCGGCTCGCTGGCGGCCCATCAGGGCTCCGGGCCAGGCAGCGGGAATCAGCAACACGCGGACGCGGGCTTCCCCAGTCCTAGATCTGCGCTGGCCGGATATCCGTTCGCGCCCATGCACCAGCACAACGCATACGGATATCACCTGGGATCGTACGCCCCCCAGTGCCCCTCGCCGCCCAAGGACGGTGAGTACCCCAACTGTATGTATTCGCAGCCTTTTTACATTTTCTATTCTTAGAATTTTAAGTCTAGTTGATTAGATCATCGTAGATGAGTCTCTCTGTTCCGTGTTTCGATCATCGGACATCATCTTCATGCTTCGTGTCGATAGTAAAATCGTGATAAATAATATGATGACCTAGTGAAATTAATTTTGTTGGTCCTCGTCGGGTGAATTTTGCAGTGAAGTTTTCGCGAGCCGCGAGAGAGTGCAAAGTATCGTCATGGAACGGAGATATCATCGAAGGGCTCAAGGCGAAAGTGCTTATATATATATATATACGTAATTGACGTGGCGCGTCGCAAAATTGATGACGCTACGAGAATTTCTCTCGCTAATTATGATCGTAGTAAACAAATTCGCTTTCAATTCAACGAGCCATAATCTGACACAAGTCTTACAACGTCGTTTTTCGAGAGAAGATTAAAGATTCGGAATCGTAAACGCGTTCGAATATCCTCTCTCACCTTGGGCCCTATACTTTAGATATAGACAGATAGATGAAGAGATAATTTTTTTTCGAAATCGTCCATCACCGGTGCGCTAATAACTGACTTCGAGTCTCGCGAATATCGTGCCAGCGTTCTAACATTTGTCAAGAATGATAAGGTCACCTTGACACGAAGCAGAAATATAAGACGGCGACAGGCGTTTCCGGTGGGTCACCTGTATCCCGCGAGCGCGTTTTATTATATTACGACTTTATTGTATGGCCCCGGGTCTTTTATTGCCCCCACTTTTCCCCCCGCTTGCTGGTGAACGTCTTAATCCGCGTTAGCGAATTTCCAAGCGCGACAATAAATGTGGAACGCTCGTGTCTTCGCGACGTAAACGCAATCAGTTGCCGTTCCGCCGTGTTTTGCCCGACGTAAAAAAGAAACCGGCTGCGTTTATATCGCGATTTGCTCTCTCTCTCTCCTTCTAGGTTCTCGCGATTCGCGTTTTCCGCCAGCCCAGTTTTACAACGTCGATTCACTCGCCCACGTCGTCATCTTCTTCCGCATGCGACACTCTAGAAAGTTTACTTTATATGTATATACCGATACATCGTTAGCCTCTCATAATCTGTATCTCCACTCTATACAAGAGACATTATAAACTCTGAAAACAAACTCTCAAAGAAATCGAAAGTTTTTCTCTTTCTCTATAAAAACAAACTCTAGAAAAACCCCAAGAAATCGTAAAAGTTTTTGTAGGTAAACAACGGGCATCTGTATATTAAAAACATAGATACATTCAACTTTTTCTTTTTCTCGTTTCAATGTATTTCATTTTTAAGCTCGTACGATGTTTTCCATGAATGAGATAGTTAATTTATAAACCGATACAGTTTTACTCTCTTAGGACGTAATTTAAACGAAGATTCTCGGGATAAAAATAAAGGTAGAGAAAACGGGGCACGAGAGAAAAAAAAAAACTTAGCAGGTAGTAGTAGCTGGTCGACGCCCCAGCTATGTCACAGCACAATGAAATGGAATAAGATATATGACTAAGAATCTTCGAAGGTCTAAAAAGTCCCGCAAAGCGGCTAACGAACGAGACAAAAAGATTCGGGACCCAAAAACGGGAGCAGTTCACGGGACTAAGAGCTCTCTCGCTCTTATAGATGTAGGTTTCCCTCATCCGATCATCTCGTTTCTTCTTCTCTCTCGGCTTTTATCATCTCTCGGAATCGCATTAGCGCGATTTTTGTCTCGCGCGCGAAATCACAAGTCAGCTAATTGCGATTATTATCGGATTCGCCCCTGCTTTGTTGCGGATCGCGGAATCGCTCGAGACATCACGAGATGACATTACGCTATACAATAAATATATTGTTATTGGAATTGGAAAGGAAAAAAAACTGGTTTTTTCGAGATAATCGCTCAAGATTTTTAGCGCGCGAATGAAAAAATAACGACAGAAGAGAAGAGAAGTTACACAAATAACACGATTAATTGAGATTGCTCACGTCACGGTCAGATGTTACAAGCTGCCTTATCATATTTCATAGAAATTTTCCTTCTTATCCACAGTTCTCTATCTCACACGGTGTGGTCTAAACATGTACTCTATTGTACACATCCGCATCGCGTGATCGAGATAACTTATTTCGCCCGAGAAAGTCCGCGTGCTGTAGAGACTCCCATGGACTTGCATAGCGACATTCGCGCGCGCACGGTTTTCTTGGTCGATTGCATTTTCAAATATAGTCCGGGTTATCGTCTGGAAATATTCCGCCGCAGCCGCGGCAACATTCGGCGAATAATTTATCGGGATGTACATGCATACGTACGCGCGATGTGTAGAGCAACGAGGAAACTCCGTCGGCTTAGCTAGGCAAAGCTTAGCTCGCGCAGACGATGAGAGAGAGAGAGAGAGAAAGAGAGAGAGAGAGAGAAAGAGTCCGGGGTGACAGTTCGCTTCTACCCCTCCGTTCGCGCCCCATGAATTCGTAACGACCCCCGCCTGTGTGTATGTATATGTATATATGTGTTCACCATCGCGGGCATGTGGCAATCTCCCTGAAAGTCCGTGCACTTCTGCGTAATCCACTACTGCGGTAGCGAGTGCACTTCTCCCGCTCGGCAATTTTCGTGGTCTGCGCCTCTCTCGCGAAAATTGCCGGTGAGCTTCTTCTTCCCCCCGAGAAAGGGTTGAAAACGCGGCGCGCGGGAAAAACTTTTTCCTCCACCGAGGAAGGGAGGGGGAGGAATCAGCGAGCCGACGATTCCCGCGTTTCCCAGAGGGTTGAATTCTCACGCACGAGGGAAACGTTGCGCGTCTCGCCTTTAAATTACCGGTCATTTTCCTTTCGCAACTTGTGTGCGCCTGCGCGGGCTCGCTTTTATTAAATAAATCGTACGGAAACGAAACGCATTATATTCCGAGTCGCGTCGTAGAAATGTTTATTGAAGGGCTGTTCGCGTAACTCTTCGGTATTTCTGCGCGGGGGAAGAAAAAAGAAATTTCTCGAATAGTTACGTTAATACCGTCGCAATGTTTCAAGGTACAAGACTCTACTTCAAACTTGTCGCATTTCTCCGACAGGCATTATGAAGAGTGCATATAATGCGACGATCATTGCCGAATGTCATAAATATTGTGGCCATCCGTTAACAAGGTTAATCGCGTCGATTGTAATCGATAAAATCACAATCGCGATCCGTCTAATTGCTAACGAGCACGCCAAACTATTTGTGCATCAGACAATAAAAGCGAGTCTGTCACTTGTCACATCCGAACGCGAAAAGGTGACGCAATAATTGCGGAAAGTTTGCGTATTTTTACATTGCGTAATTATATGCGCATTGAATTCATGCAATTAGTCATGATATTTATTTTTAACATTACAATTTGCCATTAATTGTAAAAAATTTAATCGAAAAATAGCTGCGTAAATATTAAAATCGTTTTTTTTTTCGAATAAAAATAGAGAATTCTTACCATATGCATTAATTAATCGACATAGCTGACAATTGTTGTCTTTCTATTTTTATATTTATTTTCGATAAAAGAATCGTTGTGTGTTTAAGAGATTTATTTCAATTTGTCTCACGATATTTAATGATCGCGTCTCGAATTTCGGAGCTAAATATAATAAATATAAGAATCTTTGATGGATAATAATAATCGTTCGATTTCCTCACGATTCAATATAGAAAAATCGCCTTTGCGAGATACTCGCGAACACATCTCGCGTCTTGTTATAATGGACCCGGATTTTCTGAGAACTCCTAATCTCTCTCTCTCTCTCTTTCTCTCTCGTTCCTAGAAAGGCACGTTCGATCGCTCGTAGCTTCCGCGAATTCAATATGTGTGCACGGATAATAGCTGAATCAAAATATACGATACTTTTGACACTTTTACGTAACTTGTGGTCGAAGCGTCGGGAACCATCGATTAAGGTGTGAAGATAATCGTTTATCCACGTGTCCAAACTGTCATCGAACTTCTTATCGCGTACACGTGCATTATGTCTCAATTTACCAACTCATACAACCTTATTTCGTAGATTTTAGTTACACAAGTTCGCGACTGTCATAACATCAGTGTACTTGTGAGCCTTTTCTTGCAAGTCAATTTATCGAAAGCGCATTTGGCGACATTATCGCGGTACTTTTTAGATTTCAAAATTTTAATGAAATTGTCCGATATTACACGAGCGGAAAATCGCGAGAGTGTAAAAGAAAAAAGAATCGTTGATGCATATGTCGTTACATGTTGTCCTTCCCTCGAACTAACGTAGTTGAACCTGGAATCCAATTAGCGAGTGCTTCTCTCGGTATCAGACGAGGCGCCCGTCGGTATCTCGCATCAGTCACCTTTCCTGACGTCTGACTGCCGCCCGGACTTGATCCGAAACGGTCGAAAGACAATGCTTACCCGGGCCCGAATGATGGATTAGGTATTAAATGATTGTTTTCATAAGGATTAGGTAGAGGTATATCCTGACCTGGGAAGCCGACCTGGCTTCTTTGAAAGCCCGCCGAACCGCGCTCGGATCTTACGAATTTGTACGGAAGTCGTGTTTTCTCCAGAGACATCTCCCAGATATCATAGCTATTAATTGTTTGCTCGGATTATTAAAATAACTAATATTGAAATATTAAAAAATTTGAATGAATAAATATATTAAATATTATATCATATCATATTAAATATTAAATATTATATCATATCATATTAAATATTAAATATATATTGTAAAAATGCTCAAATGATGTATATTTTAGCGCACGTATATTATTGCTGATAATATATATAATAATTAGAAAATCTTTTTGACAGGGATAAACACGAATGTAAAATAATAAAATAGCCTAGTCACAAAATAACGCAATAAAACAATCTGATAAAATAATTTACTCAAAAATTTCGAGTTACTCCGATTTGATAATATTCGATTAGTTACTAGAATTTCTCAGCACGTCTGCGAAAAATTTACCTAGTTGAGACTGGAATACAAGAAGTAAACTCGAGATGCTTTTTCATCATTTGTTGCGCGCAACTGTGGTAGCGAGATGTAGAAATACAAGATGTCGGTTCAACAGCGACAATGTTAGACAGGTTGCGTTAAGTCCAGCCTAGGGCAGTGACGGACACCTTGTAATTTCAAGTTCTTTGGATTGAGAGCCGCGCGCCTACCGTGTGATTATCAACGTCGCATTAATCGCTTCGGCGGGCTTATTATCATACGTTCGGTTGGGTTTGATTATGTGACTTCTAAAAGAACCTTCAGCGATGCTAGGCGGCTGAATACTGCCGCGGCGCAAAGTAACACTTTGCGGCAGTTTCTGCCACTGCCGAGCACTTTGCATACGCCTCGGTGTTAACAACCATCGTCTATCCTCTCTCTATATCACACCCTCCTCGCAACTCTCGGGGAACAAGAGAGAGAGAGAGAGAGAGAGAGAGAAAAATGCATCCATAAAACAGCACCTTGGTCTTTTCACGCGTGCAGGGATACTCTCTCTCCGCCCCGGTCGACATCGCGTCGCCTTGACTGGCTGTAATTAACAACGGGAGCTCGTAATCCCTGCTAACGCCTCTATAAAATTTATTGCCCACGTTACGTGACGCTGATACATCGCGCGACAATAATAATAACCGGTACACCATGATAGAAAAAATATTGATGAGAGCGTTGATCGATTGTAAAATGTTCTATCTCGATAGAAACATTTCATTAAGTATATAGTTATATTTTTCTCTGTTTTTTTGTCTGACAGTTTTTTTTAATTATGCGATTTTAGCTACATTTCAATTATTTCAACAAGAAGTTAAATAATTTTAAGTACGTATAAAAATGAATTAGACATGAAAATAATTAAAAATATCTAAAAAAATTTTTTAATTGATTTTAATTGCATGTTAATTATGCCAACGAGATGTTAAGTCTTATGTATAAATATAAAATTGAATGAAAAATAAAAAGTGAATAATTTGTATGAGCATGAAAATAATTTAAAATGCATTTTAAGCATGAATGATTGAATAAAAAGTATGTTTATTCATAAGAAGAAAAAAATATTAAAATATTCGCAATTCGATCTACTTTTTGTCATACCCTCGCGTCATCAAAGATTTGAAGATTAT
Organism: Prenolepis imparis; assembly: GCF_030444845.1. Classification (NCBI taxonomy): domain Eukaryota; kingdom Metazoa; phylum Arthropoda; class Insecta; order Hymenoptera; family Formicidae; genus Prenolepis; species Prenolepis imparis. The sequence goes on along the minus strand of NW_028141166.1, from coordinate 5,036,364 downwards.
ACCGATATTAAAGATAAGATTGCACCCGGTATCACCTTGAAATTGCAACGGGGAAGATAAACACGAGCGTAAACACGCGATTGCATCGCATCGTGGCGTAATGTAATCTCGCGGAAACTTTATGGGGGATCATTATTGTCTCTTTTCAAAGTCTCTCTTCCTGTTGGCTCTTCATCGATCCGCATCTCGTCGATCCCCTCTCGCTCATCTCCGAGGTGACACGCTCATACATATATAAATCACGTAGAATCACGTAGAATAGCTTCGAGCTAAATCACCCTAATTAATAATCGTGTTAATCTTCGCTCTATTTTGCAGTCTCTAGCTCTTTCTAGGGTTCCTATACAGAGAAATTTTTAGAATTTACCCTGAAAATCATGGTAATCGTGAGACAATATGGTATGGAATTTTATGAGAATTTCTGTGATTAATATTTATCACAATAAAAATAATATCTATTGCAATAAAATATAAAATATGTTTGATTAATTTTACTATGTATAGTTTAGTAAAATTAATCTCATAAAATTCTTTCCATACCATATTGTCCATGATTACCATGATTTTCAGGGTAAATTCTAAGAGAAAATTCTCTCACAAGTAAAGGTACCCAACTGTCACTCACGGATTTTAATGAAACTTTGCACACTTGTAAAACTATGCAAAATAATAGACACCTATTTTTTTTTATGTGCGGAGAAGCGATTTTAAGGGCAGAAACAACTCCTTGTATATATGGGGTGGTTTTCAAGTTATAAATACATTCTTGACAATTTTTTTGAAAACTAAGGTATTATGGGGTTTGCGGGGTCGCAGAATTCGAATCTGTCATTATAATTTAAAAATACAAAATGGCTGATTAAATATAACGCCCATACTTTGTGAGTACTTTGTGGCGAAAATCATATTTTTTTTTATTTGTAGTATTATTGGTCGACAATTTTTAAATTCATGTACCTTTTAAAGGTACATGAAGTGTCTTGTTAAACAAGTTATTTGGAATTAATATTTATTAAATTTAACAGTGCATACAATAATAGTTTCTTCAATAACAATTAGTATATTGAATTTAATTCATTAATTGTTTCTTTTGTTTTATTCCTACTACTAGTGGTATAGTCTGCCCTTAAAATCGCTTCTCCGCACATAAAAAAAAATACGTGTCTATTATTTTGCATAGTTTAACAAGTGTGCAAAGTTTCATTAAAATCCATGAGTGACAGTTGGGTACCTTTCCTTGTCAGTGTACAATCAGAGTCTGGACAACTGACAGTTTTAGCAAAATTCTACGAAAGAGAGAGAAATACACGTCATCTCACTCTAACTTAATGCATGCAGAATTTTGCCAAAACTATCAGACTCGGATTATAGGGACTCTAGGTCTTTTCTCTTCCGCTCGCGCTGAAAATCGGTCGGACAAAACGCGCCTATCGTCGTGGTATAAAAAATGTCCGTGGCTGATGTTCCTCTCTCTCCTGGGAAGGGACGCGCGCGATGAAAACACGCAACATCATAATCGCGATATAAAAATAATGAAACAGATTCCGCGCGAGATAGGACGCTGGCACGATGCGCGGATGAGCCTCTATCGAGGCCTCTACGCTACTTCATTGCATCGCTTTAAAAGATTGATATATGGCTCGGTAATTAATTATCGCGCCCGTTAACGCACCGCGGGGCTTTTTCTCTTTCTCTCATCTGTTGTAGCGCGCGATGCAAGAGGGCACCGCGCATTTTCTGCACTGCGCTAATTATCTCAAATTCGTTGTATGCGAATTGAATAATGCATTTATTTTATCAGATAATTGCGCGCGGCTTGCGTCGAATAAAATATATTCCGCTCGCGTTTATGCTATTGTGTTTCCCTTTCCTTCTGCTTTTCGGGAAAGAAAAAAACGGCGCGTCACTTCCGTTAATTTCGAGACTCTTCGGTAAACGCCTTTTACTTTTTACACGCATTCCCGTACGAGAGTCTTTCAATCAGAAAAATTACTTGTAATTAGATCGTCTCGCGCAAGATTAATTTTTCTCGCACGGGCAGATTCATTAAATGATACAAATTCTTAACTGGAAGGTATCAATAATTAAAATTTTTTTTTATTATTTACAGCATTTTTCTCCACTTTCTCGCATTATGGTATTTTTGTAATCTTTTTTTTATCGAAAACTCATGTTGTTAAAATAATCAATATAGGTTTGAGTTTAATTTTATTTTTAGTTCGTACACGAGCGGTGACGGGGATTCTGAAAGTTGATGTTAGGGTGGTGCATGTTCGCAGACCTCTCGCCATTAGGTGATAAAGGCGGAAGCCTCGTCGACGAGCTGGGCGGCGGCGGCGGCGGTTCCCTCAGGAACGGCAAGGGCAAGAAGATGAGGAAACCGAGGACGATTTACAGCAGCCTGCAATTGCAGCAGCTCAACAGGCGGTTCCAGAGAACGCAGTACCTCGCGCTACCGGAAAGAGCGGAGCTCGCGGCCAGCCTCGGACTCACGCAAACACAGGTCAGTCTCTACATATAGGCATATTAAATAGATTTAGAGCGCAAACTTCCCACGACGCGACGCGACGATAAATAGTTATTCTTATCTCGCGCTTTTTCATTATCTAGCCTCCACGTGCGCTAAAATGGCGCCGTTTAGTTTAGTACACAAGACGGTAATAATATAATTGATTACGGAATACATTACTTTTATTTTATTTTAATAATTGATAAAAAGTACTTGGAGAATTGATTATTATAATTATGTATTTGAATACTTATTTTTCATAATAATTATTATGGAAGATTATGGGATAAATCAGTTTTATTTCATTTTAAACTTGATAGAAAGTATTCGGAAAATTAATTACAATTATTCGAATATATATTTTTATATATTTTGATAATGATAATTATTGAAGATTACGGAATAAATTATTTTCATTTTATTTTACACTTAAAAAGTACTTGGAAAATTAATTATTCCAACATTAGTTTTTATTATCGTTACGCGATAGCGAAAATTATTAAGATGTGATACGTCTTTCGTGACAGTGAAATTTTCTCAGAAGTCTTAATTTATATACACATATCGTATCGGCAATACGTTTCCACCAATGATAAAATATCCGGAACATTATATTTCCGCGAAACAGGTTTTCTACTCTAGAGATATCAGGAAACGTTGTCGAAATTGCGTAAACGAGTCAATTCTATTGGTTACAACAGCAAACACACATTGTATCGAAGCCGTTGTTGTCTGACCAATTACTCTCGCGTCTACTCGCGATACTCTTCGCGATCGACGCGATGGATGGATCCGGTTATACATACTTTGGTAACGGGAGCCACCGATAAACGGCATCTGTCAGCATTATCGGCACAAATGACTTTAGTAAATCACCGATTCGCCACGCCCTGGACATTGGGGATAGGGTTGCAGGCCGGTCCAGTGTCCAGTGTATATATACTGAGGTAGGAAAAGAGAGAGAGAGACAAGTTTGTGCGAACTAACGAGCTGGCCATAAATTCTCTCTCGGCAATCGCGCGAGTTTTGCGCGCGAACTTTCCACATGGCAGGCAAGACTTTATATGCGCTTCGTCGCCCGGTTTCCGATTAACGATTTATTAGAGCCGAAGATCGAGCTACATAATCAGAGAGAAGTTAATTAGGTCCATTGTAGATTTCTCGTGACGTCTGACTGATTTATCGAACCCAAAATCTAAGAGGCTAATTAAAACATTCGGATCGACACTCGACAGTTTATCAGTTACTCAGTCTATTGATTATACCGAATTATATACACACAAGTGTCCTTTTTCATTATTCCTGTATCGAGTCGCAGTCTAATGAAATTACGAGTTTCCTCAACGCAAAATTATGCGTTTCATTGATCGATGCGAGACGAGCGTGGAGCAATTTTCGCGGTTGCTCTTTGTTGCGTTCAACCTCAACCCTCGAAGAAGTGTGTGCACAACGATCGTCGCGTATGGCGCAGCGCACATACATAACTGCGTATCACGCGCGTAATCACGGGATAACTGGCTGTCGTAGTTGTTTGATGTCGTTGCAGGGGGTCCCGGACCGGATAATTTCATTAGACGGAACACCGCGGGAGTTTGTTCTCCCCCCTCGCGAGCGAATGAGTCGAGCGCGACGCAACCTGATGAGCAATCGGCGTCAGGTTGTTTACTAAACACCGTCGTTCTCTTGCAATCAGCATTGTTTATCTTTAATTTATAATATACATATATATATATAATTTTTGGGGGGGACAATCATGTTGAATCGTCATAGGAATAAAATTTTTAGGGATTTTCCTTTTCTGGTGCTACCCTAAAAATTCACGCCCCCCAGATATCGTCTTAAACGTTCTTTTTCGCAAAATGGGTGGGATGACTTATATCTTTAGAAATATTCGACATCTCTCGCGTCGAGAGAAGAATCCTGCCGCGATCGGCGCGGCTCCTCAGCGTCAGGCACCGTGCATAATCCGTAATCGCCCAATCAAGGCGTTCGACCAAGCGCCTCTGCCTCTCTGCCTCTGCACTCTTCTTGGCCCTGCTACCGTCGCGCGCTAGCCTTCTTGTCATCGCCACCAACATGGCGCCTTCAGTCTTCAGTCAGTCAGTCTCTTCCATCTTCTCTCCTCTTTCCTCCGCGTTTCCTCTCCTGCCCCTCTCCTCTTTTGCGCCACGACAGCCACCACGTCGTCCCCCCGGCGATCTCTCCCCTCGCATTTCCCCACCGGCCTCTTCCCATTCTCTCCTTCTCCTCTTCCTCTTTTCCTTCGGCCTCAAATGATGGCCAAGAGGGAGAGAGAAAGAGAAACGCAGAAGAAGGGGTGAAGGGGGGGAGGCAGGAGCGAGATCGAGGTGAGGCCACGCATCTCTTTTTCTCCGGGGCTTCAATTTGAGGACGTGGTAGCGTTCGTGCCGCCGGTGTATACGAGATACGCGAAGGGGCTGCGAAGGGGGTATCCGAAAGAGGCCAGAGAGAGATAGAGATGGGAGGGACGAGGTGGGAACAGGGAGTAGTATACTTGCTCACGCGAAGTACACACGGGCACACGATCTCGATGTGTATATGTTGGAGGGACGTGGACACCAACACGTCTGTCTGCGTTCCTGCCACGTACCTCTTGGGCGTGGTGCTTCCTTTTTCTTCCTCCTCGCCGCGACTAACGTGCCCGATCTCTCCTCATTGGCCCCGGGAATGCGAACACGTCGAAGCGAGATTCGAAAGTCGCGAGAGGGAAGCTCGCGAGAGTACACGACGTGAATTTCAAATTCGTCCCGTCTCGTCTGTCATCCCGTCTATCGGATGCGACGGGGGTTAAGCGCCTTCGTAGCTTTTGCAGCTTCGAGGGGGAAAAGCGGGGAGGACGAAAACTTGCGGGCGACTCATGACGCGAAATCAGAAGAGAATATCCATATTCTCATATATGTTAGCACTATAAGGATACGTCGGCGCTATTATACATTTTTCTTGCATAGGAAATTTGGAGCAAGAGTGAATTAAATTTCCCTAGAGATTTTCTGGTATAACCATCATATTTTTTTTTATTCAAAACGAAATTTATATACACATATTTTAGATTCCATCGTTGTTGCTGTGAAGCCTTTACATGAAGATTGCATTATCTAAATGCAGGATACGAATATACGGATTTGTAATGACAGATATCTCTTTTTGCGGTCGAAGCCTCTCCTTCATTAAATTTCCGAATAAACATAAATTATCGCGTCCAAGGTCCTCGGAAATCTAACTTCTGTCACGAGAGCACGTGGTACAGTTTCGCGGAAAAAGCATCGCGCACTGCATCACCGAAAACACTGCTCATGGCAGTAGATGAATGCGCGAGTAACTATTATTTATGTATGAATGCGCTTGCGTACACGAGTACTGTTCGCTACCATTCATCGTTATCTCGTACGTTGAAATATTTGTGCAAGAATCCATAGAAAAGAAAAAAAACTATTAATATAAAGACGAAAAAGAGCGAAAACAAAAAATAAATTATATAATATATAAATTAGAAAGACAGAGAGGAAAACTGTGACTAATTATTCCAATGTTCACACGTTAGTTAAATTTAAATTTATCGTGAGTCGATTTGAATCTGTTTGCATTTTTTTGTGATATACATATGTATATCTATATTTGTAATAATATTTTTTTAGAAGATGTAGTTAGAAAATGCTTTAGAAATACAAACAAATAGAAATTAACAGTGGATATTAATCATATATGTATAATTATTAATATATTTTAATCGTATATACATCAATATAAATCAATTAAAATATTTTTTATTTTATAGTTGAGAGTTAAAATAACACAAATAATATATAAACATTTACTTTCTACAGAATATCATTGATTGTTTTAATCGCAAAATGTAAAGTAGAAAAAATGCAATATGCGAAGATACATTGATCCGCGAACATCTTGCAATTTAATAGTTATGTCCAAGATTTTCTGAATTAAATAACCCGCGCGAGATATCGATCGATAATCAATAATAATCATAATGGGTCTATTCTTATAATTTAATAAAATAGAAAAATTGTCGCTCGGCAGATTCATTATAATTCGCGAACATAGTTTAACGATTGCGTCCCGAATTTTTTGAGCTAAATAATAATAATAATAATTAATCGGTATAGTTACAAGCATTTTTTTGAAAGTCAGTTTATTGAAGGCGCGTTTATATGTATATATAACAGCCACATCGGAATCATCGCCTTATCGGTTACCCGCGGCGTTTTCAGATTTCAAAACTATGACTCCTAACGGAGTTGTCTGATATTTTATGAGCAGGAGCGACGAACGGTGAAATTGTAAAGAGAAGAATATATTGGCTGATCCACGACGAATATATTCAGTGTGTTGACCAATCTTATAGTAGTGACAAAATAAATTGGCCATCGGCTTGTTGACGCGTCTGTGTCACCCAGTCTATTGCCCCTTCTTTCTCAAACGATTAAACGTAGTTGAAGATGGAATCCAATTAGCGCTTTTCTTGTATTATGCGCGATGTCTATCTTGTATCGGTCACTTAATTAATTTGATCGCCATCTAACTTAATCCGGAACGGTCGAAAGACAATGCTTATCTTGGAATGAAGTGATGAATTTGGCATTAAATGATTATTTTTAAACTGATTGTGTAGAGGTATACAGAAATCTGGACAACACATGTCGAATTACAAATGTTTATTAAAGCAATTAATGTTTTTTGCGTAAGAAGTAAATGTTTATACATCATTAATTTTTTTAATTCTCAGCTGTAAAATGACGTTTTAATTGACAATTGATATATTCATAGTAATTTATTAAAGCATTCTCTAACTGCATTTTTTTAAAACTACTTTGAAGAGATTTAAAAATCATTCATATATAAATAATTTATATAAACTTGCAAATGATTCAATTTTTCGAAAAAGAAGGAACAAACGAATAAAAATCACCAATAGATTAATATTAATATGTGTCAATTGTGAAACACAATTCACAAAAATATCAATTACTTTAACCGAATCACAAGATATTAATAATACATATTGCAAGCAGATTTATAAATCGATCTTTGATAGATTTCCGTAATTTGGATGAAACCAATTTTTAAATCGTCACATAAATAATTTCTAAAGACTAGAATAAAACACGCGAGATGAAAAGCGACGTTAGATTCGGAGAACCTTTACGTCGATCGCGTTCCATCTCAAGAGAGCGAAAGGGAGAAGCGGACTAGCTTAGATCATGTATTCTCAAGATCCTATCCGCTCTCTTGACCAGTTCTCCATATCTCCCTCCCTCTCTCTCTCGCTCCCGATTAAAATCATTACGCGGTTTTTCTCCCCTTTTCCGGCTACCGTCGTAATGCCGACTTGCGAAACTCTCCGTCGTCCTCGTCTTCGTGGCAAACGCCGATCCACCGATAATAACCGGCGGTTAGGTTGTGTCTCCGTTTTGTACGTGTATTTCCACCTCTTTCCCTCGTCCGCCTTTCCCGTGCATTTATCAGCGTCCATTTATCTGCCTATCACTGCGCTCGCTATATAGACACATATGTACATAGATACACGCACACACGCGCTGACGCGCCTCTGTAAGCCTTTCGTTTCGTTATCAGACCAGATGTTATCAGACGCCGGGGAACAATGAATCGGATAATTAATCACGGGAATATGGTGTATCGGATCACGAGGGTCACCGCCGGCCCTGCAATAAATCGTTCGGTTTATGAAAGTGTTATTTATTGAATAAAATGTACCGAATACCAGGCTCCCGAGCAATTTCTTATGCTTCATGAGAGTGACGCTGATTTTATATTTCTTGATGTTACTTCAAATTTTCTTCCATTTTCTATATTTTTGATCAAATCGAATATCGATGAATTCTGGTCGAAACTCTTTAGTTTCCCAATTCAAATTAGTTATAATCGTATATTTTAAAATTAACATATCTTTTATATTGCATTTCTAAAAAATAAGAAATATATTTTAGACTCTAATTGATATAAATTATTGAATAATTTTTAAATAAATTGACTTGTGTATAAAATGAATAAAATGCATGAAATATTAAAGTTTTTATGAGCAGAAAAAAAAGTTGCTTAGTAAGAGAGTTTATCGATGATCTATAGCAAAACTCTTTCGTGTCGTTATTAGAGCAGATAGGAGAAAGATAGCGGAATCAATTTCTCGTTGGGGAACAATGAATAGGATAATTGATGACTTGGTGTGCTAGGCCGTATAAATCATCGAAAAGGTATAGCTCTGATAGCGAAACAATGTTGCAAGGCAACATGTCTGCAAGTTCGAACGCGTTCTTCAGGATGCGTACACCATCATGGTTGATTCCTCAGGGGCTGCGATTCGTGTCTAGCTATAAATTAATTAGCTCCCTAATTAATTAACCGTTTTAATAAAGTAAGTGTCAACAAGTCTCGCGCGTAAATGCGAAATCATTGAAATCGCCTGGGAATTCAGGGAGTTCGCGCGGGAAAGAATCGATATGAGAGAGAGAGCAACTTCGTTATTTTAATGACTTTTCGGAACTTGGGAAAATTCGGCGAAACGCATAACACGTACTTCGTATCACCGCGTGTAAACTTTTTAATCGAGATTTCACGAACTTCGCCGAGAGGTCTGACTGCGCGTGTTTGACGCGACGTGAAGTCCGCCGTGAAAATCCCGACCGTTTTCGGTGAAGTTAATTAAAATACTTTTCTGTTTGCCTCTCGCATCTCTAAAGTTGCTTCGAAGCGGATGGACACATATATACACACACATATACAATAGAAAATATATTTATATAAAAATGATGACAAGAGTAAATAATAATTATTGATCAATTACAATCTATGTTCAATTAAAAAATTATCGATACACTGGAGAACCGTCTTTTTACTTGCTCGATCTCCGGAACGTATGAGAGAAAGTGTGCTATAGTTTTCCTCCTTTTATAGGCTCGTTAACGTTACTTTTTTACGTATATTTCGTTCAGCTATACTTATTGTTGGTTCCGACAGACCTTGGGTTAAAGAGAGCAATAAATCTATTTCTTCTCTCTCTCCTTTATATACATATCTCGTTCGCCCTCTCGATCTCTTCGTACTCTAACCGAGTAACCGGCATACATTGATCCCTTATCGCTTATCGCGATATCATCTCATCACGGCCGACTCGTGCATGTCAAGATAGGGGATGTGTCCATCGCCCGCGATCAGCTTCGGCTTCGTATATGTCGCGCTCACCCCCGGTCATTATCGGCATGTACGATGAAACGAATACAAGTTCGACCGACATGTCGCTATCGGTTTGTATCTGTCAATCGCTAGTCTACCGTCTGCAAATGAGAAAGTTTCGCGGCGCACGCGATCCTCTCGGCTCGCGATACAGCTTATTATGTATTCCGACGAGTCCTGCGTATGCGTGTTCACGTGTACGTCACGATTTTAACCGATTTCTTGGCGAATTTTCTCGCTTGGACCTTTTTCGCATGTGACGAACTCGTAACGGTATACTCACAAATATACTTCTAGATGTATTTGCGACAGTGGAAATTTTTTACGGTCGTATTGTATCGTTTTTAATAGAGTCTCTTCGACAGTTTCCTGTTTCGCGCGTCGTTTAAGATCTGCACGAATCGGCTTCGCCGATAGCAAACCGATGGAAACTTTCCCTCCGGTATCCGATGAAGCTTGTAACACGTCGTACGATTGACGTTTCCGTTGTTTAATAGAAACGTTGATGCTAGCATATATTGAGTATCTGCACTTATGCCCCGTACTTTCTTCTGTCATTAGATAGCTATATACGTGTGTATATCTGATTGCGACTCTTTGTATACCATTAGGAATAATACTATTCATATGCACGTGCAGTTAAATCTCGTTATAGTAAATTCATATTAAAAATTTCATATAAAAAATTGCACTAACTTTGCTTGAAGTTTTTGTAAGAATTTATTCAATTATACGCAATTCAGAGAACTTTATTACAAATATCCCAATTCGAGAAATTATTCTATGCGGAGGAATCGTCGAATTCTGATTCACGATGCAACAAGAAACCCTGTTTATCGACCCGTTTGATTGACCTGTTTTCCCGGAAAACGCGCGCATTAATATTTTGCGATTGCGTATCAAGAAACTTCTCTTTCGATGAAGTGTTTTGTCCCGGGAATTATCGACTTCGCGCGGTTACTGCATTTTTTGGCTCGTACATAATTAATTATAAGAAAAATGTTAATATTTTCAACCACATTCCTTAGATCGAGATCCGAGAATCCGGTGTCGCCAGTATTTTTTTTTTAATTTGTACGAAATTCCCGTGACTTATTTGCGCGTATTTATTCACATCTGACGCAAGTCTATATATCAGACTGATTTTCTTGCGCGATAATAATTAATAGCACAAATCTATCGCGACCGTATCGAATCGCGATTACGTCCACAACACGTGCGACGCAAAGAAATTTTATCCTTGGATTACGTCCAGTAATTTCTATTAAACGTGCGGCTACATTGGCGTGCCTTTGCTAAGCTCGACAGCAAGTTTTTGTAACTTTTATCATTTTCTGCGGTGAAAGAGAGAGAGAGAGAGAGAGAGAGAGAGACGACGAGGCTTATTGATTATTTTTCTAATCTACCGGAGACAATGGAGAAGCAAGTCACGATTATGCTCGACGAAAGGCTGCGTCAACCTGTCAACGCGCCGTTCATCGCGATGCTGGGATGAGCCTCTTTTGCCCTGCGCGCCATAACTTGTTGCTAGCAATTATGAGAGACATGATAAGATTGATATTTAAGAGTCGCAGAAATATAACTGATTAAAAAGCAGTCTTTCGTGACTAAAAGACTATTTCATTAGATATATATACGATGAAAAAAAAATTGTACATCCAAAGTTCAGATTTTAAAAATTCGATAAAAATGCACAAGTGCGCCGAGGAATGCTGTTTCAACTCGTGGAAATTTCATGTGACAACGGGATATTATCCGCCGTCGGAGAAAGGAAAGAAAACCGAGCGGAGTTCGTATATACCGGAAACTCGTCCCTTTTTTTCCTTCTCGCGACTTGTGTAGCGGCGTCTCATCTCTCTCGGCTCTGCCTCCTCGTGACGTTTCTCTTCTGTGCCGTGCAAAACGGAGGCTAATAATTATTTTCACGCACCGACTCGTGTACGTACTACGTACGTACATATGTACGTATCCACTTGTTCGTGGGACGATGGCGTGCATTCGCGATACCTCCCACGGAGCTTCGGATGCCAATAATTACACCGTTCGACGTTTGCAGGAACAACGCGCGGCGCGATTCCGTTACACGTGGACACGAAATGCGGACCGCGTGGAAAAAAAAAAAAAAAAAAAAAACAGTCGAAGGGTTTCTCTCACAGATCGTGATTTCTTCGACATGATTTCTTATTATTCGCGCACTTCGTGCCTCTTCGCGACATCGTGCTCTTTTCTGTCATCCGCTCTCTTCCACGAAACTGTGTAAGGATATATACGCGTAACGGATCGTTCTGCGTCTTAATGATACGTATTCTGTTGTGACACCTAACATTGCACGCATTTAAACGCGACAGTCACGACATTGCGCATAAAACAAATTATTAGTGGTGCGTATATAAAAATAAAAATGTCTTAAAAAATGGAAAGAAGAGAGAGGAAGAGAGATTCAAAGCATGTGTGTATAATTTTTAATAAGGGGTATTCAGACAATAATGTGCCCTATATATTTTTTTCTCAGAAACTATTCAACAGGTTTGAATACATAGATGTTTCTTCTTTACATATATTATTTTTTAACATTACACTTTTATAATCTTACGCCAGCACGATATCGCCCTCATCATTTTCTAAACCTTTTAAGTCCAAAAAATTGAATATCAGAAGCAATCTGTGCTATTCATCCTCTCGATCTGGCTCCTTCCGGAATTTATCTTTTTGGGCCACTTAAAGATGTAACTTAAAAATATCTCTGCCGTACAAGATTTGAGGGCGCGATTCAAGCAGTGAGGACAAAAGCTGATTCAATAAAGGTAAACATGCACTTGTATCGTGCTGACGTAAAGCTACGGAAGTTGATGAAGATTATGTTGAAAAATAATATATGTAAAGAGGAAACGTACATTGTGTATAAATTTCAAATCTGTTGAATAAATAATTTCTGAGAAAAAAATGCGAGACATTACTTTCTGAACAACCCTAATAATATAATATGTGAATGTCACGCATATCTTTTTCGTTGAATGTACAAAACTAAAGAGGAATTTTTAGAGTAGTTACTATAATATTTGAAACATTTGCGGCACACACAGCTGAGCGTAAGAAGGCTCGTCCTTGAGAGAGAATCACGCGTCGGCAAGTTCCTCGAGAAGAGAACCACGGCCGAGTGTAGAAGAATTCGCGCAAAACAGGCTCGAGGGGTTTTCGAGCGGCGGCAGCGCGGCCTTCCTGCCTCCCTCTCGTGCGAGGAATCCCTTCGCGGCGTAGAGAGAACCCTCTGCCCCGCCCCCTCCCCCGCGCGTCGAGAGATCTTTCAGGAAGATCACCGCCGGCGCACGCTGCGTTCGTTCGGCGCTGGCTCGCACCTGATTTCGCCGCGACCTGCATCGCGGATGATCCCCGGTAACGTCGTCGTTGAATATATCGTAAGGCCGCCAGAGAGAAAAAGGGAGAGAAAGAGTGGGTGGCGAGGAAGAAATAAAAGGGGGAGCAGCACCCTTCTGCTGGACGATATAGGGAGGGATCAGCTGTGCCGAGAGGCTTGCGAAGTACACCTATACACGCGTTCGCTCGGTCGCACGTACACATACACACACACGCATGCATTATTTCAATGTTGGCAGTAATGCCTGTTATTAAGCGATGATAATGATTGGTATTATCGCGGGTTGGGAGCAGGACTGGTAGCAGCGGATATAAATCATCGTTACTTCCTTCTCGCGCTGGCAGCGCCCGGCCTCGGCCTCAGCGCGCTCGGCTCACCTCTCCATGCCAAGAAGTTGTAAATAATCCGGCCGAGAGTCGCGTTGACGTTCGCACCCGCCGGGAGGCGATTCCGGAGTCTTCGCCAGGCGATTAGACCGTTCCGTTCCGACGACACGACCGGATCGGCCTGGTTGGCACGGTTTTCCAGGACGCGGGAGAGAGTACCATCGGCTCCCAGCGGAAGCCTCGCCGCGGCTTCCGCTCCGAAACACGCACGTCGTTATACCGGTCCGTACTTCATATATATATATATTGGTGAATAGTTTGACATGAAACGTTTGATATCACGATTGCGATTCCCTCTTCGTTTTCTTCCTCCTTCGTTTCTACCTCCGCGGTAGAGACTCGCCGGATCAACCGAGCGTAAGAAAACTATCCTCGAGTTCCCACAAACGAGACCGCGAGACGAGCGGGAGTTCCACTAGAACTCTTCTTTCTCATCCCCATCTGATGTCACGCGATCTATCGGTACTCGCGAATCGGAAATTTCCGCGGAATTTCGCGGAAGAAAATCGACGATGAATTCCCACGAATCTTCACGCCGGCTGGACCCACCAGATTCGGTTTCCTCTTCCACAATCTTTTTCCCTCCTTTTTTCCTCCACCTCGTTCCTTCCTCTTCGCCCGTAAATCATCGTTCGGCGCCAACGATCGAATTCAACGATACTCTCGCGACCCTCGATTCCTAGAACGTGAGCCAGCGTCCGTCAGGATACGCGCGTCTACGCCTTGTGATCTTTCTCGATCTCTCTCCTCTCTCGATTCCACGCGCGCGTGGTACATACGTGTTCCTCTCGTCTAACTTTTAGTTTTAGATTTAGGCGGCTCGCTCTCTGGAAGGGCTTCTACGCGCGTACGTAACCTAACGGTAAGGTCGATGTCGGAGAAGCAACGGGGTGCAGGAGGATAAAAGGGTGGGGAAAGGGGGGAGGATTACGGCGAGGCACGCCCACGCGTATCTCGATCTAATAAATTCAACATTTCGCCAGTAAATCCGAACCCTCTCGTACCAGTCGTGCATGGCCGTAGAGAAGATGGGGTTGCCGAGGATGGGCAACGGGAGGAAAGACGTGTAGTCGTCTCCATCCGACAGTACCTTGTCGTGACGATCTTTAATTTTTGCCTCGACCTGTGGATTTTTATTTGCGAAAGAGAGAAGCCCATTTTATCCGCATCTATCTACCTATTCTATTGGAATTTTATTTCGATACACGTCGCGCTGCGTCTTTCCAAGTATCTGTCTATTTTGTAAAGAGTACACAAGTCTCTTAATTTCACATTTTTTTCTAAAAGCTTGAAGAACAGGTTTTTCACGCGCTTTCAAAAACATAGGTAGGAGGTAGGTTTCATCGTGAACGGTTCGGTCGGACTCTTCCCTATGAGTGAATATATACGTACAACTATGGTAATTACACCGCACTTTGAACTCTCTATACGGCCCTAGTGACTAGTTTATTATCCTATATCTTCTCTTTATGGTAGTCTCATCGCGAGCGATCTTCGAGGGAGAGAAACGCCACGCGGTTACCGTCACGACGCAATAAATCGGCTTTGCAATAATTACAACCTTTCGAGCGCGCGGCCAGGCCGCAACAATGTCCTGGTGCTGCTTTCTGTTTGCTTTAGCTGCGTCTTAAATACTGCGACAAACCGCGGCCTGTCGAGAGAGACCCACCAGGACGACTCGCTCGTTCCTTTTCAAAGCGGAAATTCGAAGCGTCCGGAGAATCTCATGATATACGAAAACTATATAATTTAGCGGGATTTCTCTCTTCTCCGAAGAAGAAAACCAACGCGTCACGAAGCCACGTTCAGGCTACTTCTTAACTCCTTATACCCGCGATACGGATTCCGCGTAGCCGGTTACGAGCTGCTGCAAGGAAGGACTCTCTTGGGTCCTGCGAGCGGATAACGAGACAGTTCGAAACTCTCTCGCGCTTTGCACGCGAGCGACCTGAACATCAGAGTATCACTTGGCGTTCGCTTCTACGACTTCGTGGAAACGCGCGATGAACAGAGGGAAAAGAGGCACGTGAATCGGAGGAGGCGCGAGAAGAGAAGCCAGCTTCGGTGGGAAGAAACTTTAACGATCGAATTATGCGTTTCGCACGAAACACACCCAGAAACACGCCCCATTTGTCCGGACATGGGAACGCGAGGTGCACGCGTGCAAGAATCTCTCTTCTTGTCAGACACGTTTCCTTCGATAAGGTTTGGACAAAGATACGATTTTGCCCCCATATTAGAGTTCCTATAAGAAATTCATCTATGTAGAGCTGCAGCGACTTTATAAACAAAAATTGTGAACATTCGAACTCGTCGATGTACTTTGGAAAACATGATAGTAATTCGACGACTATATAAAGTAGAACAATTGTGTCGATAAATTAATATTTCTCACTGCATATAATATATTAATAATCGATGATTCGTGGAACAATCAAGGATTCATCCTCCGTTATAGAGTAATAAACTCGGAGCGTCTTAAGAGATACTAAGATTCTCGTTGGAAAGGTTACCGAACTTCGGAGCAAAAACTGTGGAATTTGCAAAAATGAACAATTATAGGAATCCAGAGTAGTCTCGTCCCGGATGCTTTCCCGCCGTTTTGCGTCTTTCTCTCGCCCCCTCCCCCCCTCTTACTCTCTTTCTTTGCCTTGTACTGTCGGTCCTGGTCTACTTCGCCGACACACAACAGGGAGAAGTATATAGCGAGAGGGGAGGACGCATGCGCGGGTCGTTTGAAGTGGCGGCGTCCCCGTGCTTTTGCTCCCTCGGGTTTCTTATCGTCGCCTTCCTCTTACCTTCCTCCCTTCGCTCCGGCTCGCGACAGCCACGGCCGGCCCTTTCGGTATTCGTTTGTTTCATGGCGGCTCCCTTCGTGTCTGTTGTGTGACGATCCTTCTCTCCCTCCGTATATATGTATATATCTCTCTTTCTCCCTTTCGCGGCGATCTTCTTTCGCCTTCTCTCCGGACGAACCTTCCGCGCTCTCGTCTTTCTGCGTCTCTTCCTCTTTTCTCCATCGCGGGCCCTACATACGGCATAGTTGCGGCATTGCTCCGAGCCTAGGTATCGCTTTACAACCTTCGTCCAGCCTTCGTTGGGAGGTACCGGACCTCCGAAGGTGTTCTCTTCTAGCCTTCATCCGGAGGATGCTTTAAAAAGTTTTCTGTGTATAACGTTTGCATCGGGCGCGTCTTTTTAAGAGATATTTCATTCTTCCTCCTCACATCTATCTCCGCGCGGTTTTCAATTCCGAAGCTGATCCATAATGAATTAATTTCCAGGACGGGTTTAAAAATTTATTCGTTCTATATATAGCTTGACACATGCGTGTTTACTTTGTACGCGGATTTGCTTTTTGCGGCTGTTCGGTCTAGATTGCGAATGGAGGGCAAAGAGAATGGATTACGCAATTTTTCCGCGTGACGTTGAATTTAACCGTGAGAATTTCCGCGAGGCGAGGCGCGTCCTTGATCGATTAGTCGCGTCAATCACTTGTATCAATGTCGCGTTACTCTCATTTTTTTTCCTCGTTGGGTAAAACGGCGGTATATATATGTATGTATTTGAGTAAATGAGAATTACGCAGTTGAACTCTGCGAATTTACGTCAATCCTGTCGACCTCGACCTCCCGGAAGGAATGAAGACAAGTCCAAAAGGAAGGAAACCAAAACGCGGTGTAAAACGACGAGAGTCACGTAAGAGAAAAGAAATCCAAGGAGACGGTGCTCGGGAAAAGAACTCTCGGGGGTTGGGAAGAGGGCGGGGAGGGGGGGACACGCAGTGGTCTCCAGGTAGACGAAGCGGTTCGATTGTAAAAGAGAGAGAGAGAGAGAGAGAGAGAGAGAAAGAGAGAATGTCTCTTCGATCTCTCTCTTTCTCTTTCATTCTCTCTTCACATTTTTCGCATTCCCCGCAGAACGAAAGATGCAACAAGAATACGCATCGACATGGTCACCGAGCACGAGATTCACTCAGTCGTACTTGGTGTTTTCAAACAGCCTTTGTGATTTTTTGCCTCGAGTATCTGCTGTAAAATTCACGGTATAAGAGTATTTGCCGACTTTAATATATCAAAGTATTTATAAATTTTTTAACCTATTATATATTGTCAGAGAGAGAGAGAGAGAGAGAGAGAGATTACTTGAAACGAAATATATTTTATCGCGAAAATATATCAGCAAATTGTCACGCTTGTTTGCGTGACAATTTTTGGCGCGATGATAAGACTATTCTTCAGCCTTTACGAGACAAGTTGTTGAGTCGTCGCGGCGTCGATCTTCCCTTCATGGAAGTCCCGAGGATTTCGTCGCCTCCGGCGAGGAAGGGGCCAGGTGAGGACGACGTTATAGGGGGTTAGGCGAGGGTTAGCTCTCTTGCTATAAAAGTCGAGCGGAAGGCCGAGGATTCATTTCGTATTCGGCCTGCGCATGCGCCAGTTGTCACCGCTGACACATCGTACGTCAATCCGTTTCTGCACACAAAGCTGCGGAAGAATAAAAAGAAGGCTTTCCCTCAGGGACGTCTCAATCGGCATTGCCGATCGATCGCCGGACGTCTTCTTCCACCTATTGCCTTATTCCAGATCCAGCCGGCGGCCGGCCGGCTTCTTCTCAAAGACGGAATTCATCGCTTCGCACGCTTGCGCAAGAGCCATTTGTTGTTGTTGTTCACATTTGTTGCGCGCATCCGCGCGTGGGATCCCAAGCAAGCCGACGTTGAATAATTCGTCGTGCTACAGTATAAAGCTTCCGAGAAGACCGAGTCGAGAGGCGCAAGAAAAAGAAGGTGTCCCGATACGGTTCGTCATTAGATTATTATTGATCAATTATATACGTTCTAGTTCGCTTAGAACAATAGGTCTGTTCTCTTCACTTGAATTAGTTGCACTTCAGTTCAGAGTTTATCTCTTTTCTTCCAATAAACTTTGAACCAGTGCAGCCAGTTTAGCTGGAAAGAACAGACCTATTTTGTCCTAAATTTTGCTATTGGATTCGAAGTTTTCTCGATCTCTCTTCGTCTCGTCGATTATCATCGCGCATGATCAGTAATCATGATTACCCCGCGGGGTACCAATATCGCGACCTCTTCAGAGGAATACCGAGAGGGATGGGGTGTCACTTCATCGTTGCATAGTTGCACCGTGATTATAACTTCAAACGGGCGCGCGGCACTGAAAGAAAGGATTTTAATGCCACGTCAAAATCAGCCACGCTCAAGCACAGTTTGCCGATGCTATCAGCCAGCTGCCGCGCCGAGTTGAGTATATGTGCCCACCAAGCACGCACAGAGTTCCCGAGGCCCCCGCACACACGCGCGTGCCGTTTTTCTTTTTTATTTATGTAATCTCTAACTCTCATTTGCTGTTTCATGAAAGATGTAACACGTTGATGCGCGCGCCTACTATATCTCTAAGTAAGAAGAAAGTGGAGGTCGGAGTGGATCGCCTTGGAGCCCGAAAGGCGCTCCGCCCACCGTCTCGTCTTTGCTCGGAGCCCTTTGCGTTTTGTACTCTTCCTCCAAAACCGTAGGACCGGCAAGGGCGGAGGGGAGGGGGGCACATTTAAGCCGGCCTCACACGTAGCCAAAGTACCCATAAATCCTTGCACGGTATTAAACGATAATTCTGGATTGGCAAGTAACCCTTTATCGAGAGATTCTTTCTTGTTCGTCTAATTATAATTTTTGCGATTAAAAGTATAATAAGTAATTTGTACGAGAAATGAACAATTATTGACTCTGACAAAAATTCATAAAAAAAATCTGCCAGGTTAATGGCAATAATAACACGTTCGTGACTAATTTCTAATTAATCGGCATTTAAATTTTTAACGTGTTTCCTCTCGCTTTATCGTATTATTAAAATTAGCGTGCGGGCGCTATATACCTACTGTGAGCCAGGCTTAAAGGTCTATAGCCTTATACACCCCGGTATCATACTATTCGCGTTTGGTGCGCGCGTAAACCGCGCCACGAACCGACCGCGATCCATTCAGCGCAAGATCCTGCGGAGCCTATCAGATGCCCTTTGTCGATCGATCCTCTTTGTAAATCGACCTGCGGCAGGTACTATCGTGTTACCTTACAAGAGGTACGCGCGGCGGAACGCGTAGTCCTAATTTGTGTGCCCAGGACGCGGCGGTAGTCTAAATATTACGAATTATGACGCGAAAATAATAATAATATTTATTCCAAGCCTCAGTAACGAATTTGAACCCTTAACACAAGTGCAGTCAATTCTGTAATAATTGCACATAATTTTTTTTGAATGACAATTTAAATAATATCCATCTTATCATGTGACAAATCTTAATTATTGACAGTTGTTTATCATTGATGTGCCGTTTTCTCTGTATAATCCCAATGAGGTCATTCAATACAGTTTTACATTGATCGTATTTCCGAAGCAATCTGTACCAACTATATAAAGTGCCCAGGTGTAGAGCGTAGATCGGAAAAATCGTAGAACGACGTCCGCATTGGATATCGAGTTCAGTTTAAAGCGGCATCGGTTTCACGGATCGTTAATATCGCTGTTACGACACGCGGGGCTGGTAATGGTCGCATGCAAAAACGTCTTACTGAAGAGAACATTTAATTTAGCATAATTCAACAGTGCTTTCGCGGGATATTGAACAGACGCGAAGGAAAAAGAGATCCGCGATCGCGATGTTTAGGAGCGCTTAACATCTTGCTCGGTGTGATCCATATTTTCTTTTCTCTTATATACGCTCTCTTATACGCTTTCTTTCAATTATCCTTAATATCGGCAAAAGCCACGACGAATAACTCTACCGCGTAACATTGCTTTCAATATATACATATACATATATATAATATAATGTTTTACCGATTCGAACCTATTTGTAGCGTTACAAAGAAATATGAATATATTTCTCATATAGAAATATGAATAATCAATTGATACTGCTAGTATTATTTCAGTTATGTCGTTACTGTCACGTAACATGATGTCAGACGGTATATGACGTCAAACAGTATGGCGTATGTCTTTGACCGATACAATTTGCGTTACCTTGTACACCGGAGCTCGAGACGCATTATTCTAGAAAAATATCCGGGATGATAAAAATATCTCTAATTTATATTGCACCCCGAACAGAAATTTTATTCTCAACACATTTTGCACTTCCTGTCGTAGCCGTGTCTTATCGTACCTTGGTGTGCGATGCGACTTTTTTCTACTATAGCTATAACTTTTATTACCAATATTTCTCCGCGATCCTATACTCGCTATAGACATATGATGAGACTATCATAGGTATTGTAATATTTTTACTTTTGCAAATATTTTTTTTTTCTAAATATCTCTGAAAAAATATATTTTTAAAGAGACCCGAATCTAATTTGATTAAAATAAAAAATTAAAATATTTATCAATCTGCTAGATGATGTCACACGAAGAAGAATTATACATTGCTCTATAAACTACGATACACAGATTTTTTTTTCTTCGTAAATTTCTGTAAAACCGAAAGGGAAATTTTACCTCGGATCTTCTCGGGAATGTGGGTATAGATACCCGCGAAGTTAATCGACGATTTAAATAGAAAGCTTTTGCTGTGGCGATGACGAGGATCGATATCCGCGTGGTTGACGATTAGACCTTTTTTTTTCATTGCAACCCTTGCGTACCAACGTGGCGTGCGAAACGCGAGAGAGGCCCCAGATTCTTTGTTATTATTAACCCATGCAATACCAGGTCGATACATCGACCATACCAGACTTAAAAAAAACCGCGTGCGGATTCTTCGTGTGATTGGCGTGTACACGCAAATCTTTCGAACTGTGTATATGAATTTTACCTTTGCGAGGGAAACATAGTCTACTATTTTATGCAAATGATTTTACAATACAGTCGGATTTTTATGTTCTTCGCAAAACTGATCCAAATAGTACTATTAGACATTCATATCATTTGAAATATCTCGCAAACATGATTCCACTTTATAGGGAGAATATATCTTCGTCTAACAAATACTTTGCACATGTCATCTCCTCCCTCTTCCTTCTCTACACAATATCGTCCACGTGTTTGGGGCAAAAAATCGTCAATCAATATGTAACACTAGGGGCAGCATCAGCAGCGGAAAAATATATACATAGATGCAAGGAGAGAGAAAGAGAGGAGAGAAGAAGGACGCTCACAAAGGAAAGATGCCGGCGGCTTGTCGGCCTACGCAGACACAGCTCGATAGCCCAACTTCACTTTCATATTTGCCCTCACCTGCATACTTCGCGTCGACTCTCCTTGAACATGTATCTACATACATACATGCATATACGGTCTATGCAACCTCAACCTTTTCGCAGCGCTCCTCGAAAGGGTTGAACAAAGAGAGAGAGAGAGAGACAGAAATCTCCAACAGCCGCGTCTCCTTCTCACCAATCAAATTCCCACTTTGCGCAATACAGAGTATCTTCGTTGGCAAAGAAGAATACCAGTTCTTGACCGCCGCAGCCGCGCCGTTAACCCCCGAGGTAATTTTGCTGTTTTGTCAAGACGACGGACACGACAGGTTGTACGCGGGGCCCTTTCCTTCGAGGAATCCTTCCTTCCTCTCTTCTCGGACGGTTCCATCCACTAGGCCGACCCCTCTTCGTCGGGGTTAGCCTAGCGGAACCGTAGAAACATACGGCGGCTGTGGGAAATAATGACAGGGGTCCCTCGCTCGTTCGTTCGCTCATCCTCAACGGGTCTGACAAGCAGATCCGGAAGCGAGGCGAAAATTTTTCATCACGGAATCACCTCGTCTCTCTCACTGCAAGCGCGGCCGGTCGCACGCCTCGCAGCCATTCGGGGGACCAGAGGCCCGTCTCTCCACTTCCTGTCGAGTCGGTCAAGAGTCGCTTGAAGACTGCGCCCAGCCGACTGAACCGTGAAGTCGCGACCCGAAACGGCGGTGCGGGGTCTCCACGCGAGACGGAGAGAAAGAGAAAGACGGGAGAAGGAGGAGGAATAAATGGGACCGGAAGAGACGAACTTTCTTTTTAGGGAACCGCGATTCTCCGACCTGCGCGCGCGAATCGATTATATGAACTCTCTCTTTCGTGAGAATCTTTTCGTACGGTGCAAAAATCGCAGGTCGAGAAGGCCAAAGGTTTTGCCTTTAATACTTCCTTCGCGACAATGATTGTTTACGTTGGAAAAACGAAATTCGCGACGCGAGAGGGGTGGATACATCTTTTTTCCCGCCCCTGTCGAGTCCGGCGATGTGCGCGGACGCGGTATTAGATTACAGATCGCATAAATATTCATAGGATATACCGGGGCTCGCGGGGTGAATCCCGAAAGGTGAGAGAGAGAGAGAGAGAAGAGGAACGAGCAAGCCTCTCTGAAACGAGGGAAAGAGAGAGACGAGAGGAAGAATGGGCTCGGCCGCGCGGCGGAATGGAGCTAGACATGAGAACGATAGAGCGAGAGAGGAGAAGAGGGAGGGAAGGAATAAGATTGAGAACGGGCGGGCGATATTAACGGGAAGTTTAATCGTCGGCCGGTCCGGTCTGTCAGCTCGGACGCGCGCCGGGTCAGTCGGGCCCCCGAGGTCAATTAGTGCTGCTCAACACTCTCCTCTCTCTCCGACCTCCGAAAACGAGGCGAGTCTAACGCGAGTCTCTTTGCTGATGCCCGCTGATGACTCGCGTCGATCTTCTCTTCGCTCCTCTTTCGCAACCGCGGCAGGTGTCCCTCCGCGTATCCTTAAATACGATTCCCGAAGGAACCTAGAGGCTTATCTATCATCGAGGCTTTCCATGTTTTTCCTCAAATAATTTGAAACGAGTTGATCGCTCTTCGAATTACTTTCCTACTGCGATGATGATGAAAAGGTCTCTTGCGATCTCAAATTATATACAATCTTGCCATCACGAGCATAATATTATCTTGCTAAAATATGGCAATAATTAGTCCGCGATAACTAGTTATCAAGTGATCAGGACGATGACTTTATTATAAAATATTAATTATATACCAGTTATATATATGTATTTCTCTTGCATTGGATGAATGTGCATATATAAATTGTGTCATAGCCAGGAGTTTTTTTCGTAGTAAAAACTGTGTGACGCGAAAACTAACCAAGTATCGATAAGAAGTAAATGATCCATCGGCTCGGCCGGGAAAAGTACATAGATGTAATCTCGATGCTCAACGAGGCTTAACCGCGTTTCTCGTACGAGAAGAGGAAAGACTCTCATGTGTGTCGCGATGTGCATCCGATGCATTCCCTTTCTTTTCGATAATACACACGCGGCACCGTTTTTCCCGGAATTTTTCGACGTACAATCGTATATACGATCGACGGACGCAAAGATACGTCGAGGTTCGACGCAATTCTTTTTCCTTGGCCTCCATGGCGAATCACCGTTCCGTCTTTTCATGGGAAGAAAAAAACTCGCACGAGCGCGCGCACATTATGCGGTGCATTATGCAGATTCCTCATCATGCAGCTCGAGGCGCTATTTGAATCTTTCGCGTTTTGCGCTGAATAAATGATAGTAATATAAATCGTAATAATTTTGTATCATGGTAGATAATTTTATTATTCTTTGATTGGTATATTTATAGATAATGGAGATCGGTAGTAAAATGTTGATAGAGTATCTTCATTATTACGACCAAAAAAACCGACTATAAATATCTTTTTATAAAAAATTTTATAGACATTTATTTTTAAGATATTCAATCGAAGTACCGTATGCATTATAGAATAATACATTCTTTTTATAAAATTGTGTGTATATACATATACATACATAGATAGTTCGTAAAGTTCGTACCCTTTGGCTCTATAAGGGAAAAAAACCGTGCACATTTATTGTAGTCTTTTTCTACATATGAATCTTGCAGAGTTACACATTTTTCCCAGCGATGCAAGATCTGTCAGATACAAAATGATTGTAAGAATCGACACATTGTCAATTTTATTGAATTTTAATAAAATTTATAAAAATTAATTTTATAAATTAATAAACTTTTTATAAATTTTATTGATATTTAATAAAATTTTAATAACACTTTTTTAAATGATAATGTATCGATTTTTACAATGATTGTATTTGACAGATCTTACATCGTTGGGAAAAATGTGTAACTTTGCAGGATTTTTATGTAGAAAAAGATTAATAAATATATTCAATTTCAATTTTTCACTTCATTCTTTTCTTTATAAGCAAAGGTAGAAACTTTATGAACCTCGTACTCACAATTTTATAAAAAGAGTGTATTATTCTACTTATTGTTAGAATATTATTCTAAGTAGAATAATACATTTTTTTTAAATAAAATTATATGCAAATATAAATATCTTTTTATAAAAATTTTATAAAATTGTATATATATATAAATTTTATCAATATTTTAATATATATTTTTATAAAAAAATTTAATAAAAAGATATTTACACGCAATTTTATAAAAAAAATGTATTATTCCAAGTATGCATACGGCGCTTCGTCGATTGATTCCATAATGACTTAGACATCGGTACAGCGCGTCGGGACACATTAGCTCTCCGTGAGAAGAAAACTCCCTCGTAGAGAAGCGTGCGTAGAGACGCTCGTATGCAACGCGTACATATGCAACGCGCGACTGCACACACGTTGCACCGCGCCGTGGCCTTCGGGCGTCATTCACTTGCAGCGGAGCGGCCGGTCGCCATCCACTTTCATTATGTGCGCGCTCGCGCTCGCGCGCGCGCACGCCTTTAATTACATTTTTGCATCGCAACTGCCGAGAGAAAGAAAGACGGGCCGGGCGGTCGGAGTGGAGAAGAGGGAGGAGGAGGAAGAAGAGGGATACACACACGCGGGCGATTCACCTGAGAAACTGTTGCATGACGAAGAGAGTCCGGTCGGCGCAGGATGATCGCGGCGCTCTAATTTTATTACTTGCATCGCTCTCGCGTTTTTCTAAGCTAAGCTTAAAGTAAGTAAGCGCCTCAAGTAAACAGATCGTCGGTCGATGAACCGGTTAATTGCGCCGCGATTATTTCATGTAATTTCCATGTCGTGTCTTAAAGAACTGTCGTTGAAGAGGGACGTCGATATACTTGAAACGTGATGATTAATTTTCCTATCAGATTGCACGCGCCAGTATACTATATATCGAACGATGAAAGTAAGCGATCGCGAATGCTAGATACGCATTTAATTAACGGCGATTGAGAGATGATTGAGAGAGAAACAATCAGCGTATCGTATACAATGACGATTTAATAAGACAATCTACTTTGAAAAAAAATCAAACTTTGAAAAAAAAAAAAGAGAAAAAAAGAAGAATGTGTAGTCCACTTTTGCGCGTTATAAATTACGCTCTCGCGACCGCGGAAATATTTGCAAACAAGCTCGCGACCTCCGTGTAAATGTGCTGTAATGATTAATCGTCCGCGGTAGCCGGTCTCGCGCCAGCTGCTGCGCCAGGCGAGAAATTATCCTGAGCGATTCTTCGACAGTTCGTTAGTCCGCGCGGCTACTCTTCGCGGAATTGGCTGCTTTTACCCGGCGCGAGACTTCCTTTCTCTTTATGCACCGAAGGCGAACGCACCGAAGGCTTTAATCCGTGAAGCTCCGTCCGCACCACCTCGAGAGATCGAGGCGATTTTTTTTTTCGCGGGAAAAATTCTACGAACCCGCTACCGGTCGCGAGATCGATACAGTGTTTACTACGAGACCGGGAGACACTTCCGTGTAGCAGAAACGAAAATGATTAATGAACCGAGGCGGTAAGTCTTGCAACGCTGACGAGATAAATTTGAGAGGCTCCTTCTTACTCTGACTGATCGTTTAAACTATTTCTTCGCTCGAATATACAAGCGCGTATTTTTTCTTACATTTTTTTACGTGCAATGCATATTGCAATTCTATAAAAAATGGTTTAAATTACACGTATCACAGATACAGTCAAATAAAATTATAGTTTTCTTCGAAAATGAGATCAAAAATTGGAGGAAAATCCATTAGGATGATGCGATGCGAATGCAGTTCGAGTTGAATAATATACGGATATTGTTAAACGAGCGAAAGGTAATCAACTTCCGGTGCGACCTATTGTTATTAGTGCGTGCATCCCTTTTTGGGACAGGATAATGCATCATTAGCCCTCATTAATGATCATGAGGCACGCGTGCTTCTTTGTGTTAAGTGCTTATTAACTCTAACTAGGCGGCATCGCAGAAATCGGTGTATTAATTCATGTAATTTGCAATCCTAGCGTGCCGCCAGGTTCGCTCGTGTCCGAGTTAGTGCAGTGTTAGAAAGTGTTACGATCACCATAGGATTCCTTCTCCGCAAAGTTTATCTTTCGTCATCTACTTAGGGCCCGATACGATACTGATAAAATCCAAAGCAAGAATTTAATTGATACATAATTGAACCAATTGTGATGTGTAAATAAGTTAATTGATAATGAATTCGAGGTCCAAACGCGCAACTTTTTAATAATGCATCTCATAGGTCTGTCCTTTTTAGCTGAACTGGCTGCCCTAGTTCATCTTTTTTCTTCCAAAAACCAGCGCAGCTAGTTCAGCTAAAAAGAACAGATCTCATAATTCGACAAAGCACCGCGTGAAAATTTATTCTTCAAAAATGATATGTCAGTTCGCACCAGGGTATCGCTTTGTGGCAGGAATCGGAACGAGAATTACAGAAAGAGATCAAACGGGGCAATCTTTCTCGCGTGCCACGTTTAACTGTCAGTTTTGCTCAAAGGTGCGAGACCGATTGACATAAATAATCGATGGAGCCATCAGATCCGAGATCCGCATGATGTATTTTCCATCGATCGCGATTCACGCTTAACCGTCTGGAATATATAAGTCGCGAATGAATCCTAGGACGAGCCGTTCCATTGATCGCTGTTTACATTCGACCGTAAACAAGCTATTACATAATCTCTTCCTTCTCTCACCCAGCGCGAGTACATTCTCATACATAATTTACAAGCGCAGCTTCGTGTCCTTTCCCCACCAGTCGGTATATTCCTCATATCCTCTTTTCGTCTTCGAACAACCCCCTTAAGACACATCATTGAGAAAAATAATATACATGTTCGGGCTTTTAAAAAAAATTTTTTTAATTACAAAGCAAAAAAAAGAGACTTTAATCATAATAATGTCCCAATATTAGACCCATCGATATAAAAATCTTTTGCAATGGATTCTTTATGAATTGTCGGTGATAGTAGAATTGAGAGGTAATTTCGCAAAGACGTTCTTAAAGCTCCTGGGTGCTCACCGCGGCCATATTGGATTGTGACGTCAGAGGCGAGAAAGCACACGCTGAAAATTCTTAGATGCCATTTTTTAATGAAAAGATATTTCGATTAAACAGCACTTCAGATGGCTTTAGCACACTCTTAAAAAACCCCGAAAACTATCCTTTTCCCTTTATAATCAATCAACATGTGTAAAATGATCGAGATATCAGACTTTGACATGCGGAATGACTGCGCATGTGCAAAGACCAGACGGACTGGGCTTCATAATATTACATTTTACAGCTGTTGATTGATTATAAAGGGGAAAGGATAGTTTTCGAGGTTTTTTAAGAGTGTGCTAAAGCCATCTGAAGTGCTGTTTCATCGAAATATTTTTTTATTTCGAAATGGCATCTAAGAAATTTTAGCGTGTGTTTTCTCGCCTCTGACGTCACGATTTCGACATGGTCGGCAAGGAGCCAGGAGCCTTAACATTGTGGCATTCTTATTGGCATCGCTACCGAATGCGGCCATGAGAAATGCAGTGTGTCGGACGCGGTTGGACGAGATTGCGGCTCGTCGAAATACAGCGGCGGCGCCGTTTGACCGACGACGATCTGTTTCAGTGAAAAGTAGCGAGTAGGGGCCTCATTCGCGCGGCGGCCCTGAAGTACTGCCCACCTGACGTCATGCACCTGTTCTCTCTTTCTCTCTCCCCGTGGTGTTTGCGTCCTGAGAAACCCACCCGGCCCCGACCCATTATAAGGCACACCGTAGGTTTTCTCTCGTCCCGGCGATTTCATGCCACGAGATTCGCGCCTCGTATAAGGCGAACCGGCAGCTCTTCTCTCCTTCCTTCCTCTCGTCGATTCAACCGATTCACCGATTATGTGAACCGGGCTTTTTCAAACTAATCTCGATCGATGCTGCCAATCATGGGATATCCGAGAAAATAACTTGTAATTCTAGTCAACCATTTTTCTAACACGCATTTTATATATATATTTTAAATTATTTTTGCATTACATTAAATTCCACATTTCAAGATCTTCCTCCCCAAGAATACGGAACATATAGTAATAACTGCATATTGTTATCTGGTGTTAATAATATCTATTTTCTCTCTCGACGCCGCGCGTTGTATTGCCGAGTAATCGCCGTTCTCGGTACAACAACTGGATGACGATGACGAACACGACGACAACAACGACGACACTTGGAACAGACGATAGGCATGAAGGTAACAATAACGCGAGAGAGAGAGGGAGAGAGAGAGAGAGAGAGAGAGAGAGAGGTGTCGCTCGCGCGAGCGAGCGTTGCGTAAGAGCGCAATTGCGGATGCGACGCGTCAGACGCTCCCTCGAGCGTGTCGGTCCATCTTAGCTCCGCGCAGGTAGATTTTTCGCGTAATCACAGTGCCACCTACGTCTCTCTTCCACGGATTTTCCTCCTCGCAGCCTCCGCGGCTCTCGGAGGATACGCGGAGTCACGCCTGTCTTCCTTCGGCCTTCGTTCCTCCTCCTCCTCCTCCTCCCTCTCTCTCGTCGCTACAAATTCTTCGTTGGGAAACTCGCGGAATTACTTCAGCTACCATGGCTACGTTATTTCTCATAAAATATATTTATGGTACGATATCACGCGGCTCGAGCTGTAGTTCATCTTGAGAGAGAGAAGTTTAACGTCGCTTCTCGACGTAATAATTTGATAAACTTGGGACAGGAGAACTCCTAAATAACGAAAACGCAGAAATGCTTTACTCGGAGATCGCTGATACAATTAGCCTCTATATTTATCTAGCGTACCAGGTGCCACAATTTTTTTCTCTTACGTGTCACAATTTTATAATATACTTATTCGCGTGAGGAACGGAATGAGGGCATTATCTGCCATCGTTCATCAGACGTATACGGATGCCGATATCCTATCGGCACCAGTAAAGTCGAGCGTACCCGCAGCTTCGAAGCTATCAAAACCGGAAAAGCTGTTTCATTTCTTTTTATTAGCGGTCCGACATAATCGATCTTGAAGAATCAACCGATATATTGGTAGCTCGAGCGTCCCAACTCCGGTTGCACCTGCCTGCGGAGTTGAACGATTCTGAAGCCAGCGTATATAGTTGCGTTTTAGTCGACACATTGGAAGCCGGTTCGAGACCAAGATAGGCGGTGTTATCAGACTCAATAACGCGCGAGCAGGCGCGTTGTTATTAACGACATTGCGTGTCATGATGCCGGAGAAACATGAACGGAGCATGTGGAAGGAGTACCAGCAGCTACAGGTGGTTCTGGGAGAGCGTGTTACATCTCCGTCTCGGCTACCGATCGCGTTTCTTTTTTCCTCTTTCATATAAAGACTTTATTTCCTGCGTCGTGTATTTATTTACGAGAAGCTACCTGCGTCTCGGATCGCCATGTTTTCGTTTCGGACAAATTGTTCGATTGAAGTGAAGGAATTTTAAAGAAGAGTCGATTAGAGAGAGTTTGCGCGAGATGACAATTTCAGAATTTAAACACAGCAAATTAATTTAGCTATCACAACTAAAAAGGTAACTAAATTTCAGGTGCAATATAGGGACAGCTAAAAAAATTTAGCTATGGATGGCTAATATTTTTTTTTCAACTAAGTTTCGAGCGATATAAATGATAAAGGAAAATACATTAATGTCAATGAATATTTATACCAAAATAATCAAGCAAACATATCGTCTGACGCGACTTCCGTGCGAAAGGAAGAGATGTTTTAGCTGTTTGCAGTGTATCGATATAGATGGTAGATCACTTTTTGCACGTGTACGTTCTTGTGCGCCTCGGAATAATTGTAAGTGAGACCTGTAGAAGCGGAATTCTTCTGCGAGAATATAACTCCCAGGCGAGGCTTGTAAAAACGTGGAATAATGCGGCGGCATTGTATGCGGTATAAATTCCTGAATGACTGGAATCCTGATACGGTCATCGGATTCACCGAATGATGGAAAGCTAGGAGAATCCGTACGTGTTCTTTTAAGAATCATAGCATATAGGATACACTAGTCATATATGCGGTAATTCTTGGTGACTCGTAACGTCAACGACTGATTAATGTATTATCATTCTGTGTGATACGACTAATAGCTCAAAGTCTCTCGCGCTATAAATTTCTTTTTGCTTAGATCAATCATCCTTGATGTTCATAATATAGTTATATTCTTGAACAAGTAGATGATTTATCGCTAAAAAGGATTATATTTACAAATTTCTAGAATTAAAAAATAAAATTATAAAAAAAGATATCCTTTTATTATAAATATTTTTCAGAGAAATGCATCCTTGTTGTGTAAAAATATTAATTATCAATTTCATAATAATATCTTCGAGATTAATCATTAGGATAAAAAAATCTCACATTAAAAATGTTAAAGGCTTTTAAAAAAAATTTCAAAATTCTCTTTAATTGTTCCTTTTAAATCTTTATTTGGTCTTGTACGAAAAATACTGGCGGCGCCTATAATAATAATAATCGATAAAGATTGTTTCCACATTTCGCTGTCGAAAATGACGTAATGAGTTCGTGGCATGGAAGCGGCGAACGCGTTAACGAACCAGTTGTCAGATTTCCGCGAAATAATGGATCCGCAAAGAGTCATGCGTCTGCGACGACACGCACATAAACACACACTCGAGCCTCCGAGAAGAAGGAATTACGTAAGTCCTGAGGAGTCCCCGCTTCTCCGCTACGCGATAGTCCATTCCGTTCCGTCCTCTGCGGTTCCTTCGTCTCTCTTGTACATTGTACAGCCGACTCTCTCGATCCGAATCGATGATACGCGAGCGGAGGCGTGCGATCACGTGTGCGTGCGAATACGTTGCATAAGTTGCATAAGGTCGCGAACGAACGAACGGCGCATCCGGCTCTTTCGACTCGTCGGATAGGAAGGACCGGAAGTCCTTTGACCGGATCGGTTATTCGGCACGTACGTTCGAAAAGGAGCGACTGATCAGTTTTGTCGATTCTACTAATTGATCCGATCGCAGGATCTGATTGCGGAACAATTGTCTGGATTTCATTTTGGTTACTTAACCGAACGCAGAATGCCGATCTGTCATCCAGGGGATTAGCACACTTATATTTCCTATATTATTATTAAATATGTAATGATAAGTTTAAATTATTCATGGAAAGAGAGGAGAGCTTGAATGCATCTAGTCTGCTACGAATAACGATTCAGCTTCTACGCGAATGCACGTGGGCAACCAACGGTGCATCTGCGCGTCACTTCCTGAGCTGCCGACTCGATCCGCATCGGCACGCGGATTATCATTTATCTCGTCAGCATCTCAAGTTTATGCGGAGGGATGTTAAGGTTTAAATCACATCTTTCTAGTTTGTTTTTTTTTTTTTTTTTTTTTTTTCAAGTGTTAAAGCGCTCTTTCTCGCCGTCTCTTTAGCGACTTGTCAATATCCGTTGCCTCTCGCAACCTTGAGATAAATCTTGACCGATCCCTCTGAGCATCTGATATCAACTAGATACATAACGGTTAAATAATATTCCAATATAATGTCACAAAGTTTCAAATCTATGACATTCTTGTCTATAGACATCTATTTGATTAAAAATTTCTCAGAGTTGTTAATTGACGTCTTTCTTGTAGCAAAGATATTTATGAATATTTTCGAGGATTGTTTAACGTGCAGAGAGACAAGAAAGTGCATTATTACGCGAGCGAAGCGTGTAATATCGCCGTTGAATAACGCGCGGAAAAATGCGCATAATGAACGAATCACGACGATCGCATCTATCGCTGATGCATCCGTCGCAATAAAGTCCGCACACACAGTTGTTTATTACGTAAGCACCGGCCGAGTCGCTACCCATTAATCTCAGCTCGGTTGTAATTAATGAGTGACATTCCACCGGGAGTCTTTTTTTTTTCGTCCGCGTTTCTTGCTTCTCTTCTCTCGCATACGGAAATCGGCGCACATATATGAGACGTATATACGTGAGAGAGGAACTGCTAGAATATTATTATATATAACACAGTAGGATGTATTTATGCTTAGAGATTACTAAATGCAAATTATTATGCAGATTCATTATAAGTCATGGAAGTGACCTACAATTGACGGGTATACGTATACATACAATATATTTAACGTTGCGGGGAGATAAAAAACAGCTGATTTCGAAATATCACGTCGCTTCTTTAACGCGCTTATAAAAATGCGCGTTAACTTTATTAATGCATCATGAATAATATTGGCGGATACAGAAAAATGGTACTAATGTTTAAGAATAATTGCGCTTTTTTTCCGCTAAATGGATAAATGTTGCCTTGATGTGTGTTATTAAGATCCAAGTGTTGCGTTTGTGCAAAATTTGCAAAATTGCATTTTTTTGTAAATTACAATTATACTGTAACTTTTAATCGTGCGAACGAAAAAATACACATTAATAGATACAATGAATCAATATATCGAAGTATAGCAGCAATTTTGTCTTAAAGTTGGATTATTTTTCCAAAAGGCTATATTTTTTATGTGTTTTTATGCTTCGTAAAGAAATTATTATTATTACGAATAACCGCAAACGAAATATTATTTCTGTATGGAAAGTTTAATTTAATTTTATCGAAAGTATTTTATTAAAAATATTTTATTAAAAGTAGAGTGCCAAGTTCACAGAAGTTGCAGACGCAGGCTGGCAGGAATCGGGCCGCTAATTAAACCATTGGTCTATCGCGACGATTAATCTATCGACGTTTCCTTCGGGCCGCTATAGTTTCTTCATTCGATCCGATCCGATTTTATTTCGTCGCGCGTCCGTCTCTTTTCCAATAAGATCCAATTCACGCGCGCTCGAATAATTTCCAGTTACGATCGAATGATGATTGCATTATAAACAATTATCGCGACAATTCCACGCATAAAAGGAAGAAGTATCGACTGCACGAGAGAGCTTAAAGTGTATATCCAGACGCGCGAGCCTCGTGTCTAGAGACGCAGAAGCGACCAGGAGGTAAGATCCTCCGTTCGTTTTCTACCGACCCGTGTTTTAGACACGCTTCTCTTGCACATGTGTGCACGTCGGCTTGTCGAGCGTGAATATTTATGCCCGACCTCTCTCTCCCGTGCGCCTCGCCGAGCCAAGAAGTCCGCCGCATTCTGGAAAAGAGAGATACGCGAATTGTTCTGATTTATAGTCGAGAGCGAACTCGCTCTGAAGCCGCTCAATTGACCGGATACGCGCGCGATTTCCGTCGATTATAATTGACAGAACCCGGAATGAATGCGATGAAATATGTAGGATATATATATATATATATATATATATATATATATATATATATATATATACAATACGATATGGAAGGAACGCGGAATAAATACTAATGTCTTCTAATACTTGTCAAATTAGAGAAACAGTAACGGTGATAAATGCCCTCATCCTCGTTCGCTCGTATAAGAGCGCATTTGTAATTTTAAATACGTACTTTATAAAGCTCGCAGAAATAATGGATAAAGTTTCTGACGGTGAAATTTAGCATAATAATGGTTGAATAATGGGGGAATCATTTTTCATCGAAGCGCAGATTGGTTCTGTCGGATGTGCAATCTCCGCATCGTGAATCACACATTTGGTTTTTGTTCATTAATTACTATATGCGCAATTATAGTATATGTGATCAGCAATTTATATTCTAAGCTCTACATTCTACATACTAAATCTCGTAAACTGTGAAGTTATTCCTATTGTTTCGGAGAAACAATAGGAATAACTTTATAGTGAACGAGATCGGCTTCTCAGATATTTAATTAATTGGTTGATTTTAATTAATTGATTCGACGTCAATGAGATATCAAAACATTTCAACCGCGATATAGTCATATAATTTTATCGGTTTATACATAATGAATTATTTTAAATTAATTATTCCAACAATAGGAATAACTTTATAGTGAACAAGATCGTCTTCTCAGAAATTTAATTAATTGGTTGATTTTAATTAATCGATTCAATGTCAATAAGATAGATTTCATTGATCGCAATATCGCATTAAAATTGTGATTAATGTGATGATGAAAAAAAATAATTGTGTTCAATCATGAAAGCATTGCAACCGCGATTGATATAATTTTATTATAGTTGATATATAATTAATTATTTTATGTAAAACTAAATAAATAAACGATTCATTAATCTAATTTATTTCTTCTTGAGATTATTTATGAGAGCCGTTTTAATATATGTATTATAGAACGCAAAAATAACTTTACATTTAATTAATACGTGCAATATAACATCTCGTTTTACACAGCTAGATAAAAAAAACTATATACTTAATAGAGAAAGGTTACTTAACATTATACCTTGTGTAGCAATCGCATAAAATTCTCCACACGATTATTATAAAAATAATATAAATTGTACGTATGTACACATATATTTATATACATACGTATACATGTGTATATGTATAAGTGCAATTGAGTTATCAAAGGGGATACGAGGTTAATCCACTTTGGTAAAACTGCATTGCATTGGCATGAATAAAGGCAGACGGTGAAAATATGTTGGCCGGTGTGTGTGTGCGAAAGAAACAAATTGCTAAACTAATGTGTGTCGGGATACCAACACGGCGCGCTGATTTATACATATAAGCGAATCGATTGGAATCAGTGCCGCTCAATCGCGCTGATACGTACTTCTAATCCGCGTTATATACAGGACCGCGTTTGATCGGTATCGAGTCAACTGCGATGCAATTTACACCCTATCTGCAAGAGGAATTGCAGGAGAAACTGCAGCAATTCCTCTCCGTCTCTCTCTTCCGCATTTGCCGTTCTTGTTCTTTATATAATTCGTAGCGCCGGTTTTTCCGCTACGTTAGCGTGGTGCTAAACCGGTATAAACGTGAATTATGTTTTTAGCAAACTCGTTAAAACATGATAATAATAATAATAATAATAATAATAATAATAATAATAATAATAATAATCTAATAATATGTATTGATTCATTGAAAATTATTTAATGGCGACAACTATTTGAGCTATGTATCGAATAATATGGAATGATAGAACTTGTCCGTTTCTTATCATAGAACGCGCGTTATAATTAAAAATCAGGGTAGGAGCGGGAGAATCTTGATGCAGGGTCGAAAAAGTGGCTTGCGCAGAGCTAAATGCCGTTATTAAATCACACGCCGCGTTGAAAACAGGAATTTCAAGTTCCAAGTGCGCGCGATTTGTGCGAATGCGCGCACTTGCGTTAGAACGTGGTGGAAAAAAGGGGAAAAAAATAGGTTCTGACAGGTTTCGTTATCGTTCGCATTTTTCCGTCTCCTAAGGCCGTCGTCTGTAGACGTGCCGATCATTGAGTCTTACTAAGTCGGGAATGACTCTCTGGGACACTTCTCGCGGACACTTTTGCGCGCTCTATTTTGGTCGCTGTAGAGGCACTCGCATTATCTTACTGCTAGGTGTATCTTTTGTTAAGTCCGTTGAATAAAGCATGGCCGTAGTGACGGAAGAGTATCGATTCAGCGTCGTTCAGGCCGCAGGCCTATACGTGCAGGTCATATCATTTCCATTTGAAATGGTACCGATTTTTTTATATTCGCGAGAAAATAAAATTGCGCCCTTATCTGCACTGATAATGGCTACGACTATTTCCCCAATCGTATATATATATATATATGTATCGGTGGTATTTATAAAATAAACCTATATTTCATCGATCCACTTTTGCGAGACATGTACAGGGTGTCTAAGTTAGTGGCAGATTCTTGGGATTATTTGGAGACGGTTTTTCCTCAGTGAAAATGTCGAGGCACCAATAATTTTCGAGTTATAAGCGATTGAAAAAATAAAAGGTTTCTTGCAAATTAAGCCTTGTGGAAATAAAACATCAACAAAACCACATTCTTCAGTTAATTTTAGGTCGAATTTAATTAAATAAAATTTTAATTTAAGACTTAGAAAGATACACGATGGCAAAGATTGATGATGACCTCCCTCGACATTTTCGCTGAGGAAAAATCGTCTCAATAACCTTAGGAATCTCCCGGGATGATCTGATAAGTCTGGAACACCCTGTATGTATGATAGCTCGAAAAATGATACAAAAACAAGCGCGGCCGAAATAACTTTCGGACACGCGAAATTCGGGTTCACCTTAGCGAGCGACCGAGATCTGATAGGCATTGCAGGAAATTATGCGGGAACGGGCGATGCGTCGTGCTCCTCTTTCGTTGGGCGAAAGCCGCACTCTGGTCCTCTCTGGAGAGGCGAAACACTTGGCGGCACGCCTACGTTCTCCGGGCGTACACGCGAGTACCTTTTCTACCTGGTTGCGGTACTTCGTGTGCACTTCTTCGCGCATGCATCATCCTCCTTGTTGCTTCGCCAGTCGCCGGCCGGATATGAACTTTTACCGGGCGGAGAATAAAAGCGACGTCTCTCCTTTCACGATCGATTAAATCCTATAAATCCCTCGGCAACAAAAGGAAAAAGGGATCATCTGTCTCGTGACAATCGTGTTATTAGAAAGTAGCATGCAAGCCTCAATTGATCGCTCAGAACATCTCTCGAACGAGAGTTTCTATTATCAAGAGAATAATGGAATTTGTACTTTTTCTACAAGGTGGAATAAAAAGAATCGTAGAAATAATGTTAAAGATAAATTGCCCTGGATAAGTTTGCTCGTTTCATGATTGTCGTAATTTTTTGATGACGAAATGATTTGTTTTTCCGATGAGCTGTCAAGTATCTAGGATAAGAACCATTTATTTTGCGCGCACAATTCGACAAAAATAAATTTCGCGACTCGACATATCGCAAGCACGAGTTTAACGAGCCGTCTAATAGACGCTTGCTTAATTATACGAGCTGCCAATATAACGCTACAGAATAACACTGTACATTAACGACTCAATACGCCGAGACTTTGTGGCTATAGTCGGTTCGCTTCGAAATAGGCAACGCCGATACTGGTTTCCTAGATTAACTTTTTCTCCATATCTCTCGGGAACGATCCTTAACGATCAATGCGTAAGCAACCCTTTCCGGGAATGCGCTAATTCAAACCCGATATATCTCTTTTACAATCAAACAATCGAATAAAAGACGTATTTTTTATTTTTTTCAAATAATCGCGCTATTATTAATTATAAAATGCAAAACATATATAAAATAAGTAACGAGAAAATAAGAATGTCTTGTATATTAATATAGGTCGTTCTTCGATAAAATTAAGATAGCGCAGAAGAATATAGTATAAAATCGTGAATTTATGAAGTGCGATGCAGGCGTATAACACCTGATACAACGCATGTGTTTTTCGGGCCGAACGGCGACGATATTCCTATATTTTTATCACCTAATAACAGCGGTTTTTGCCACATTCACGTCCTAATAGAAAATTAGTATCGTCTTACTGCGGCAGTTTTGGGCACTGGCGAGGCCGCAGGACTGCGCCTAAGCACGAAAAGCGAATAGCAGTATATAATGTCTATAGGTATATGGGATGTGCCAAGGTACGCCCACAATGGTCCTGCCAGTGTTTCTCAATTCGTGCCGACTTTACGTAGCCACGTTATTTCGTATATAGAATCAGCATACAGTCAATATTATTTTAATTTTTATTTTCGAATGATTATTTATTTAGATTGCGCAATTTTTTTACTCGGAGAAAGCTGTTTCCATCATTTCTTCCGGATTACATTCACGTTTCTTTTAATTTTTGAATTGTAAATCGTATTTTGATCTCTTAAAATAACATTCCATAATAAAATTTTCTAAATTATTCATTGATTTTATATTTGCAACTGTAATCGATTTAGATAATCATGCTTCAGCCTCTCCGTCTACTTTGCAATTAATTATCTGTAATCTTTCATTCTCATTAATCATATGATTGAAATTATAGTCCGGAAATATTCATTTAACAGCATAAATTAATATTTTGTATTATTCACGTCTATTGCATATATGCAATCGATTAAATTTTTCGCTACTCGAACAGCAGTAAAATCCAAGTTTAATATTCTTGTGCTTCGAGAACTCTTTTCACGACAGATTCATTCATTCTTAGATACATATATGATTTTTAATCCATCCATCATTTATTCAGAATGTTTGTCATAGAATATGTAGAGGTATATACATACATGCATATGATGTCCAAGTGTAACTTGTAGAATGCATGTATGTACGGTGCCTGCGAAAATAGTCTATCATATCAAAAATCTTGGTCGAAAAGGCAATTAATATAGGGAGAAAATTTGTGATTCCTCGTCAGACGAGTCAAGTGCGTTAAGTACCACTGTGCTGGGCGAATTTACCAGGGGGGAGGGAGAGTCTTGATGCACAGCCTGATTTTTGGCAAGGAGGAACCTCCTCCTTCGTCATCGGTACAAGTTTTAATGCGTTTTACGGTCCCGGCTAAAAACCCATTAAGGGCCCGTCGGCGGGTGGGAGGACAAATGCCCCCTTCCTCAAGGACGCGTTGAAAATAATTTCCTCTCTCTCTCTCTCTCTTTCTCTCCCTGCAAGAGAATGAAACTTGGTGATTCAGCTGACGTTCTAAAGTCTCATCCACCTCGTCTCCTTTCCGAAGAAGCGAAGTAAAAGAAAGAATTTAAATTGCGACGGTAAATTTCTAATAAAGCTGCCGAGAAGTGATTACACATACGAGATATAGGTACCAAAAGCTATTTGCGTTCACTTTTTCAGTTCTAATCGCGCTATTACCTTAAAACGATAATATATTGGTTTTGTCGT
This sequence comes from Prenolepis imparis, assembly GCF_030444845.1. Lineage (NCBI taxonomy): Eukaryota > Metazoa > Arthropoda > Insecta > Hymenoptera > Formicidae > Prenolepis > Prenolepis imparis. The sequence goes on along the minus strand of NW_028141166.1, from coordinate 4,996,893 downwards.
TATTACATACAAATGTCACAACAATTTTAACGCGGTCGATATTGGGTACATTAAATTCCATGTACGGAATTAGAGGCGAATCGGACAATGGACGACCGATCGGTGTCATAGCGGATGTGCAACTGCAGTTTTATCGGCTTTCCATCAGCGGCGCCGGCTGATGCCCGCACTTTTCGTCCTCGCTAATTTCCGCGAAAATACATACCGCAGTTGCGTGTTCAGTCACGCAACTTGCACGCACCAAAACAACGCCCTGCGGGCAACTGATGGGTCGTATCAAAAAATACGATCATAACGATTCATAACACGAAGTGCATCTTATTAATTATAGCTAAGTACGTACATGATAATTCGAATCTCGCAAAATGCGCTTTCATTATCAAAAATGGTAGCGGATGTATCTTGTTAATTCTCGAAATGACACGTTATTTCACGAATATGTTAAGCATAAATTTATGACGACATAATAATAATAAACAAAAAACGCATGTTGTTGTATATATACACGATGCTCTTTTTCGCATAATATCTGTTAATATTATTCTAATAATCATGAAATTATTACAGGTCTAGTTTTTGTGAGTTATATATTTAAATATTAAATTATAGACTTGAAATATTGTCGAGACATTATTACGATTTATACATATTAATTATATCGCGGTTCTGATTGATCTCTCTAATAAGATACTTATAAACTTTGCATTCAATGTACAATTAATACATCAGGATGAAACTCCTCATTTTAAATGCAATTGAATATTTATTATTATGTTGACAGAACTATTATTATCGTTCTGCATTTTTTGAACATATACCGGGTGTCCCATTTTAAAGGACCTACTCAGATATCTCAGAAACACTGCGTTAAATCAAAAAATGTTTCCTACAAAAGTTGTAGGGTTTCGAGGGGGACAACATAGTAATATTCATATGACCTTGGGCGGCGTCTCCAAGGTCAAGTGAAGGTGAGAATAAATTTTTTAAATGGAAACCCATATTTTTTATTATAACATCTTTTTCTACTAATTAATTTGAACAACTTTTATCTGAAGCATTTTTTTATTTTCTTTAAAATTCATTCTCACCTTCACTTAAGGTTAACCTTCACTAACCTTGGCGACGCCGCCCAAGGTCAAATGAATATTACTATGTTATGTCCCCCTCGAAACCCTACAACTTTTGTAGGAAACATTTTTCGATTTAACGCAGTGTTTCTGACAATGAGATATTTGAGTGGGTCCTTTAAAATGGGACACCTGGTATATTACTATTATTTCTACTTGCCAAATATAAACATGGAGTTATTAATTGTTTTATAGCAAGAGATAATTAGCGTTATTTTTCGCTATTGGAAAAATAATGAGAATAAAATATTAATACTAATTATATATCATTCTTTATATGTTTATCAAATGTATTATTGCAACATAAATATCGATGCAATGTATGCAATGGATACCTTGCGTTTAACAAGTGTGTAGCAAAGATTGAAAATCATCATTAAAAATATTCCGATGATTGATGTTACTAGAGAGCGCGCGGTTCGTTCCTGTCAAAAAGTCCGGGCAAGAGAAAAAAAATCTCCCGTCGCTATTTGCATGAGATCGAACTCCCGACTCTATCGATTCTATTATCATTAAGAATTACGTGCGCCTTTTGAATTATACATGGATTATACCCGCTCCACCCTCCGGCCGCGTTGCACCGTACAACGCGTACGAGAGACGGGAGAGAGCAGGACGAGACGAGACGAGAGCAAAAAAAAAAAGGGGGGCCGAGAGGGGGTCAGATAGGAGAGAAGAAGTACGGGCACACGATATTGATGCATAAAACGTGCATATTTACGAAGCCTGTTTTCACGGATGTGAACACCCGGTATGCGCTCGGTACACGGGTGAGTGGAGGGGGGCAGAAAGAGGGGGACACGTATATATACATGTGATGCGGAAAGCGTGGATTCTTCTTATCGTAATGAACGACGACGGTGGTAAACATTTTTTTGGACCAGAAATGCACCCCGCGTAACACGTGAGATTACCAACCCCGGATCCGCGAAATTACGGAGGACGGCTAATCTACCGAGTTTAAGCGGGAGAACGAAAGGAGGAAAAGAAATATATATTACAGCGGGTTTAAACAGGGTTTGACTAAGTGGGCCTAACCCAATAAAACCCGGTGGGTTTTATTGGGTTAAATCCATTTTAAAAAACTTACTTAAAAATCCATTTATAAAACCCATCCAAAAATGCTAAAAATTTAATAATATTATAAATGAAGTCTATACAGTGTATAGACTATAGACTATAGACTATGTATTATATACGTCTATTACATTAATAAATAAAAAAAATTAAATAAAAATTAATTTATAATAAGGAATTGTGCCAATTAAATAGCCAATTTTCTTAATCATTAGCGAATTATAAAAAATAAAATTTAAAAAATTAAAAAACCCAACAAAATCCCAAAAAACTCAATAAAACCCAAAAAACCCAATAAACCCCAAAAAACCCGGGTTTTTTCAAACCCTGGGTTTAAACCACCACGGAAAGGAAAATGGATACTTTGTTGAAATTAATATCGGACTTGCCCAAGTACCGAGAAGCTCGCGCCTCGGTTAATTATGCGCACGAGAGTTTAATCTCTCGATTAGCTCTAATCGCGATCAACTAAATCTTCCCTTACTCTCTGTGTTAATATTACATATAGAGTGCTGGTTTGTAGAAAAATTTATTTATAGGAAAAGAAAGTTTTTTTTTAAATAGATATTAATAAGATAGAAATTAATAAGAAAGAATTTAAGATAGACGATTAATTATATTCGAACTCATAATTATTATTATTATTATGTTAAAAAATGATTTACTTTACACATTGCATATAACTCGAGATAATATTGTAGATAACTCGTACCATCTGAGAGATTTTACTCAGAGAAAATTTGCATCGCATTTTCCAAGCAAAATCAAGGAACTTTGCTTTTTGTTCTGCAAATAAATTTCATGCCCGCATGTGTGATAAGTAATTTTATATTAATTTATTTATACACGATAAATCTTTTTCCATAAATTACATTTACATGCGATAATACACACTAATGCATAAAATTACACTGCAAGGATATATTATAATAATGTTTGTAGACATATATTTTTTTCAAAATTTGAGTAGATTACACACTCAATTTATCCTGAGAAATATACGTTATTTTATAATATTATATTACATTCAATATTGTATAATACAAAATAGAGCAAATTGGTTAGATTAATTATACGATAAATTTTTCGACGTTAGCCACTTTTCAGAAACAGACAAGAAACATATACTTCTTCGTCTATTTTATTCTCCGTTCATTATACGCTAGAAATGATATCGGTCGACAAGAGTGATTTCCTGTCGGAGCACGCAATTTGAAAAACGGTATATGCGAAACTCGATCTTATCAACAATCTAATAAAATAACAGTTGGTATATAGGTATTATATCGAGTTTTACAACACGCGGAGGGATCCAGTATGCATCTATGCATCCGCGCGGCTCGCTTTGAGATCCGTCTTCGTCTCGCGTGCGATAACTATTCATAAGCGAAACGTTACACCGAAAACGACGTTACATCAGCCCCGCGGTAACTGTGTTTCTGTCATACAGTGTCGACAAGCCACTTAAAACGCGCGCTCTCCTCCTCCTCACCCTGGATCGGAGGAGGAACGCCCGGGCGAGAGTAAACTAGATATTAATGCGGACGCGTCAGAGGGGGAGAGGTGGACCATTATGAATTACTCGCCCATGTATATGTATGAAAGTAGCGGGGCCCTATATGCATATTCATAAAATAATCCTCTTGACCCCGCGAGATCGGAGGCAGATTGTCGGGGTAACGCTGAAGGTGCTCCGAGGGCGACGCGACGGAGGGTCGGACGAGGCGATGCGGTGCAAATCAAGATGCAGCGCTGCATTGAAGGATGCGCGTTTCCTACGCCGGTGCAGACGTGCACGATTCCAGGCGAATGCGTGTATATATACGCTGTATGAGCGCATCTGCGGTGGGCGGCAAATGGGCATGAATAAAAAAAGAGTTCAATAAAAGGAACATAAATAAAGAGGATGATTGCAGTAGGATGAATATTTTATACGGATGAGGCCGACGGTATTTTTTTGGAATATATTTTACCCACTAGCGGATTCTGACGTCGATGTGGGGGGGGGGGTTTACAAAATTATTTTATTTAATATTTTTAGTTTCATGATTAGATTTATTTATTCCAGGATCAACGACGTCGATAGCTCTTTAATGTTTGTTTTTCTTTACTTATATTTTTTAAACAAATTCAGCAAAACTGTTTCTTTTAATTTCCAAGGGGGGAGGGTTTAACCCCCCCCCCCCAGGATCCACTAGTGATTTTACCTAAAGAAATATACAGGATGTAACTGAAAAAAAATATATGGAGCAATTTGGGGACGATTTTTCTTCAGTGAAAATGTCCAGGCACCAATAATTTTCAAGTTATGATCGAAAAAGCAGGGCACTTCTTACAGTATTAACAAAACTTCTTCAGATTCATTTCAAGTAGAGTTTACTTTGATCAAATTTTAATTTAAGGCTTAGTTGCAAAGATAAAAAAAAATTGGCCACAGAATCTGATGATGTGCTCCATATATATTTTTTCAGTGACACTCTGTATATCTAATGTTTCATACATTCTTATAACTTTGACATAAATTCTACGGCTGTTTAAGAAGTTTAAGACCAAACTTTGCGGAAGACGCGGGGGACAGAAAGCGAAATAAAGCGAGCAATCTTAGAAGGCTAGGACTAGCCAAGACTCTTTCCCCGTTGTTCCGCGGTACAAATCGCTTTTCTTAACTCAATTACAATGCCCCTGCTTTTAATGACGCTCGTAATTACAGCGGCAATGTCAAAGTTAATTAAAGTTGTCGGATCGCTATCTTACTTTCATGTCGAGGCCCACGTAGCGCAACGGCGCGTTTTCCAGTCATCGCCATCGCCAGAACTTTCAGTAGGCTACTAATATGTTTAACCCGTATATTAGGGGTCAAAATGACCCTGCGACTTGATATCCTACTGTACAAGGTTAGAGAGATAACGGGTTAAAACGATGATGGTTTATAATTTTACACTCTTCATGAAAATTTACGCACTTAGAAACATAAACATTTAATTTAATTCAATCGCTGCAAATCTTGCGAATAACATTTTGCATCCAGAAGCTGCGATTTTCCTTAACGTCGAGTTATCTTGTGTTTTTTAGTCGCCTCGGATCTTGATGGCGATACGAACTCAAAGTAACAGGCAGGTCGCTTCCCTTCCTCTCTCGCGACTTGCTCCAACTCGTTAGACTTCATAGCGCGTAGAATCTTTATGATTATATCCTGTTTGCGTTAGCGGATATTATATATCGAGAATTTACGTTATCTTTTTTCTATAGAGTATTTAAAAATTGGAATTAATTCTCTCTTTTTTCCTTCACAAAATGCAATATCTAATAACACGTTGAACTCGAGGAACTCGGAATATATACATATATTATTATAATAATGCATTGATGAGTTATATACAAAATAAAATGCGGCGATAATGATTTATATGTACTTATATGTTAATAACAATAGGAGAGGGGGCTTCGTGAAAGAACAAAAATGAATACGACCGGAAGGATGGAGATGCATCCTACATACAGTTAGAAAATTTGTGTTTTCTTGTTAAAAACGGTCCCCGTTAAAATTTTTGTGTTAAATATTTAACACATTCATGTGTTAATTTAACATATTGCTGTTATGTTAATTGAACTCCAATGTTAAATTATTAAAACAACTAAAAAAAAGTGTAAAAATAACACAATGTATATCTATTTTTAATTTTACACAATAAATATGTTCCGTATTATTAGTAACAAGATTTATCTGTTAAAATTTACAGAAAAAAATGTTAATTTTACTTTATAATATAAGTGGGGGTGATAAAATGTAAAATGAACAATTTTTTTAGTTAATTTTTACATTAGAACTATGTTAATTTTACACAAAATTTATTTTAAGTTTATTTGAAGTTTGCATTTATTTTATGTTAAAATATTAACACAACATTTATGTCACCATTTAACATATCCGTATTATGTTAAATTAACACAAAAATTTCTGTGAACCGTTTGGGACATGTGATATTTGTTAAATTTAACACAAATTTTTCAAAGTAATTTTCCGTCCGTTTTCGGTGTTTAAATGCGAAATGCTCACCGCGCGCGGAATTCCATTAAGGCGATAATTACGCAACTCATAAATTTACCACGAGCCGGAACAAATCGCGCGACGGGTGTCATCCCAGTTCGCAGTTCATAAATTAAGAATTAACGAGCTGCCGATGTTTGCGGATCGTAATGATAGGATCCTCTAAACGACTCGGGCCGCTTCGTTGCTGTATATGTATAATTCCGCCGCCCTCCTAGATTAAAAATCCCGCAGCCGCGGCGGTTAACGATCGCGCGTTAACGACTGCGAGGCGAGATTCCCACGTTGACGAGCACGTCGGATGCGAAAAAAATAAATTTTTCTTCCGCGTCGTTTACGGTACACGGCGGATCATCGGGCGCCGACTCGACCGGTTGTGGATAATTATCGGAGTCGTAAGGGCAACCGGCTGCTAATGAGACCGTCTCGTTTGCAGATCTATCGATTAAAATCGTTATCTGGCTGCATTCATTGATATCACCCCGATTCGCGTCGCGAAACGGGTTCCTGCATCAGCTGATCGCGAGCTTATTTTTCTGGGACGATTCATCACAGTTAAAAAATTTGTGTTAAATTTAACAAATATCACATGTCCCAAACGGTCCACAGATTTTTGTGTTAATTTAACATAATACGGATATGTTAAATGATGACACGAATATTGTGTTAATATTTTAACATAAAATAAATGCAAACTTCAAGTAAACTTAAAATAAATTTTGTGTTAAATTAACATAGTTTTAATGTAAAAATTAACTAAAAAAATTGTTAATTTTACATTTTATCATCCCCACTTATATTATAAAGTAAAATTAACATTTTTTTTCTGTAAATTTTAACAGATAAATCTTGTCACTAATAATACCGAACATATTTATTGTGTAAAATTAAAAGTAAATACACATTGTGTTATTTTTACACTTTTTTTCAGTTATTTTAATAATTTAACATTTTAGTTCAATTAACACAACAGCAATATGTTAATTTAACACAAAATTTTAACGGGGACCGTTTTTAACAAGAAAACACAAATTTTTTAACTGTGATTATGTGGCGATAAAAAAAATTCTTTTTAAAAATTTAAGATTGGGAAGAAACAGAAATATGGAGATGAAAAGAAATATTCAATGAAATGTGTAAAAAATTGTGCGCGATTGATCATAGTGGTCGTTTAGGTGTAATAAATACCTTAAAGTATACCGTGCATTTATCAGTGGCGAAACACGCGCGCGGATGAAAAGCGGGCAAAAAGCGCGGAAAAGGAAATAGGAGTGACTCGAAAAAAAGACGAGGTGAGAAGGAAAAGGAAAGGGCAGGGATCGTGAGCAAAGAACTCCGCTCTCTGCAATCTCTGTCGTGAAGCCGCTAGGCGTAATATACCGGATCACCGTTGCATATATATGTTGTATGTATGTATGTATGTATGTATGGCATTTACGTGCTCCTGATACTTGCAGTAGTGTCGTAAGACAGATTTATCACGACTCTCGCATTGTATTTTCCAAACGGCGGCGTCGATGACAAGCGTATAATTTTCGCTTTGCGCCTTACCTCTTTGACGATACCTTAGTAGTTTACTTCAATTGCCGTGTCGATAGAAATGATTAAAGATAGGAATAGTTCAGTAATCGATCATCACGCTGATAAGCATAACGCTTTGTTTATCATAGATATCGATCGCTCGGGGTCGAGACGTTGATAATTAATAAGTACCGCAAGCATAGGAAATATGTCAAGAAGATAGCTTTTTCAATTATGAAGCTCGTACATATGTATACACTATCATACTAGTGGTTCAGATAGTAATAAGAATAATATAAAATGTTGCAAAAATTATTAGAAACTTTCTAATATCGTATCCGTATGTATAGATACGCAGTATATATACATACGGATACGATACTAGAACGTAATGTACATAAAACCCCTATAAATATTCTTAAAAATATTAATGATATGAAAAAAATATTATTAGAGGAAAAATTGGAACTTTTAGAAAAGACATATTTCGAGACATCATATTGTCGCGCTGAGAGGAAGCTAGATGAGAAATGAAAGAAAAAAAGAACATGCGGAAGATTGCGAAAAGAGGCACAGAGCCGCGACTTTTCGTGTCACGATTTTACGTTTTCACAACCGCGGTATGGAAATCTAGGGTGCCTTTACCGTGCTTGTTGCCGAGGCCGGCAAGTTACACACAACGGGGACAAACTTTATAGTTTCTCTCCTCCGTACACGAACTCGAACACGCGCAGCACCGCCCCGTTCCCGGCAGCCGCGCCGGAGGAGAAAGACAGCTGATCGCTGGTATATAGTAGTAGCGGAGGCAGGTTGTCCGCGGGCGCGGCTTGTGAAAAGTGGCCTGAAACGAGCCTCGTTCCCTGCGAATATCCGCGTCGAATTAACGAGTCCGCGGGCTTGGAAATTGCGTGCTTAACCCGCGGTCAACTGACAACGCAAATGTCGTCCAGCAACGTGTGCTCTGCTTGTGTATCTAATCTTCTGAAATACATAAAAAGAGGAGAAATAAGGATATATATATATCTTGCTAAGGGAATATTGCAAAACGATAAAATTATACACATTTATCTTCATTTCCCTTTGATATAAGCTGTCCAGTTATTTAAGCGACGAAGGTGATGAGATTTCAGACACTTTAAGTGTACAGTCTGATCGTGATAAAAATGGAGAACGCGAACAGCTGATTGTCAAAACAGGCGAGCTTCGAAACGTGAAATGACATCCGTAAAAAAGCGTCGTATTCGTTAAAGATTAAGAAACAGAGCAATATATATTGTGAAATATTAAAAAGAACCTCGCAGAACATAGAATGTCGTGAAATGTTTTTAGACGGATGATTCGCGCGCGCTTTCGATTTACGGACCATTTTTGTCGGCGGGCTTTTGAGTGTTAAAAAGCATGAAAGCTACGGCCTATCGACTGGCTGGATCCCCGACGATCGTACAGCTTCATTGGTCATGTCCTCTTTTTTTCTACCGCGTCATTGCTCCACGCTCCGATTGGCCGGCACCCGATACTCCCGTGTCACGGTGAAATTAAGCTTTCAGCACAGCCTCGTATTCGGGGAATCCCCTCGACCGACCATTACTCGTCAGCTATCGATCCCCGTCCAATACCAGAACCGAAGCGCTTCCCTCTGTGACAAAAAAAAAATATGGTGCACGGCGAAAAATATTTTTCTTTTTTGTAGCAGTATTTCAGTCGTGCAATTTTAATTCAATCTATTAGAAGAAATTAGACATAAAATGATATTAAATTTATAAATCGTGACAATTAATGAATTTTTAATGACAAATAAAGTTCTTGAAAAGATCATAAATTAAATAACAGACGTGAAACATAGAGAAAAAAGGTGGAGAAAATTTGAGGCCGTAAATTTGGAAATAACAGTCAGAGGAGCGCAACGTTAAAGTTATGAGGCAGAGACGAGGGCGGAAAAATGCGTCAAGAAAGAACAATAAATTCTGCGCGGCAACGTGCGGACGAATGACTGCTGATCAGGACGGCAGAACGAATTTAATGCCGACATGCCGGCCGCCTCTGGGGAGGACTAACTGCGTTTTCAAATAGTTTCGAGGGCCTACCCTTCCGGACAGACGACAGACGACGAACGAACGGACGGACGGACCTACGAGGGCATTGATGCGTATACGAAAAAGCGCGCGCATGTCCGTCCCGCCATGCCAGACCGGCGGCATTAGGGAAATATTCAAATGGACCTGCGGCATTGTTATTCTACCGTGAAAACGGCTGGCTTGTTACCTTTTATTAGCGTAATTTGTCCTATTAACCGTTTCCCAACCACCACCTTGTAACGGCTTTCCCCTCATGGCGGTCGCATGCCGCTCCTGGAAGGCTCCCGCGATTAATTGGTCTCTGATTAATGAAGATTTCTAACGACGCACGCGAATTTCCCCCGTGTAGTCTTCAACTCGTTATTTATGCTATACAGGGTGTCCCAGATTTACCGGATCACCCGTTAATGGGAGATTCCTAAGATTATTTGGAGATGATGTTTCCGCAACGAAATCATCATATCATCATATATCTTTGTAACTATGCCTTAAATTAAAATTCTATTAAGGCTCCTGGCTCCTTGCCGACCATGTCGAAATCGTGACGTCAGAGGCGCGAAAACACACGCTAAAATTTCTTAGATACCATTTCGAAAAAAATATTTCGATGAAACAGCACTTCAGATGGCTCACTCTTAAAAAACCCCGAAAACTATTCTTTCCCCTTTATAATCAATCAACAGCTGTAAAATGTAATATTATGAAGCCCAGTCCGTCTGGTCTTTGCACATGCGCAGTCATTCCGCATGTCAAAGTTTGATATCTCGATCATTTTACACATGTTGATTGATTATAAAGGGAAAAGGATAGTTTTCGGGGTTTTTTAAGAGTGTGCTAAAGCCATCTGAAGTGCTGTTTAATCGAAATATCTTTTCATTAAAAAATGGCATCTAAGAATTTTCAGCGTGTGCTTTCTCGCCTCTGACGTCACAATCCAATATGGCCGCGGTGAGCACCCAGGAGCCTTAAATTAAATTTTATTTTATTTTCAATCGCTTATATAACTCGAAAATTATTGAGACCTCGACATTTTCACTTAAAAAAATCGTTTCCAATTCCAAGAATCTGCCACTAACAGGTGATCCACTAAGTCTAGGATATACCAATATATACTTGTGGAAAAAAAGTATAAAGTTAAAATGCAAAAAATATTAGCATGCAAATATAATCTTCTCTATTCAATCACACGTAAAGATCATTGATCGAATAATAGAGGCGATGTGGAGAATTACGATTGGGAGTTCTCGCTGTGACGTTGCCATGTATGGGGCACCGATGACTCGTTGTTAGACTGGCGAGTTAGCGAAATGCTCGTACGGTGAAGAATAGATCGGTCGATAGATCTTCTTAGGAAGGCCCACGCTCTTCGATGAAAGTTCTTCTTAGAGGCTGACTCACCACCGATCGAGATTAATGAGCGTGCGCCTTAAAGGCGCCGGGAAAACAATGATCGAGCTTCCTAAGGTCGCATAGCGTATTGTCTCGTGCGAAAACCGAGTGCCTTTAAGAGCACTACATTTAATAAGGCACCGGGATGTTAGCGCTATACACGAAGTGGTAATTAAAATGTACTCACGCGTCATGCGTGGCGAGCTTTAAGCAGACCAATTTTCCGATTAAGCCTTATAACTGTACCGGCCTACTATCGCCGGTCTCTCTAAACGAAATAAATTGAGCTCGAGTTGTGTGATTTTTAGAAAAAAAAAAAAAATATATTAAGTAACACAAGTGCCTTAAGCGTAATTACTGAAGAATGTTTTTTCTTTCTTTTGTTACAGGTAAGGCAAACGTTTGTGCAGAGTTTCAAGAAGCGAGAGGCGAGATCACTAGCTTTTCAAGATAAGTGAATAGAAAATAATTGACTTACTCCACTCATTATTTATTAATCCTTCTGTGGCTAAAGAGCATTCATTGTATAAATTGGGTAATATATATTTTGTATTTTAAATATTCGCGATAATAATTTTAACTGTACAAATAAGAATGGAACACATTATCGAGCTGTCGTAATTACCGTATTTAGTCGATGAGCGACTCTCTCGGTCACGGAAGGTTTATTAAATAAATCAAACACTTGGTTCATTGATCGAGCATCCCGGAACAATCGAACTTTTACAGCAACGAAATATTAAATCGACTCTCACCGGTCGTCGGAAGGTTCGCGTTCCACTTTTCCTCGCATTTCTCGCTCACGGATGATTTATGCGCGACATTTCTACGGGACATCCATAAATCAAATTCTCACGTTCGCCGAAAAATCGGTTCGCGTGACAGTGATAATTCTCCATCGGAGAATTACAATTAAATTCTTCAATTGCAAGAATTCAGGAAATTCAAAGATACAGCCTGTATTTTATAAAAAAAATGAATTATAATCGAGAGAAAAATGGTAGAAATTAATTTCGCGCAAAGATCGGCTGATATTCAACTACGAATGCAGGCTGATCGTTAAAAAGGCATTACGTTTCGAAGAGATTAAGTGGGCGATGTGACACGTTGTGTCTAAAAGCGGGACGCGCGGGTTGCTTAGTCATACCTAGGTCGGAATATCACGATATGCTCGCGATACCATCTCCGCTTCCCTTCGTTCTCCGTGTGTGCGTTGCGCAACCACCTTACCTTGCCGCGAAAACGCGAGACAATGGTCTCACGTGAGACGCGCGAGATGACGGAGATACTCGCTTAGCCTCATAAAAACATCATAGTCGAATATTATATATTTATACATACATGGTGTCCCATTTTAATTGACCCAGGTAAATAGGTCGAAAATGTGTCAGATTTCGAGAGGAATCTTGTCGTAAACATAGTCTTATTCGAGGTGAAGACATTTTTGAAATTTCGAGGTCATCACTACTTTTTTAAACAAAACTATTATAATTTTTAATACAAGTAAAATCTATAAGTGATTTTGGCTATGACTTATAGATTTTACTTGTATTAATTTTTAGTAGAGCAAAAAAGATTGCCTTTTGTCAATCCTAATCTAGTTTTTATTATAATTTTTTTACATAAATCGATTTCTCATAATAATTTTGGCGAAAAAAATTTTTTAAATTGAATAGAATGGTTTATGGTATATTTTATGATTCATTTTGACACATTTTGACATAAAATATGAAACCTCTCGTAATATATATATTCATTTTCGATAATCTTAACTTAATAATTTTCTGTGTAATGAAATAAATCAATTGGTGTAAAAAAAACATATTATTTTTTAAAGAAAGTATGCAATTGCACGTTGCAAATTGCAATTTTTTTTTAATCACAAGAGTATGTTTTTCTTACACCGATTCATCTATCTCATTATTCTCTGAAGAATAAAACTATATCAAGAAATGAATATATTACAAGATATTTCATACTTTTTGTGAAAATATTGTATCTGAATGAAGCATAAAATATCTCGTAAACCTTTGACTATTCAACTCTAACAATTTTTTACGCCAAATATTAGGTGAAATCGATTTATGTATAAGAAAATTATAATTTCATTTAAAAAATAATGATAACTTCGAAATCTCAAAAATGCCTTCATCTAAAATAAGATTACGCTTATAAAAAGACGTTCCCTCGAAATCTTACAACTTTTGTATATGAAACATTTTTCCATGTCTAAAATTTTTCGAAATATTAAAATGAGACACTCTGTATATACCGCTGCTATTTTGATACTTGTTAATGATTCATTCGCGAGATATAAAGAGCGTGATATAACGAACGGTCAGAAGATGTTTGCGGATGACGAAAGACACGGCACAAATCGCGATATCTAATCGGCTTTCGCGGAAAAACAATTTTCCAAACCGGGATTCCCTCGCGCGAATTATTAACTCAATTGTTATGTATTCATAATCGCACGATGAGCGCGCAAGATTAATCAAACACGCGTCTGATGATTTTAACACTTCGCAATGATCGATGCTGATCGCCTATCTTTCGGGAGAAAAAGAATCCAAATATAGGAAATTTATTTTTAATACTTTTTTTAGTTTCCAAATTATACATATCGTCAATTGTCATTATATCAAAATAATTTACAATAAAATTAAATTTATTAGTACACAGTTGAAAAATTTGTGTTAAATTTAACAAATATCACCTGTCCCAAACGGTCCACAGAAATTTTTGTGTTAATTTAACATAATACGGATATGTTAAATGGTGACACGAATATTGTGTTAATATTTTAACATAAAATAAATGCAAATTTCAAATAAACTTAAAATAAATTTTGTGTAAAATTAACATAGTTTTAATGTAAAAATTAACTAAAAAAATTGTTAATTTTACATTTTATCACCCCCACTTATATTATAAAGTAAAATTAACATTTTTCTCTGTAAATTTTAACAGATAAATCTTGTCACTAATAATACGGAACATATTTATTGTGTAAAATTAAAAATAGATATACATTGTATTATTTTTACACTTTTTTTTAGTTGTTTTAATAATTTAACATTTGAGTCCAATTAACATAACAGCAATATGTTAAATTAACACATGAATGTGTTAAATATTTAACACAAAAATTTTAACGGGGACCGTTTTTAACAAGAAAACACAAATTTTCCAACTGTGTATGAAATTTATTAGTATTAAATTTCTCTCTCGATAATTTCGTAAATTTAATTTATTATAAAACCTAATTTAAAATGAAGTGAAAAGTAATATCCTGTTAATAGTTTGTGTCATAAAATCTTTATGAAATACAACTTTATGATTTGCGATGTGGAAAGCATCGACGATCGGAGCGCAAGAAAAATGTTAAATATAAGAAGGCTAAAACAGCTGTTATCGTGATACATACATTCACATCTTTGAGGTTCGCTCTTGCACGTATCACCGTCAAAGATCAATCGCGGAGGTAAAGAAAAAAGACGATAGAAAAACTAAATCAAGGAAACCGTTGCTGCTCCGTATAAACATAACTGACATAGACGGAGTAAAAAGATTCGACATGTTGAAATCTGATCGTACATATATCCTGTTTATAACAAGTATAAAAAATCCAGTTTTTCTTTCACAATCTCCGATGCAGCTGATTGCTTGGGAAATTAGTCACGGGATATGTAACCGTCATTACAGTGCGTTATCGACGTATGGAACAAAGTTGTACGAAGTATATAAAATCGCTGATCTCTCGGTGAAAGTTACTTTACGTGCCGCGAAATAAATTAATCTTCTAAGATATATATGTTGCATACTAAGTTCGATATTTGATTGATATAACATTCATCACGATCTTCAAAGATACATAAGAAAAGGACCATTCAAAGTTATCCGGTTCTAGATTGCACAATTTCGCTTACTAATGTATGAAACTTTGATTGAAATCGCTAGAGCGGAGAACAAGATTAAAACAAATTATTATTATTATTATTATAATTAAAAGAAGGTATTGAGAATTCAAATTCGCTCTGGTAAGGAAAGAAGGCAACGACAATCCGTCTGGCGCCTCTCGAGCGATTGTTCATTCCCTCCTTTCCTTCTCTCTCCCTCTTGGGCTATTGTTACCATCTCGTGTAGGCTCAATAGAATCAGCAAACAATTTATTACGCCTACTCCTCGGGGCGCATCTACGCGCTTATCAAGAATCGTGGTGCTCCTTACGAACGATCGCTTCTTCTAGTCGAGCCCTTAAGGAGAACAGCTGATCCTCGAATCTCTCCTCCTCTCTCGCGTGAATCTCTCGCGCGCTACTGGATGCTTCGTTTTAATTAAAATGTTGATATCGAATAGCGCGTCATTTGAAAAAAAGTGTTTACATCTTTTTGCTATTCGATATATAACAGTACGTGTGCATAACCTTTGCGATAATTAATATTTAATCTTATAATCATTTGCAAACAAGATTATTATTATTCAGTAGAGGTCTAACGTTTTTTTCTCTTTCCGGGAAAAGACTCGCTATTTGATACTATCTCTTAATAGCAAACTAGTATTCTTATACCTCGAGGAGGTACAGTATTAATAGCAATCTAATGATAATAGAATTTAAATATCTATACCTTTTCTTTCTCAGCGATGATCGTATATATAATACATCGCCCGCGAGTAAATATACAAATCAGCTTTATAAAATGATTGGTGTGATTTTGTAAGAGGCTTCCTCTTTCGCGAAACAAAAACAAAAGCGCGCAAAGCGTGGAATTTATGTATGCATAAGTAATAAAACCAGTTTTAATTATCCTCACGATGTTATTTATACAGGGGGAATATTTAACCGGGGGAGAGAGAAAAAGGGCGGAATTTAGAATGAGGTGATTACAGCGATTCCCGTATAATGATTTCGTGTAATAATCCGCGATGAATATGCGTACTAATAAGTGCAAGTATTTAGATACGTTCCTTTCAACACGGTCTCTCTCCGAGAGATCTTTAGTATCATCCCTCCTGATCAAAATCGGAGTCGGACAAATTTTGTCGCCTCCCTCGTTTACAATTCAAATTAAATGCAAAGTAAAAAAAAAAAAAAGAACTTGCCAGCCTCTTACGGGTCATCATAATTATGACAGTCGCGATAACCCCCTCGTTTAGCACTCGCATCTCCTCCAATCGCTAATGTTTAAGGATAGGATTGCTTAATCCTTGAGAGCTCGTGTTCACGTGATAAATCACAAACGCGCGCGCGCTAATAAGTGAACAGTCGCGAATCTAGACTGACGATAAGTTTCGCGCTCGCACGCACTCACGCACTCACGTGAGTGCGTGTGTATACAACACCGGAAGATTTCTGGGGATGATAAAATCCCGAGCGAGCGAGAAACTCATGTCCCGTAACTATCTATCGGTACCGTCTGCGTTTTCGTGAACTGCCAGGCCTTTAAAGTCTGGGGAGTGTCGAGGGGGGCAGGATAGTAACGGAGAGGAGAACTCGCGAACGGGTACGACATTTTCCACGAGAACGAGCTGCGCCTTGCTAACCTGCCCGAGTAAAAGCGTGAAATTACCGGCAACCGGGGTAAAATTACGCTCTCCTCCTCCCTCCTCGTCGTCGTCGCCTCTTTCTTTCTCCAACATCCAGCTGGCAGAACCCGCTCGAAAATTGCATGTACCCGCTACGCGCCGAAGAGTACTTCGGATAATGCGGCTGGGGCTCACGAGTCCTGCTCCTCGTGATTGTGACGTGTACTTATATCTGTATAAGCGTGCATGTAGATGCGCCTGGTTGATGGGAATTTGTGGGAAAACGCGGGTCTTGTCCTAGGTATGCGTGACACCGCAGATCTCGCAGATAGAATTTCTATCTTACGAATAGAAGGTTGGAGAACAAATTGTTAATCGATATAGAAACTAGGAATTAGGAATTAGGTACAATTTTTAAAAAATGAGAACGACATAGTGCGATAATTCTGTAGTCTTCGTGTCCTTTTATTTGAAAGAAGAATCGGTCGGCTACACGCGAATGCGGAAGCGCGCTTATGATGTAACGTGTTTTTTCTTCTTTTTTATTTTTTTTTTTTTTCTCGTACCTGCACGTCTGTCAAAGCGTTAAGACCAAAAATACGGGACAGGTTTGTAAGAAAGAACGCTCGCTGAAAGCTGTGTCGAACGCGAGCGTATCCAGGCGGTTATGTACCTGGAAAATGCAGCGGTACATACGCGTCCGACACAATGTACCGTTTTATCATCTAACCGTAAGATCTTCCACGTTGAAACCGCAACACGTCGCATATACGAATTTTTGCTTCATCATCATTTTATAACTTTACGGCGTCGTGTCGCATCATCTCGAACCGAACAACTCCAACTTAATTTCGCGCTTTAGCGCGACACAATCTATGCACTTGTCCTGTGTACTCACAATCAGACACACTTTATCTATTCAGCTCTCTCCACGAGCTGCTTTAATTATATTTTGCGCGCAAACGTGATGTGTATTTTTCCAGTGATTACCCCGCATTAATCTTATGTGAAATAGATTTCGATAAAATTAATTGGTTTTTTTATATGTTGTAGCTTATGTTGTACTTGTTAATCAATAGATGTAATAGCTTCAAAGATAAATAATGGACCAGCTGATTTTTACCAAGATTCAATTTTGTATAAGATTAGTGCGGGGTTTTTGAACCTATATGAAATCCTCTAAATAAAATTAAATCCCAGTAAAATCGGCTGGTTTTCTCATATGTTGTAGCATTTGATCTGCTAAACAGAAAGGGTAGTAGCCTCAAAGCTAAATAATGGATAGTTACTGAGCTACAGCTAATCAAACAGTTCGCAGTAACTGTCTATTATTTAGCTTTGATCTATTACATTTTTGTTCAGCAGATCAAAAGTTACAATATATAAGAAAACCAGCTGATTTTATTGGGATTCAACTTCCTATATAAAATTAAATCTTGGTAAAATCAGCTGGTCTATTACTTATCTGTCACATCTTTTGTTCAGTAGATGACAAGCTATAATATATAAAAAAAACCAGTTGATTTAATCAAAATCCATAAGATTAGTGCGGGGTATTTTATCCGCGAAACGTCGCGCCGACATGTTTGTCTGTAAAATGTAAATTTCCGAGCCGCACAACACAATAACACACACAACCCGGCAACTTCCGGCCTGCCAGGCAGGTTCCATCGATCGAGGCAAGGCTAAAAACGCGCAAACCGGGTTAGTATACCGTGATCCTCGCGATCGAATGGAAATACCGTATCCATTATTAGCGGGGCGTACGTTAATAATAATCGCCGGGATTTCCCCGACGCGGGATGGGGAATCGCGGATCCCACGCGAGCTCTGTATATACGGTGTGTCGGCGAGATAAGGACTTTATCTCGCGATGCGTCACACGTTTACGGCTTACCGGTGCGCGTGCAGGCGCGTCGATGCGTGCGGCATATATGAGCGCGTGATATAACGCACATCCTCGCCGCAGAAGGGAATCTACTTCATCATCCTGCGGCCTCATCATGGTAGCGCGGCTAGCGATGTCACTCGCTCGCTCGAGTTTCCGCCCATTTTCTTATAATGTACTGCTGTAAACACGCGCGTCGATTTCACCGTGCTGCTGTTGCACTTTTTGCCTGCATTTGCATACGTGGCGTGTTTAGAAGCGGAGTTCGATTTCCGCGATTCTCGCCACTCTGTTGCGGATAAATCTTTGCTTGTTCGATGGCGAGTCGTCATCACTTCCGGTTTGCGAAATGTCACGATATTTCTGCATTATTATTTCTCTTTTTTTTTTCGCAGCGTGATTTAATACAGTCCTTCGAACACGCGTCACATCCGCTTGCGGAATTTTTGCACACAGAGCTAACATCTTAATACATGATTTAATACGCTTTGACAGTCCCGCATCCGGTTGCGGTGGCATAATTAAGCGCCGAATCTTTTCTGACAAATGCAGATGCAAAGTCTGTTAATTAAAAATTCTCGCTATTGGAAAGACAATTATTTTCGATATTGGGTTCTCGAGTTTAAAATATTTTTAATTTTCTATAAAAGATATATATTTCTTGCGTTTCCAGATGAAGAAAAGCACGTGGAAAGAAGAGACGAGAAAGAGAGTATAATTTAAAAATATTTCTTCAGGTGCATTTTGCCACCTTTTTAGGCGAGAAAGAAAGAGAGAGTATAATTAAAAAATATTTTTAATTCTTTAAAAGGCTATATATAATATACCTAAATAAAAAGGCCCTATTTTTAGACGACCGGTACGCGATAATGAATAGGCGCGAATACATATGCGCACTAAACGCTTCGCGGTAACATTAGTTCCGCCGTTTCCTTGCGGCGCGTCTCACACCTGTTCGTTCCTCGCGCTAAGCTCTTCTCCTCTCGCGGTAGGCCGCGCTTCTCTCCTCTAGCCGCACGTGCAGGGATTAAGATGTAAAGGACTCGCCTCAAGCGCAACCCGTCCGATGCGATGCATCAACGACGACGATGCATCGTTGCGTTTGCTTTCGTGGCGAGGCGCTCGAGCGATCCATTTAGGTGATCGACAGAAGGCAAAAGGTACATCCAATAGCTTCGCGAACACCGCTCGCGTTTCTTCGACTTTTACGAAAATCTGCAACCTTGGCGGGACATTACGTGTTCCGTAAAACGCGCGCGTATATAAAGGACGAGCTGCTCTCTCGAGCAGACGCTCGGGTACGAAAAAAAAGAGGCGAGATTGAGATATCGACCCGCTCGGCGGAACGCTTGCGTTTCCTCTTCCGCGGCGCGATCGCGATCGCAAAAATACGAGCATTAGCGACAAAGATGTGGAAGCGGTGGACGCGACTATATGTCGGGACCGTCACAGAGAGAGATCAGATGCGAAAAGCGGATAGGAACAAGACATGACGATGATGATACAACGAGCGGTCGAGATTTCGGGGTGTTAAGGCGCGAGGAGAGAATGATTTATAAAATCTGGATCCTCTGACTGACAAATCCTCATTATTCAATTTTCCTGATTATGCTAGACTTGGAGTCCCATACGCGGCCCATTATTTATTTATTTCCTTCGCTCTTATGATTTATGCGCGTAGCGGTGTATATTAATTCTTCCGCAATATTTTGCGGTACCGATCGGTTCTGGCAGCCGCTCGGCAACCTGCTAAGGCTCTCCAGGTGCCAGGTGCGATTCGAGGCGCGAGGCGCTCGCCGAAGCGAGACTCTCGCAAACGCGATTTTATCGCGGGACGAGGACTACGTGTGTTCAGGGGAATACCGTAGGTATTTATCGCGCATAGGATGAGCCACTCTAGTTGTTGCGTTTCGAGAGAGATAGATCGAGATCGGCATTGTGTGTCCATGGCCTCGCCCGTCGAAAGTCGCCTCATTGTTGCTTTAAATGGAAGAAGAGGAAGCAGGTCGCGCCGAGAGAGTGCCAAGTTTCGCTGAAACGCGAGCGTGAAAGGGATGGAGAGGAATTTTCGGCATAATAGCCGTAGTTGTTATGCAAATACGAGAGAGAGAGAGAGAGAGAGAAAGAGAAGTCACGGAATTCGTAATATCTCGTCGAATAAATTTTACCGTTTTTTGGCTTCTGCGAAAGAAGAAAAAGATTAACGTTGTTTTCCTTGTATACATATTCGTAAAAAAAATGTTTGATACATTTTTTTACATTTTTAGACAGGGTGTATTCGCGACGAAAACCTTGAAAACCTGGTATTTTCAGGAAGTTTTGTTCTACCTTGAAAAATCAGGGAATTCTCATGGTATTTGATTGAGATTCGGGTAATTAAAAAAAAATTTTCATATCTTTGTAATATTAAAATTTTTATTAAAATTAAACGTAAATGAAGTTTTATGTGATTTTTTTTTATTGATAATCTATTTTTAGTATCAAGATCTTATGCAAGTTTCATAGAAAATGGTTTAATCTTTTAATAGATAATATTTAAATAAATTAGTACCCTTTACTTATTTAATGAATAATTAAATAAATAATAATTTAATAATAATTAAATAAACGAATAAATAATTTAAAATTATTTTTCGTTTTATATTTTTATTTTATATATCTTTGCATATATTTTTAGCGTTTAGATATAGTGATATATCGCACTTTATTATTATCCAAATTAATTTCACAATTAATAAATCATTATTAAATACTAGAAAAATTGTATTCTGGATAACTTTGCAATCGTATGAATAGAAAACATTAGAAAGCTAATACAATAAAGAAATGTTATTTTAAAAAGCTGCATCTAATCTACAAATCTTATTTTACCTGGAATTTTAAACGAAAATAATGGAAGATCAGGGAATTCTCGCGGAATTTTTTTACAACATTTGAGTAGACACCCTGTTAGATCAAAGATTCAGAGAGATTGCAACGATCCAGTACGAATATTTTTTTTTCGATGCAACTGCAACTGCGATCGATACATATCCTACGGCCATCTACCATATAATATCCCATCGACACGAATTTATATCGCGTAACGGTGGGATATAACCGGTCGCTCGCCGGAAGAACGGCACAAATCCCGACGATCGCGTAAGATCGAGTAAGATTAACGTTGCCACATACGACAACGGTTTTAGATGCGGTTGAAGCGACAACGTAAACGTGACCGTGGTTTAGTGGGACGCTGACCACGGCGTAGGAACGACCCAGGGGACGAGGATCTACACCTCGATGAGCACAGCACGACATTCTCCTCGCCCCTCTCGCGTCCCTATATATATATATATATACACGATGGTCCCTCGTCCTCTTCTTCCTCCGGTACCTAGAAGAAGAAGCTAGCTTCTCTCTTTTTCCCCTCTCTTTCTTTCTCTTTCTCTCGCTGTCTTTTCTCTGTTGTTTTCCTCCTTCCATTTTTCCTCCCCTCCTGATTTATTCTTTTTTTTTTTCTCTCTCTCTCTCTCTCTCTTCTGTCTCCTGTCTCCGCTCATCGTCCTCGAGCGCGTCCACCAGCGATTGTCCGGTAAACCATGCTGCGAATCGCGAACCGTGACGAAGGTACCCACCTACAAACGAGGACTTATTCCGACTCGTGGAAACTCGCGAGAACACGGACATGGGAATGGGCCTCTCCATCGTCATGCTTGTCGTGAAAATTGCGAAGCGCTGGATCCATCCGCGAGCGCTTTCCCAAATGCGCCGACTGCGCAGAGAGAGACGCGATCGGTTCGATGCATCGAGGCCATCTCTGATGAAATCATGGCGGACCGTGTGTGCATCAATGTTTTCGATTGATCTCGTTGTTTAAATTCCAATTACGATTGGGATAAACTTTTCTCCATAAAATATGTCAAAATTTTACATAATTATCCCTCCATCAGCAATCTGGGTCTTTTAAGGCACAGCAAATTTCCATTTTTTTCCAAAATGCCGTTTAAATTTCGCTTTGTATAAATAATTGGGTTTAATATTTGACTTTAATATCTATTGGATATTGTAATAGAGATATTAGCAGACAATCAAGAATTTTGGGGGATTTTTTAAAAGTCTAGAACATAAAAATAACATGGAGTGAACTTAAAAGATCCAGTTTGCTAATGGCGTTAGTACAAAAAATGATTACTGACGGAGGGTTATGTGTACCTATACATAATAATTCGTACATTTTTTTACGCTGAACTTTTGATTATTCTTAAACAGATACTCTCTCGATAAAATAAAACTCGAGATTTTCCGGTTTTGTGAGCGCGATTTCATATAGTAATTCAGTTGAAGAAGACCGTCTGCAAATCGCTGCATCGCAATTAGCGCGAGAAGTAAACGGATGCTAATTAATTTTAATAACCCTATAAAGTTAATAGCTCGTGAAAATACTATCGGCTTATTAATCTCGATACGATAGGGAGATTGATAATCCTTTCCTCACCGTGTACCTGCGAATAAACAATCAAGATCACGATTCTATCGATAGTTTCGCGACATTAACGCGTGCAACTTCCGATCGAAAGTCTCTTCCGATTTTATATAAGAAAGACAGGTAGGTATACACACGGTTCGCCTCTAGTTTGCCGCGAATTCTTTTCCGCCACGATGTTACGCGGTAAAGAGGTCGAGCGAGCGAGGAGGATGCATCAGCAGAGAGCCGATGCGATACGCAATATGGCGGAGAAGTCAAGATCGGTTCCTACATATGCAATTGCATGCGGATGAATAGGGTCTTTGTGTCTTGCGAACGACAGCCGGCGCGATATACAATAACGGTGCCCCAAGATTTCTCACGTAACGCAGGACCACAGGTTGCGGCTGCTGATCCTGCGTAAATGCGTTACCTCGCGCTGCGTCGTCTGTTCGAAGGAATAACCGAGACTTCTTTAACGAGACTTCTTGCATAGCTCGCGGTGTGAAAGACCTCTCCGACTTGATCAGGGATCTAGTCGCTTGTTGACTGAGGAACGTATAATTGATAAATGACAAGTTATCGGTTGCCTGCGCAGGAAGTCGGAAAAATTTATGCTTCCTCTTAAGAGGAGAAACATTACTAATTATGAAAAATTAATTGAATTACTTACGCTTTCTTACAACACATGCTTTCAGTGAAGAAAGAGAGAAAGAGAGATTAACTGATTTTAATAAATTAATTGCATCTTGCATAATTCTATAAAGAGGTATAATGGTTCTTTGTTAGAGAAAAAAAAATTATCAAGTACGAAACGCTAATTGAAGCCGTTTGAGTACAATCTTGGGAGAACTCAAACTCACTCGTTCGTATTATTTTTTTTTTTTCGACGAATGCAATTGTATTGATAATATTTTTTAACGCCACGCTCCTTCCCGCAGACGTAAGAGAAACGTATAATTAGCACAGCTGAGCCTTCTTAAAAATATTCATTCGACCGCAAAAAAATCAGCGACTTGTTGCACTCTCGCATTAATCGTACTTTAATTACGATAGCACCATTTCTGCGTGGTCATCCCTCAAGACATGATGAATCCGCGCGAAACGCATCACCGACGGACGTTGATGGATGACAATCACCGATTGGTATCCGCGGACGTGGAAACGGAAAGCAGAAAAAATACCGAGAGAGAGAGAGAGAGAGAGAAAGAATGCATCGCGATACACACGCCGATGATGTAACGCCGTTATGAATATGTACAAAATAACAAACGGCGACGTGGTACAAAGAAACAGTGAAACGGCTGTTGTATTCCGCTCTTGTGACGGTGTCACTCGTTGTTCGCGGCACGTGAGCCCACTACGGAATCGCGATGTTTCGATTTCAACCACTTTTCGTCTGCCTCGCCTCTGTCGAGCCTCGTGTCAAACCGCGAAGCATGTACCTATAATAATAACACGATATCGCGATAAATCGCGCTTCCGATTAAGATTTCACCGGATCTTGAAGCTGCTTTGTCGGCTGACAGAGATGATGGTGAAAAAAAAGTAGAGGCAAGTTGTTTGATTATTTTTTTTCATTGTATTTTGTCGAAAGACGTAAACCCTTTCCTCTCTCACCACCTAACTCGCTACTACTTGTAATTGATGCCTTTGGCAGGCATCGTGTGATCATCAATGATTGATAGAGGATCAAGATCGTCCTTGGAATTAGGTACTTGGGGCGTAATCCTCCTCGGAGCTCGACTGAAATGTGAACGCGAATTCCACGAAACACATGCGAATCAGGCCGCTGTTGCGCGCCCGATAACATCTGTAATTCCTTTTGTATTATCGCCGGATTCCGACGCGTAGGTACTTTCTCCCCGCTATGTTCGCGGTCATACATATAAAAGGAACAACCGTGAATGAAACAAAAGCGAAGAGGACCCGGCGCTGCAACGCTGGGGAATTTCGTTGTTAAGGTGGCACTGCGCATCACCGATGCCAGGCAGGAAGTGGGAACCGCCGAAGCAGCGAGGGGCCCCGACACACGGTGGACGAGGGGGCCGAGAGGGAGAGGGCGGAAAGGCCGACGTTGCATTGTGGGAGTGAGCGGGCGAGCGAAATAAAAAAAAAAGGCATTATAGCATTATGCGAACGTACGGGGCCCTAGTGACGCATTTACACGGCTGTTATTATTCTCCCTGACCTCTCTCTCTCTTCGTCCAGCCGATGGCTAGAAATGTAGGTGCTTATGATACATTCGCCGTGTGTGCGACTGACTGTTCTTCTCGAAATATGCAACATATGTTGTCCAGCTGCGTATATATGTTTGTGATTTTGGGTATAGAGGGATATGTTGGAATGCGCGTAAACAGTTGGAAAAAAATATATAATATTTGATATTAAGTATGTCCTTTCAGCTGAACTGGCTGCGCTAGTTCAGAGTTTATCACTCCACATTGTAAGGAAAGAAAGCCAGTTCAGCTGAAAAGAATAGACCTATTCTATTGTCCAAGTGAATGGAAACAAATTTTATGTTGATACATTACTTGAGAGAGCATTATATCTCCTTTTCCTCCCCCTTTTCGTGCGAACAAGTGTACTAACTAATTTGGCGCTATCAGATCAGCGTGCTCATTGATCTATTTACTTAGACCGTACAAAAGCGTGAAGGAATACAAACGAGGGTGATCTCGCATTGTGCGTGTACTCTCTTCTTTATCGCACACGTTGAAAATCCTCGGGCGAAATGCATCGAGAACTAATGACGGATTAGTTTGTTACGGCTTTCGACCGCAGGTAGGCCGAAGCTGAGATATACGCGTGATTATTTATTGTGCGGACAGATTGGATCATTCAGAACGCGCCGACGGGGGTCCCGCTGCATGAAGGGGAATCGACCCCATCGCGGGAATAACTCGATCTGCAATATAACTTTCAATTTCGTGTAGATTTACGTGAGAAGTCGACGTAATTCGCTATAATGATCGAATTTCGATTCTAGTTCGATGAAAATTTCCGGAATGTGATTAAAAAATACATTTTTTATCGGTTCGTGCAATAAATTAAATACCAATCGATCAAGTAATTTTCAGTAAATGCAGTTAAAAATTGATTATTACCTCGTAAATTAATTATGAAGGTATGTTACAAATGTTGAACGACTATGAACTATTTCACTGACTTCGTATTGTATCATTAATCGCGCACATCATCATCGCCGTCGCCGTAATTGCATTTAATTGGCTAGTCACCGCTTCGATCAGACGAAGGATGAGTTACGATAAGGTCAACGATGAAGATCGTATATCATCGTATAATGTAATTGCAACTGGATAACACTTGTTGACATAACTTGCCAAATTGAATTTTATCGTGTCGTAATATAGAATTATCTGGCAAAATGTTTGCTTTCGTTAGATTTATTTAATTTAATTGATTTTATAATCACAGTAAAATTATCAAAACTTTATAGATATCATGCACTGATAATTTGCACGAGATATAATTCTTGGGGAAAAATTGTGCAAAAAATATTTCACCATCATCAAGTCGAAAATTACATTTTTCGCTAATCGCACGTCACATTTGCGACAAGTGAATTCAGTCCACGTCATCTCGGGCGCCAATATTGGCGGAGCAAACACTATCGATTAGAAATCGATCCACGCAAAACCTACAAAACAAGAAACA
Organism: Prenolepis imparis; assembly: GCF_030444845.1. NCBI lineage: Eukaryota > Metazoa > Arthropoda > Insecta > Hymenoptera > Formicidae > Prenolepis > Prenolepis imparis. The sequence continues at coordinate 4,970,117 of NW_028141166.1, read as the reverse complement.
ACAAGTATATGCGAGACCAAAGACACATTTTTCGAAAGAATATTTCCTTTATATATTTCTCAAATTATTAATATTTCATTAATACTATAGGAGAATGCGATTGCTATCGCCTTTGTTGATGAATCTTCGAAATATTTCTCAGTAACGATCCGAAGTCTGACGTCACATCCGCCAGTTTCAGCCATCCAAAAAGAAGGTCGCAACTTCTAACGACTCATCTCCTTCCGCAGTTCCCCTCCCCCCTCGTATTAGCGACTCCAAATCATCGAGCTGCATCGCGATCCAAGGATGCAGTCCCGACGCGGATCGAATCGCGGTGGGAGAACGTTTCCATTTACACAGAGAGATAATATTACTCCTAGATGCCAGAATCATACATATTAAACAGCCTTCCATCGATCCGCGTTGCATTTTTTCGTCTAAAAGTCTTACCTGTTCCTCGATCGCAATCCCCTCCTCCTCCTCCGCCCCTCGGGCGACGATCCATCGCTCATTGAGTATGCATCAGCGATATCGACAGCGCGGACTGTTACCGAGTTCCTCGCCCGCGGCGACGTCGGAAGCCCGTTGCTGGTCGCGGCAACATCAGCAACCGCGCGCGTCCTCGCTTCCTTTTTTTTTTTGTTGCTCGTACACGAGGCCAGGCCAGGCCTGGAGAGACGAGGAGGAGAAGCGACCACCGGCTGGCCGGCTTCGCGCGCGGTGCAATTTTTGCCCGACGGATGGCCAGAGGAGAGGAGCCCCACGTAACACGCGCGTCTAAGTCCCCGGTCAGGAGATAACGACAGCTTGCCACCGTGGCCGGTGCCCGTCGGCGGCGTCAGGGCGCATTCGGACTCGCTTCTTCCCTCGGTTACGCTTCTTTTTAACTCAGGCGCGACACGAGAGTCCGCAGTCCTTGCGGATTCCGCTTGTTGCAAAAGCGGATTTTGATTACTACCTCGCGGCCGGCCAGCAGACGGCTCTATAACTCACTCTCTCTCTCAGGGTGTAATTTGATTTATTTCTACAGCACCCGTGTGCAACTTTTTTTTATATGTAGATTGCATGAAAACTCGTCTCTTTCGTATATAAATTAAATATTTAAAAATTATGAATAGGAACATTTCTTTTTTTTCGCTTTGTATAAACAATTGGGTTTAATATTTGGCTTTAAAATCTATTGAAAATTGTAATAGAGATGTTGACAAGTAATCCAGAATTCTTTTAAATTTTTTAAAAATCTAGAACATAAAAATAATATAGGGTGAGAACTTGAAAGACAGCGTCAGTAAAAAAAATGATTGCTGACAGAGAGTTAAAGTGTTAACAATTCTTATGTAATAATATAATTTGTCGATTATATTTGCGACAAGGTTAAATAAATTAACGTTAAATAAATTAGACTTTGTAGGAACATTATATTTAGGACAAAACTTCGTTGATATACAATCTTAAATTTCAGTCGAGCAAATTATGGGAAAGATTCGAGAGAAAGAACGTTAATAATAATGAATGCGAGAGGTAATAAATCAGTGAAGACTGAGCCTGTCGTCATACCGCTTTGCGAGAACAATCATTATTATCCCGAACCACATTTCACACCATAAAATCTTACGGTTTTTCTCATGCGCGTTTCAATGTCGCTTTCTCTAGACCTAAATGAAATAAAATTGTACAAACTTATTATATATATCAAGCATAATATATTGATACTGCAACGTATATATTTTACAAAAATTAATATATTATATTAAATATATAATATTAAATTTAATATAATATTAAATATAATATTATATTAAATACATAATATTAAATTTAATATAATATTAAATATAAGATTAATCCTTCGTCAGCAATCATTTTTTTTACTAACGCCGTCAGTAAACTGGGTCTTCCCACTATATTATTTTTATGTTCTAGACTTTAAAAAAATTTTTTTAAATTCTGGATTGTTTCTTAATATCTCTATTACAATAACCAATAGATTTTAAAGCCAAATATTAAACCCAATTGTTTATACAAAGCGAAATTTGAACAGCAATTTGAAAAAATAGAAATTTACTTGTGCCTTAAAAGATCCAGATTGCTGACGGAGGGTTAAATTGCTTAGAGGAAGCTGAAATTATTTTCACAATATTCCAAAAACGAAAAAAAAAACAAAAAAAATAATTAATGAAAAGACGACAGATACATCCTATCTTTAGCTACACTGTGCATAAAGTACAATCATTGTAATCTTTCTCTTCGAGTAAAGTGACAGCAAGGGGAGGAAGGAAGAGAGAGAAAGAACCAGGTAGACGAGCGATCTGACATATTTCGACGACACCTGGAAAAAAGACATTACGTAATTAAAGCTTTGCGTCGACACTAACGCGCACCTACGTCCCGGATGTCCAGATGCCGAAGAGAGCGAGAGAAGCCGCCGGCAGCTTGAAAAAAGAGCAGAACCCCTCCTATTATATTATCCTCGCGAAGAAAGGCGCATCCCTTGCCGTCGATGCGCGTCGTCTCCTGTCAACGCCGGCTGTAAATATCAATAAACAAACCGCGATCCGGCTGGCCGAGCAGTCGAGCGAAATATAAAGCACCGCCGGGAGAGAGAGACCGGGTTTTAGCGCTGCTGGCCTTTGTCGGGCGCCATCTCGACTCGGCGCAACCGCGCGGCCGGCTTTTTCACCGAGCAATTAGAAAGAGATTTATCTGCGCCGGCCGCACGCTTGCCCGACCAGAGGCCGGAGAGGAAGTCCACGTCGATGTTGTTGCCGCGGCATATTTTTCGCCATGATATGTAGCACGTATAGGGAAGCCCGGACGTTCTCTGATGAGCTTGGAGCCTCGATTACCTTGATGCAAATTTCGCGGCATTAACTGCTTTTTGTGTAATCACGAATCTATTATTTCGTTCTGGATGTAGAGAGAGAGAGAGAGAGAGAATGTTGATGCGAAATTAATCCGTCGAACGATCTCGGTCGTTAAAATTAAAGACGAGACACCCTATACATCTTGTATCGAGGTGGAGACGGTCTTTCTTTCGGTAGCTCGTGCCGTGATTTTAATGAAGAGGCCACGTAGAGGTAGAGTGTGACGACGCGTGTTCCGCAAAACTCGAGAGAGCCCATAGTTTACTTCTAGTTTTCTTCGCTCTTATGTATAATGCAGGAGCGCCGTGCCGTACCTACCGATTAGTCTCGGCTTTTCGATCCGCCCTGGGCACATCATCGTCGTTCTGCGTATTAGGAAAATGAGCGGAAAGTGAAATCTGCATCGGAGAGTGCACGATGACGCAAGTGCGATCAGCGGGAGCGTTATGCGTGATTGCACGTTGCAAACATCTCTCGTTTCTTATTCGCGCGATACTTGCAAATCTCCCTGTTCGAACAGTTAATCTATATTAGAGAGAGAGAGGAATGTTCTCTCGATCGCAGTCTTTTATTCGTTTGAGTCTGTAATTCGCAGCGCGTGACTTGTCAAAATGACCAAGTGTCAAACTTTGTCGTTTCTTATTCTATTTGACACTTTTGTCGAGCAATCGTAAACTGGCAGCATTGTTTAATTCAGAGGTCTTATACTACTCATCTCCTCGCCAACCCGTGATTCCTCTATTGCGCAATAGACTCTAAAGCAGTATGCACGTACGTATATATTCATGTCGTCAACTTTTTACACCTTGAACGTCAATCAAAAGCTGGACAGTACTTTAATTAACTAACTCAATTTGCGTCCAGTCAAAAGCGAGATGCTAAGAAGGTAGGGAAGAAGGCGGTCAGAGGTGCATCGAGAGTAATGCAACATCATACGAGTTCATTAAAGGAGACTCATCTAATTGCAAAAAAAAGTCTTTATATATCGTTCTCGAACGTTTTATCAAGAAAATTGTTATTTTCCATCAATTTCTTCGATACGTTCAACACATTGATTGAATAAATGCCGTACTAATGAAATAAACAATAAAAAAAGAACATGTAATTGTTAAAAGAATATTCGCAAAAATTCGCTTTGTCGTTTATAATAATGTTTCAATTTAATTTTATTTTATTTAACAATTAATAGATAACCGCTAATATTGCTGTCAAAGGAAAGTAATTCTTAAGGCTCCTGGCTCCTTTCCGACCATGTCGAAATCGTGACGTCAGAGGCGAGAAAACACACGCTAAAATTTCTTAGATGCCATTTGGAAAAAAAAAAATATTTCGATGAAACAGCACTTCAGATGGCTTTAGCACACTCTTAAAAAACCCCGAAAACTATCCTTTCCCCTTTATAATCAATCAACAGCTGTAAAATGTAATATTATGAAGCCCAGTCCGTTTGGTCTTTGCACATGCGCAGTCATTCCGCATGTCAAAGTCTGACATCTCGATCATTTTACAGATGTTGATTGATTATAAAGGGAAAAGGATAGTTTTCGGGGGTTTTTAAGAGTGTGCTAAAGCCATCTGAAGTGCTGTTTAATCGAAATATCTTTTCATTAAAAAATGGCATCTAAGAATTTTCAGCGTGTGCTTTCTCGCCTCTGACGTCACAATCCAATATGGCCGCGGTGAGCACCCAGGAGCCTTAATTGCGAAAAAAAATATTTCTCGTGTGTTTCATGCATTTGCTGTATTCATTTTGCGATCGTGACGTTTGATCGACGGTGGAATATCGAGTTTGATCGAGCCTGGATGGTTTTGTAGCGGATAGACTCGTTAAAAAGTCATTAAGTCTGACGTACTATTTATAAAAAGGTATATGTCTCTGTTTTCGTCCAAGTCATCCGGCATCCAGCCGAATACCTCTATTACATCGTGTGTGGGAGAATTACAAAGCGCAGAATATACCAGGAACAGAAAAAAGGCGCATATGGAAAGCTTCTAAAAATCTTCCTATTGTTTTTTTTTTTTTTTTTTTTTTCCGGAGAAACTTTCTTATTCTTGTAGAAATTGGACAATCTATAAATTCAATTTATATTATATTATGCATATATATATTGCTAATTTTAGATGGAATAAAATGGGACAGTGAATATTGGGACAAGGTCAGGTAGAAAAGAGTCTTGGAAACAATAAGTTTCCAAACATATGTAGACTTCTCGGACTTGCTGTGCAAAACGCGAATATGTGACAATACTTGGCGTATTTCTTGTAATACGTACACACTTAAAAGTTCCGCGGCGACAGCAAGGTTACGTAAGATTGAGCTAGCACGTCACGTGGCGCATGTGTGCGGATGCTGAGACAAAAAAATATATATACAGCGTGTGTGCAATCCTAATAGTGGTCGCGCGTGCGCACCGGTATATATCAGGAGAACGTTGCTTTTGCCGCTGCGGTTCTATGCATCGCACGGAGGAAGCAGAAGAAACGGCGATTACGAAACGACGAGCGTTCTTTTTTTTTATTTTTTTCTTCAATCTAACTCGGCGATACGGAGCAATGATGCGAAGCATCGGATTAGATTCAGGCATACCTGCGCATCATCGCGCAGTTGCAAGGTGCATTTCCATGCACGGTCGAATCGATAATCGGATGATGCATCCTGACGAAATCTCGCTCGTGATTTTATTCCATATAATGATTTAATATTTAATGAACCGATTCGATGGTTTTTAATCTGAGAAATGTTTATTGATAACTATGACATTTATGTGATAAATTACGATGATTATATAAATATTTTGTTGAAATTGAAGACATATTTTTGTAACGCTTATGATTTATTTTAAAAATCCTGTATTTATAAATCTAATATTCTCTTATAAAATCTTTTATATAAATATATCTATATACCTATAAATATTTCAATCTATTTGAAGCAAGTTTAGTTTTTTATAAATTAATTATCGTTTTATTATTATGTAAATATATGCATAGACGATAACAGCCTTAAGAAAATACCTTGATAATAAAATCTTGAAATACTGAATGCTAATATATATATTAATAAGTATTCAACATAATATAATAAGTTTATTTATATTGCAGTTTATTCAGTCACAATATATTATTTTGTCCTTATGAAAAGTTTCTCTTTTATTTTTCTCACACATTCTTCGTCACTATAGTATCTTCAGAAAATTGACGAAAATTATCTTCATTATTATTAAGATAAGACAGAAAACAATGGCTCTCCATCATAATATTGACAAGACTATCTATGTATAGTTATTTTTGTTGGTGTTTCGAATCCTTGTGTTAGATAACTTCTGAATTTTAGTTTCATGTTCTTAAACAGCCATTTAAGCTATCTTGATTTTTCTTGCAGGTGAAAATCTGGTTCCAAAACAGAAGGAGTAAGTACAAGAAGATGATGAAGGCAGCGCAGCAGGGTGGAGGTGGCGGTGGAGGCCAGCATGGCAGTCTTCTAGCGGGTGGAACCGCTCTACCCGGAGGACCATCCCCTCAACCAGGTCAACCCGGAAGTCTCATGCAAGGTGGTAAGTCGCTTTATGGCTGCATCAATGAAATACACCCCGATATAGCTTAAAATAAAATAAAATAAAGAAAAAAATACGCGATGGAAAGAGGGTCTCCTTTAATCGTGCATTTAATTGACGTTTCGGAATCGATCGATCTCGCGCATCTTTCGATGTTAATTGAATGTCACCAGTGGTGAACGTGCGCGATGATTACACGGTTGACTTGAGGCTACTCCATCACCGTCGCAATCTCCTCTCTCCGTATAATTACAATACTAATAATCCGACGCAATTTTCGCGGGTGTCTTTGTCTGCGTTTAGCGTCGCGCGATACTTTTGCTACCACCCGGTTGTCCCCGACGATGGCGACGATGTGGTTGCCTCATCACTGCTCTCTTTCTTGCGGCTAACGGTAATCTAAAATCTGCCTCTCGTGAGTGATTTATTCGGAAATGCGCGCCACGAAAGAGATGCAGCCGGCGTAATTAACCCCATCTTGAGAAATTTCTCTCTTGCTATAGAAGTACCACTCGACATAGCGAAATTTGCTATGCACTTCCCGATGCGCGTCATTATGCCTCGCACAGTGATTTGGGTCAACGATATAAATTCTATCTTTTTTCACGCGCGCGCACACATACACACACATTGAGAAATTATATCACGTCTTTGTATTTTTTAATTTATTATTGCATTTGGTCGCGATGTTTTACAAGGATTTTATAACGTTAATATGTTAAATTAGTACTACGCTAATATTTTTCTCGAAACAACCGTCGCAAAAATTTAAATGCATGTACTTTATAATATACCTCATTATACTTACACTAATGAGTACAAAGCTCCAACCGTTTCGTGCTTAAGAATAGCGTCAAGGTAACACAAAGTTTCGGGAAGAGGATAAAAATCAGAGCGTTTCTAAACGGCGGAATGTCACGGAAGCGTGACGTATACACAGAGTCAGGGATAAACTATACACACCTTATACATTCTCGGAATAGACCCTAACTTGGCTAGCCCGCGAAATCGAAGCTAATCGCGCAACCCCATCCTGGAGAACTCTTTCCCTCGTCTCGTAGCAACCACCAGATGCCATTAGCGCAGATGAATACCGCGGAAAGCTCCATCGCGTGCCATTAATACAATTTACAACATGGTCCAAGTGCCATTGAAGACGCGCGCAGCTGCAAGTGTGCAGCTTGAATGCTTGAGCGAGAGGATTCTGGTTCCTGAAACGGGGGTTCCCGGTTTCGCGTTCGTGTTGCAGGAGGCGGAAGTTCCGTGTCGGGCAGCCCGACGACGGGTTACTTGGGCGGCATGGGCGGCGGGGGTGGCGGTCACACCCCCGGCAGCTCGAGCCCCGGAAGCGAGATGTCGCCTCAGCACAACGAGAGCCCGCCGGCGCCCTCCTGGCCGGGCGAGATGAAGCACCATCCGCATCCGCACGCGCCGCCCCACACCCATCATCACCCGCACACGCCCGGGCATCATCCACCGCCACCGCCACCGCCGCCGCATCACGCGGGCTACATGCCGCAGTACTCCTGGTACCAGGCGGACCCTAATCCCGGATTACTCACGTAAGTTGCCGCTTTCCCAAATCCCAACCCGATCCACCTCGATCCGGAGGTCTTTGATGCATTGAGGTATTTGGAAAAGCTCAGGATCTAGACTGGTACACCTCTAAAATAGTAGTTCTCTCTTTGAAGATATGAAGGTAAATGTGATTTGAGAAATTAAAGAGATATATTGAAATTTAATAATTATAAAGAAATATTTTGTGCTATGTCCTAAACTTATCGGATCACTCATTAATAACAGATTCTTGGGTTTATTTGGAAACGAATTTTCGTCTATGAAAATATCGAGGTACCAATAATAATTCGAGTTATAAGCGATTGGAAATAAAGGGTTTCTCGCAAAGTAAGCCTTGTGGAAATAAAATATTAACAAAGCATTCTTCAGCTTAGTTACAAATATACATGATGGCAAAAATTGGGAACATGCAAGAAATGATCTCCCTCGACATTTTCGCTGAAAATCATATAAGACATATTGGTCTTTATTATGATATCGTTTAAAAGATAAAGATAGTTAGGTGAGGCGAATATTGCGCTCTACAAGATAAATCCATTGAATTTATAACATGAATGAGCAAACAGCATTTCCTAAATGTCCGTATTTGATGATATATCTTTCTATAATTTCTATAGTTGCTTTATCTTTCTATAGTTGCTACAACTCGGTATACCGATGATTTTTACGCGAGCAATGTTGAATAGTAATTTTTTTTTTCGATAATAGACATTTTCAATTTGAAATTAAAGTGCGACGCGTCAATCAGCGCGCCTCAATGCAAACTGGTACTGCCAGTCACATGTCCCCTTGGGACATGCTAGACGTTTCTTCTATTCACCGAGAACCAACATGACACGACAAATTTACCTTTACTTTGCCTTGCCGTAATATTCATCGCGCTGTGATTCCGGAAGCTTCAAAGTTACCGCGTATCTTTTTAATAACATAATAACGGCGAAAATCCCGGCGTGAAGCGTGTATATAAATGAAAAATATATTTTTACAGCAGTGGGAAAGAGAGAGAAAAATGTGTGCCTGCAGATTTATATCGAAAAACATAATATACTTTAATACACCTGACGATTTAAAATTAATTAATTACTGTGATGGTTAAATTTTTATTTATGAGTGATCAATTGGTTCGATAAAAAAGAAGCTAGGCGTCGAGCAGGTCAATAATTTAACGAATAATTGAATCTTTTAACGAAATATATATCTCTCGTGATCAATCGTTCCTAACAGAACGATCATTTGTGCGTTTTGCAGGGTCTGGCCAGCGGTTTAACGAAGATGTCCCCCGAACTGATTGTGAGTTCAGGTGAACCATCTCTTCGTGGACGCATTCCAGCGGTCTCGCCCCAAAGTGTGAATATGTGTAGCTTTCGTGAGGAAAATTGAATGTTAATATTGTTTCTATAATTGTCTAACAAAGAAGAAAACTCGCATGCCGGTATCCGTGCGGGCCGTCCGTCAAAGTGGAGAACAGTACGAACAGTGCGACATCGTGTGTGACACACACACACACACACACGCGCGCACCCTTTAGCGAAATATTAATAATAATAATAACAATAATGAAAGATGAATAATGTGCAACCGCGAAGATACCGATCTTAAATCGGTACATAACGCGCTGTCAAACTATGTTTCTCAAAGCTAGACAAAGAGGAGCGAATCTTCAGCCAACTGGTGGACTATCGACGTCGCGAGCAAGTCATGAACGGTTAACGATGTGCATCGAGTGACTTTTGACTGTTAAGTGACGTTGTTTCGGTGCGAAGAAAACTCTTTTTTCCCCGGTCTGGACTCCCGACGTTGGTTGGACGAAGAAGAGAGGAGCGACGTGTCATCATATACGGTGAAGTAAATATCATTTAAAAATGGGTGATAATATATAATGTCGATGACAGTGGTTTATACGACGTAAAATTGATCGAAAATTGACCGTGGTTCGTGACGCGAATCCTGAATGAAGTTTTTCGTTGGTGGTTCTTGATGTTCGAAGTTGGAGGGTACTTGTAACGCTTCGCGTATGATCGTATATGATTGAGTGGATTATCACGAATGTAACGCTTTTCGTGTTTGACAAGTAATCGTTGTCGCAAGAAAATATAAAAAAAAAAAGAATCGCGAGGAATCTTTTCCTGGGAAATAAAATGGCTTCTCTATATATGTCTGTTCGTGTTCGACCGTCGCAATTGCGTGCATCGGATCTAATTTGATTACTACGGTTAATTATATAAGCGAAAGATTGCCTCCAAGTAATTGTTTCCATTGTGAAAATGTTGTCCATCGTCCATTTGTCAATTGCGTGAAATTGTGTATCGATCTTAATCGCTACGATTAATGTTAATTAAACGACAAGAGTCGCGCGATTATAATTATTTTCTATGAAAATATATTGAATCGACGTTACCGCTGCAATTACCAAAACTAATCGAATCGTCACAGTTAGGTGTTAATTGATTGTATTTGTATGTATATCAGAAGTCTCAGATCTGGAATCTGTAGAAAGATCACACCTTCGTTTACGTTTCCAATTGTCGAAATTAAATATTTTCTAATTTAACTAATTTCGATTTAATATTGAAACATTTTCCAATTTAATCAATACCATTTTCTGTTGCGATATAAAATTTTAAATATTGAGTTCAAGGTTTCTGATCTACATCTCAGAACATAATTATTCTCGAAACAAATGCGTAAAAAAATTTGATAATCAAGAATTTGATAACCAATCTAATTCTAAATTAGATTCCTCTGATATAGGAAAAGGGGAGAGGGTCACACACCGGTGTTGGCAGATAAATGACTTATTAGTGTTATTAAAAATTACTTTTTTAACTTAGTCGGATATGATAAAGTATTTAAAGTCGTTCAACTTTTCTCACACTTAACGAATATCATTCCCCGTTACGTCACCGAGATGCGATAGTGTCATAGTGGCAATAATATGACATCCACGATGAAAAAATATTGGACGCGAATCAAGTTTGAGGTCCGGTGCTTTTGCCTCTGGCAATTACGTTTATTTCGAGAACAAATCCTGGCGAATAACAGGATAATCGGCTCGATCGAACACGAGATTTTCGTCACTTTTCTGAATCTGGCACGATCGTGCATCTCTAAGAACCAATTTCTATCTCATCGTAAATGTCAATTGCCGATGACGTTAGGCGGATTGATCCTTTGTGACAGTTGCCCAAGAACCGAGAGAGCGCAACCGACCTACTTCGTGCTGCATTTCGCGCGGTAAGAAAGATAGAGAGGAACGAGGCAAGATTGGCGGAATATCTTTGAGGAGATAAACGCGGGATGCGGGGTGAAGGGAAGAAGAGAAGCGGAGAGGAAAAAGAGAGACAACGTTGCATAAACTCGTTGAGCAGTCGTTCCTCAAGGCAGTTGGAAGTAATGAAATCCTAATGACATTTTCGTGAGTCAAACGATCTCGGCAATCACGGTGGCTCGCTATAATCACCGGTCCCTTCTTCCCGGATGAGGCAACCGCGGCCTCCTCCGAAGGGGAAAGAAGCGCGAAAGATGAACGGAGGAAGCAAGTTGGAGAAAAATCGTTATCTCGGTTAGCGAGCCGCCGAGAGATGTTCGAGTTCATTAAGAAATATAAAGAAGACATTGCTTGAATTTTCAATTAGTCATTTTCTTTTTTTTTAATTTTAACGAATCAATGATCGAGAATTCTTATTTTAAAAATATAGACAAAATATTTATTTATTCATAATCTTGTTTAGGAGGAATAATCTCGCGAGAGAAGTACAATTTTATTTAATGTAAATTTTTACGAACGATTTTAAGAAACCTGAAGAAAATTTCACACTAAATTAAAAAAGAAATTTACTGCCTCTCTTTTTTCTTCCATCGCCGCAGTGATTAAATCATACACTCGAATTAGAAACTAGGCATCCCCTAGGAATACGCGAGCTGTAAAAGCCGGTCAAATCAGTCGCGGGTGAACAATGCGGCGGACTGTTTTGCGCTGTCCTCCGCTGTCAGCCATATTGGGTCACCCTTGCCATCTTGCACCGTCGTGCAATATCTAGCTTTCCAAGAGGCGACGGCAAACCGCAAAAACGACGGCTGTGGCTTGCAACCGCGGGAAACTGGGAGGGTCGACGGGCCCCACCGCCTGACCTAGATCCACTGTCTCGTCGGTGCAACAATGGTGGTCTCATGAGAACGCATGGTCCCATACGGTCCCTTTCCTTCCTGATTCTTGCCTTTTCCTTCGCTCTGATTGACGGTACCGTTCGGCACATGTCGCGATGTGTCGCTGAAACGCGCCGGCTCTCGGTGTTTCGCACAACTCGACTCTCAGATTCTTATAAGAAAAAAAAAATTAACGCGTACGTTCCACCCAAGATCCCTAAAACTCGCATATCTTCTAATGGATTGATAAAAATTGAAACTTTTAAATTTCCAATTTCTACAGGCTTTATTACATAACGTGAGATCTTTTATGTGCATCTTTGAAATTGATCGAATTAATAGGATCTAACGGGATCCAAAGCTGCATCGAATTTTCAAGACTGGACAACAAATCCAGGTATGAGACATCAGTATATATATATATAATAAATATATAAATTTCCCTGAAGAATCGACGCCGCGCAAGTCGACGCGGCGCGGAAACTCGAGGCGGACCTTAGGCTGCCGGGTTTATACCCCACGGTAAGCACAAAGAGAACAGTACAAAACTAGTTTTATGCCCTTCCGCTCGTCGTCGTCGACCGCGCTTGCTGTTGAATGCTACGCGATTTTTACGTAGGCCGCGCAAAGATTCCGCGGGCCGAGGAAAAGAAAAAAAGAAAGGCGAGCTGGAAGAAGAGCTAGGCTATATACGTTCCGGGGATCGATGTCGCTGCGCCGGGGCGACTCTGAAATTCCTACACCGTGACGTACCGCATCGTCGTCGTCGTCGTCGTCGTCGTCGTCGGCGCACGCAAAGGATGCACCTTGGCCACGACGATGACGACGACGATGACGAACGAAGGAGACGCGGCGATTCTCTCTCCCGTATATAATAATAAGTGCCGTTAGATTTAACCGCAAGCCGCGCTGCGAAGAAGTACTAGGAGGCGCACCAGACCTCCTCGGATGGGTTCTTGCGTTCTGATTCGGTGCAATAAGAGAAAGGTGTATGCGTATATAATTTATATAAGACGAAGAAGCTCCCCTCAGTTCCTAAATTGCGTGCAAAGCCGGAAATGCGTTGAAAAACAATTGTGAGCGTGGTCCAAGTGATGAGAGGCATACATACGTTTCTGATCGTCGAGGTTGGTGTTGAATTTTCTGGAAAGCTGGAAATTTATTAGAAAAATTGTATATTAATTTGAATTCGAGCAACATTTTTCCAAAGAAAAAGAATGATATACAAAGATAGATCTCCATGAAGATGAAAATTTCGTTTGCAAAAAAATACACACTTTCCAGGAAGTAACATTAATTTCCGCGACGCGGAACAATGTTCGGTCAGCTTCGATGAGCAAACGTATAGTTGCGATTCACTTTTTTCACGCTTTTATCGAATACTATACGCGGATTATGATCAGCGCGAACTTGACACGATTCTCTCCTTAGAAAAAAGAAAAGAGAGTGAGAGAGAGAGAGAGAGAGAGAGAGAGAGAGAGAGAGAGAATGGTAAACAGTTTATAAAAAAAGAGTCCATAGAATTTACTAGCGTTACTAGTCCCGGTGCAAACTATCGGAGGATCGATCTCGTACTCGGCGAGGCCGAACGACAGATCGAACCCCGAACGAATCTGTAAATATTGCACCGGGGCCCTCTAGCATGTAAGCCGTAAGTGAATCTGTGTAAAATACGATATTGTGATAAGAGTGTAAAGAGATGTAAGAGAGACGAGAAAATACGAGAGAGAAACAGAGGAAACAAGAGAGGCCTAGAAAAATCGTCTATATACATATAGGATATAACACGACAGATCCCAATTTATCGATTTTACCGAGTACCCTTGTACGGATATAGAATATTACGAGGACTAAAACACCTTAATTATGATTACTATTGTGTATAAAATATGAATAACTAATTAATTCAATTTAAAACACTGCCTCGTGATAATTTTTGTTTATATATATCTATATATATATCTATATATATATATATATATTCCTGTCCCACACTATCCTTTATACTTTATAGAATATATAAATTTAGCATTGTATTTTTAGCAAAGGGAGCAGAATTCTATTCAATTGCATGGACAATTAATCGATATAAGAAAACGCAGGTATTGTCATTAACTTAAAAAAGTGCGCAAAAAATATGCACGGCTATCGGTTTAACGAGAAAAAACTTTTTTTTTTTCTACATTTATAAATAGTTTCGTGGTTTAAAGAGGAAGAAATTGGTGGTATTAGATATGCACTTTTTGCGATAGCGCATTCCGGAGCACATCGGCGAACTGATGATCGCATATCTTTCCGGAATTACTACATTTTCGTGTACAACGAGCGGACGTGTCATCGGCTCAATGATTCAATCATTTCCAAATGAACGAGAACTCTCCTGACGGATGACGGCTCGCGTTCCTTTTGCTTCTTCTCTCTTTGTTCACCGGCAGCCACCTGCCGTTCTAGAGCCAACGTACGCATGCTCTACTTTTATGGATAACTGTACTCCTATCTCGCTCTCGGAGCCGAAGGCAGACTCTGTATCCTGCATCTTCTCGCGATATATCTTAAAGAAGACGGTCCGCTCAGAGAAGCGGGTACAAAATATCCCGTAAATGTTTGTACCGTATTACACCGGTTTAAAAGATTTTTATTTTTCTACGTAGATTGAGTCCTCGTAATTAAATTTTCCAAGTGTCTCTTCGTCTTTCCGAACAAAAGAATTTGTTTAGACCGATCGAATTTTAATTAAATCGCCATGTCCGATGTCGCGAGAGTCCAAGTGACTACTCGCCGAGAGAAATGTTTAAGTAAAAACGGCTTCGAGAGACGGAGTACATACATACTTTATTCCGAGATCCGTCGTTCGCCACGCGCGACTAGGTCCGGCTCGTCCGTGCGGGACCAGAAGTAGCAGAAAAAGGTATATGCCGATGATCGGGATGAATACCGCGAGGCCTTGCGGGCCCGTGGTTTCCAAACGTAAACTTATACTTGTATATACGGGAAAAAGGGAAGCTGGAAGGAAAAGGACCACCTCGAGCTGGACAATGCGAGTCTTACGGGAGTCACGGAAGGAGGAGGGAGGGGAAGACAGACAAAAACATATAATGGATACAATGCTCGATGAAGCATGCTCGAATTCTCGCAAGGTAGGTGCCTGCACTCGACCCGACGAGCCTTCGAAAAGATTACGTCGAGTGGATGTTTATTTGCTTTCGGCTACCCCGAAGACGAGCAGAACTCGTCGACGTCGAATTCAATTTGCTGTTACCGTGAGGAGAGATCGATTCCTTCCTCGTAAAGATTGTACATATCTTTCTCTCTTTGAAATCTTGTTTAACTGATTAATGACCTGTTTATATATGTATATAGACAGGAGAAACAAGCTTATTTTATGAATGCCGTAAATCAGATTTGTTCGAGTTTTTACCCTTTATTTCTTCATTTAAATAAAATTCAACTTGTAAATTTATACAAATTTACATTTAAATTCATTTTAAAATAAATTTTTAATTAAAATTTCATTTACCAAAACTTTTTCTTATTGTAACTCATTTAAAACCTTAATAATTCTACATTTTGATTTGAATTAAAATTAAATTATTTAATTTTCAAATTATCTATAATCTCTTAATTATAACTTTACAACAACAATATATAAAATCTACTTTTACTAAGTACTCCTATTCGTGGAATATCAAATTAATCAACAAATTCCTCTAATATTATAAATTACCGCCAAATTTTTTATTTTTAATTCGTTGAGGGAGAAGAAAAATAAAAAAAAAAGAACAGAATTAGGATCTATAGATCATCACTTATATGTATGTTCGTTGCACTATGATCAGTTAGGTACTGTTATCATTAGAAGAAGTTACGGCAGCGCGAGCAGTTGCAGATGGAGATAAGAGATGACCCTTTGCTCGATGGATAGGTCTGCCGTAAGTGCTCGCAACTATCATAAATCGTTTGAAGAAAATATATAAGATACTTTGCGGAAGAGATTTAATAGAGTTAATGAGTAAAAATTGTATTTTTCATTTATTCATACAGATTGGAGAATGATTTATTTACATTCATATCTCAATATAAAATAATTTATTATTGATATTCTAGATTATTTATTAATACTCTATAAAATTCTAAAGGAATAACAAAGAAACGTTAAATATATTCCTGACAAGTTCAATTTTTCATTATTAAATAATCGTTGTTAAAGATGAAACATACATATAAGTATCAATTAATTTGAAGACATATTAGGTACATTCACATTTTTGCAAATATTCTACTGTCCCCTAAAATACTGTATGCAATTAAGCACATATTTCAGGAAGGAATATACTCGCGGAACAACTTGTTTGCATCGCGACATCCATTTGTTTATTCAAGAGAGTAGATGGAGGAGTTCTTGGATCGATCCATGGCTTTCTAGTCAACAGACGGATTTCGATGAAGCTGACAGATCTAGCTTAGCAATATGCTATTTTCATCCGATATAATTATCCGCGTCTGTTTTTAAATTGATAATAACAAATTAAATTGTCAATGCCACGAAATTTCCTTGTTACAAATAATTCTATAATTATATCATTATTTATATCCTGAAGGAACTACTGTGCATATTGTTTTCCCGTTCATGTCATACTATAGATAATATTGTTTGCGCGAAATTGACCTCATTCCTCCGCATCAGGGAAAAAACATGATATTATTGCTACGTGGAGATAAACAAATGCAGACACAGTCTGGTGTTGCGATGAATAAAAAATTGAACGCAACATTGTCAATCAATTTTTATCTTCGTATCGTATCCGTGCAACCTTAATTAAACTTGGTGATAAATATTCATGATATCGATAAGATATACGTTCGAGTGTAAAGAGTTTTCCCTCGAGATTCGTTCGAGTTACTTATGAACTATTTCAGCGCACTAATTTCGTAAAAATATTGCTAACTTTTATATTTCCAGTATTGTGTGGAAAGTACTTTCACGTACTTTTATTCTTCCCCCCCCCCCCCCCCGAGAGCGGCTCGAGAAGCAACACGCAACACTGTTACACGAAAGCTAAAAATGCCCCAGAACCTCCCAGAGCACCGCGTATACCTACACGATACTCTTAACCTTCCGAATGTAAGCGCGGATAAGAACGCACGCGGACTTCGTGTATAGTTTGGCCTTATCGCGGCCGCAGATCGTGCCACCCGAGGGATCCGCCGACTCGAGTTGCCCGACTTTGTTGCAATTAGCATTTAACCCACATCGGATTTCTTGCTCGCTACTTGGCGAGCGAATCCGCGTCCGCGAGACAATACGGCTCCCCTGTGGCCCGAGAGTTCCTGTTACGTGTTGTACTACGAGCCTTCGTGTACACTTGTACAGGATGATTTTTATCCAAAGTAACGAATATTTAATTGCTCATTTCTAATTGCGATAATAATTAATAATCGTAGCCGTGACCAGAGTATTTTCGCCTGAGAAGCAAAACGCTAAATATAAAATTTGTAAAACTATCAGGATGTTAAGCTAGACGATCTATCATTTGTGATAAAAAATTCGGACAGAATTTTGTTTATTATATTTGTAATATGAAAAAAACATTACAGGAATAAAATACGTACAAGATGTTTTTAAATAAGTGCAAAAAATTTTAGGGGATTTTTGTCGAAAATAAAAAGGATTTTTCATATAAACATATACTCCTATATCTCTCTCTGAAGAGTTACACTATACTTTTAATTTTTTTCTCAAATTTTGGACACATTGAAAAAATGAAATTTAATAAATATTTTCCTAATAGTAAAAAAGGTACTTATTAATATTTTTTAATCTTCCCGTATCATTATAAGGGGATGAAACCAGCAACCCCTATTCAACTTTTTATTAGAACTTTTTAACAGACCGGAAGATGAGCAATCTAAAAATATGCATCTAAAAATATGCGTTAGAAAGTTTGATTCCTTTAGAAACTTTTTTATTTCTTTTTTTCGTAAAATCAATGGTTTTCAATAAAAAAAATAAAAACCTAATTTTCATCTCCCTTTTTAGAGGAGTGTGGCTCAGGGAGGGATATAGGAATAAATCCCCTTTAATTTTCAACAAAGAATCATCTCCTAAAATTTTTTCCCACTTATTTAGAAACACTCTCTGTATAAAATATATGTCTTGAATAGATTATCTAGAATCTTTTTGAGAATGAATAATCATCAGCAAACTTGTTCAAGAAACTCTCGAAAAGATCTAAATTTTTAATCGCTCACTAGAAAAAAACATTCGTAACGTGTGTCTTCTTTTTGCGACCGATTTACCTCCCATATTACTTTTTCGATATTTTCCTCAGTTCGTGTACATATTCAAACGGCATCGCTAACGCCATAAATCAGTCCGCGTACACGTAACGCCGTGGAAAGAAATTATATTACCACATAAGGGTCAGAGAAAAGAAGAGAGAGAAGGCTCGGCCTCGTAAGATGGTCGACGATATCGAATAAACAAACGAACGAGTGGGAGGCAGCGGAAGTGGCGGATATTAAGGTCTTCGTGACGGAACTTAGCTCGTATTATAGCGAGGCACAAGTGAGGAGGTCTCCTCCGTCTGGCCGAACTAATTCTATTACTTCGTTCCCCTCTTTCTTCCATCATCAGTGACATTCCGCGTGCACGTGGCTAAAAATTATTCATTATTCTAGTCGAGTTGAGAGAGAGAGAGAGAATCGCGGATCACACTATGTAAATATCATAAATATTATGTGGATTAAATTTAAAAAAGACACTTCCTCTCTCCAACTTTAGTCCTCATTATATTTTTAAAAATTATGCTATATTAAAAGAAGAAAATTATTTATATTATAGACTAAACTGTCATGTGTATAATATCTGCAGATATTCATATTCCATAAGAAATGACGCATTAAAAAAATTGGCATAGATGTATTATTATTGTTGAAGATGAAGCATAGAAAATGTAGAATAAAGTTAAAGTATGACAGGAAATATAGAGAAAATAGACGTAGAGGCCTTTGTGAAAACCCTTTGTATTCGCCGATGGAAAAGGAGAAAAGAGAAATAAACTGACATTAAAACTTTCAAAGACAAACGTTATTCAACGGCTCTAGAGCGACGAAAACTCGACCGTAGCAGTAGTACCTTCTGTAGTTCCAGGTGGTGGACTTGCACGGCGCAGATCACAAAGGTCGAAAGAAACCGGGCGCAGAACTCCGCCCAACGTATCGGTTGTCTCATAAGGGTTGCAGGCACGTGGCAGAAAGACTCGCACACACAAATGCGCGCGTGTACAGTAACGAAACTCGAACAACTCCATAAATAGAGGAAAGGGTAAACTCACTCTGACATTTGTGTCCCGTTGATCAAATGCATGCACGCGTTTCGACATACAGACCTCGATATATCTTGATTATACTAGAAATCGACGAAAGACATCACTTTTTAAGATATTAAAGATTTTTTTAAGTTTTACAAATTTTATAAAAGTTTACAGAGAGAATTTTCTCTTCTATGGTATGGAAAGAATTTTATGAGAATTATTAATATCGATCACAATAAAATATAAAACATGTTTAATTAATAGTAAAATTAATCAAACATGTTTTATATTTTATTGTGATAGATATTATTATTTTTATTGTAATAAAAATATTAATCAGAGAAATTCTCATAAAATTTTTTCCACACCATATTGCCCCACAATTTTCAGGGTAAATTCTAAGAGAAAATTCTCTCAGTGTTGAAGTAAAAGAAATATAAAAAAATATTTGCATATGAAAATGCAAAATGACTGATGCAAAATAAATATGATATTACTAGAGGAGATGTAATTAGTTTTTGTACGATTTCATTAAATTTTTTTTATAACGAGTTATGCTCACATGATCGCAGTTGAGATGATTAAGAAATCATGTGCCATTAACGTTCATTAGGAAATCAGTAGTAATCTCGTTGAATATCTCCATATTCTCTTTAATGTCTTATTATCTCATCTGCATATTTCTGAATTATTAACACATCGCTGTTTAATAAAATGATACACAAAATTTTCTTCAATATATGCTTTGCATCAATAATTTCTTTTTGATAAAACTTAACATGTGTATTATTTATCACATATCTAAAGAGATTTTTCACATCGTTATTTATATTATTAATTACTCTATATATGTGTATATAAATAATTATTTTTTAAATAAAATAAAAAATTTGATTGCGTAAATTATGCGATATATATTTATGCGAAACTTTTAAACAAGAATCATTGCATATGATTGTCTTAAAAGACGGAACGACCGACTTTAAATTGAAAAAGTCAAGTGGCAGTACCTTTGAAGAGCTCCACCCCCCTGAGCACTCGACTCGACATTAAGAAAGGATCAAAGGATTAGCGCGCAAATCTCTCGAGGAGATGCGGTAAGCTTTCTCGAGAGCAACACGAGGCCCCGAATGTCTCTTTCTCGGGCTGTCGATCGCGCACGAGGGTCGGTCCTCTTCTCAAGGACCTACCTGTCGAGCGAACCCGCGTAAAATAAACAGATTTGCGGGAGGGTCGGCCCTCACTCGACGGTAGTCGTAAAGTAAGGCCACGAGACGAGACGCGCGCCCGACCCTCTGACCCAGTCAGTCTCGTGCGAGTCGTTTCGGAAAAGGTCTAGTGACACTAATCTGACATTAACAGCATCGTCGTAACCTTAGATCTTATCTAGCGACATCCCTGGACACGAGGACGGTCGGTTGTGAGTTCAAGCTTGTGCGAGATCAATCGCATATCTATCGGATGAAAGAGCGAATCTCTGCGTAAATTGGAATGCTATGTTTATCCGTTAAATATTAATCGCCCTATCTCTTCTCAACTATACTTATATTACTTGTAATACTGCTTGTAATAAAGCTAAAATGTTAAAATCTGTCTTTAACTTTGTTGTCTTCAAAGAGTGATTTTAATGCACGCATTATGTATAAAGAACAGATTATCTTGTAGATTTTTCAGCCTGGACCATGTATATTCTATATCCCTTGATTAAGAAAAAAAAAACTTTACTTACCTCTAAAGTTTAAGCTATATCTTTCACGTAAGGGATAATTGAGATGTAAACCTACGAGGGGCAAATAAAAAGGAGAAAACAAGCAAAGAGCGTACGGTGGACGTCTGAATAAATTATTGAAAGTTAAGGCAGACTGCGTTTTTAGGGGGGAGAGCGTAGTATCGCCGAGAACAAACGTCTAGTAATTTTTTTATTAGTAATTACTCGCGAACGACTATAAGATCAGAGCACAAAATATAATCCAATGCTTGCCATTCGCTAATTCATGTTTGTTCGGATTAAAAAATAAGCAAAAAAATAAAATATCGATCGTAAACCACGATGGCGACGTTGCTTATTATGTTTCATAAGTAATCGTATCACATCATTGTAAAAAAGCATAGGCCAATTATAAGTTATAATTTACGGACATTTTTTATTTGCAATGTTAAATATTTATGAAGACATAAACTTTACACATAAAGTAATTTGAAAGAATTTTGTTTTACACATATATGTATATATACAGTATTGAAATTTAATTCGTCAAACTTTTTTAACATTTAACGTCACTATTTTCTCTTTAATATTCTAATAAAGGCATACTTTTTCGCAGATGTGTAAAATAACGCAATATTTGTCACAAACAATCTAGCGACTCGATCCGTCCAGTCTTTACCAGCTGGATATCAGCATAAACTTTAACGGTTCCTTTCGAGGGCTCAACTTTGGCTGATGCTTGCAAATGCGAAAAACGCCTCGAGGTTACTCGTGGCAGCCAGAGGTCACGCCCCCCGTGCCCCGAACACAATCGCGAGGGGGTCGCAGCAGAAGGGAGGGCGGCGAGAAAAAAAAATACTGCCGATAAAAAAGCCGTCCTGCAGTCCCGGAGGGTGAACAGGGGTTACTTTACAATGTGGGAGGAAATCCACGTGAAGGCCGAAAGCATTTTTTCGCCCGTAGTTTGTCCTCTCCCCTCTCACGTCGCCCCTCTCGTGTCTTTTCCTTGCGCGCAAGTCGTATGCGTGTTTCATTGTACCGGGCACTTCCGGTGTAATCGGATATAGCCTGGGCGCATTGACATTAATTTATAAAATATTCGCGGCACCCGTCCGTTAATCCCCCCC
Organism: Prenolepis imparis; assembly: GCF_030444845.1. Taxonomy (NCBI): domain Eukaryota; kingdom Metazoa; phylum Arthropoda; class Insecta; order Hymenoptera; family Formicidae; genus Prenolepis; species Prenolepis imparis. The sequence goes on along the minus strand of NW_028141166.1, from coordinate 4,947,845 downwards.
CCCCCCGCCGTCTTTGAAAGCAACGAGATCGATGTTCGAATGACGAGAAAAACGAATGAACGAAACATAGTAACTATTTTAATTTCGAGCAAATATGTTATAATTTTTGTCAATTATTTTTAACAAGACTATTCTTGTTCATTAAAAGTCGGAAATTCGATAAAATAATATTATATTTTTTTTATAAGTATTATACTTTGACAAGCAAATATAATATTTGCGAGTAAAATCAAGAGCCGACAGCCAAGCAATAATCATTCTAAGCTTCTATTGCTGGATAATTTATAGGAATGGTGTCGGATCATAGTCTCAACCTATCATCACCTATTTCAGGCACGCGTTAACCCCCAAAGAAGTTGCGCCCTTAAGCCTTTGTTACGGGCACGCGTTTGCGTGCCTCGTTTTACATCCGGACCCCCTAGGATAGTATTTTCGTATATCAGCGTTAACGAGATCAAAGCGGAGTCGCCACAGTATTAATAAAAGTATTAGAGCAATCGAGGTGATAACATTATTACTTACTCGTATTTATTAGAGAGATATCAAAGAGAAATCTTATTTTCAAATAATTAATTTTTTAAATCAACATTTTATTTTTACATCGAGAGATCTTAAAAATAAATTAAATTAATTTTTTAATATATTACTTCTTATAATAATTATCTATAATTCTATATCTATAAATTATATATATGTATATCGCTTCTTATAATAATTTATTTTCTAGATGGCTGCACTTTAAACACGCTTTAATAATATTTAAAATATTTATGAAATAAAAGGTGAATTATATTTTTACAAATTTTAAGGATATTTATATTTGTAAATTCTAAATAGATATTTTTATTATTTTTATAACTATAATATAACATAAAAATACTTATTAAATTCTTATTATGAAATATTATGAAATATTAAGAAGAATGATACATCTTTGGCAATATATGTATGTATGTGTATGTGTGTCTATGCATAAATTTGTCTTATTATTCAAGAAATTAATTAATGAGTCGCGCGTAGAGGTGTACGAAATGCTCGTGGTTGAAGTCCTGAACCGAAAGGTTGTACTTTTTTATCCCTTACATAAATATAATCGTTGATATTCAACTGCACACACATGCGAAGGAATGCAACGTTACGTAAGCGACTGGTCACGTAGCGAAAACAATTTCTATGCATAACAGAGGAAAAACAGAGATACTTCATTTGAAAGCCATGTATAAACTTATGATGATTAATGTAGATGTGTTTTGTTCATATGATGATTAATGTGTAGGTATGCGTTTTGTTCGTATTGTATTCAAGTAATTCGGTTCTCATAAAAAATTCATGTCACATGTGTTTTTTTATATATTCTTTGATTTTCTCTATACAATTAAATTTACAATTCATATTCGGCAGTACCAATGTATATAATCCTATGCAAGAAGATAATTAAATTTGTAAAATTGTATTCTCTCCGAAGCTATAAAAATCACGATTACAAAAGAAGTCGCAATGAGTCATTGCTTTAACCTTAATTAACGAAGTTAAAGTATATATCTGTACGTGTTCTCCGGTTGTAGAAACGGGGTGTGACGAGAGGGCTTTCAGTTTCATTGAGATAAATCTTTTGCGAGGGAGAACGTCACACAGCTGCGCAGAAAGAAAGAGAGAGACAGAAATATGTATGTGTTCGCCGAAAGAGAAACGCGCGACTCGAATTGACGCGTGGTTCCGTTTGCAGAAAGCTGGCCGATGCTGATGCGGCGAAGATGGGGACCCCCGTCCATTCCGTAATACGCTTAATGAGGGCCCGTTAATTACGCTAATGAATACCAGAATCCCTTCGGCTTATATACCTGCCGGCGCGCTGACGAGCTGAAGAAACCTGCTACCTCATGGTAGCCTTCAAACGCGTTTTTTCCCCCCGAGATGTATCACGCATTCTACACACTCTACTACCGATCGCTTCCTTTACCTACTTGTGATGCGGAGACGCCGATTATGGTATGACGAATGAGATTGGGATGCTTCGTTATCCTCTTACAAATCAAATAATATTCAGATTGAGATTTTATCGACTCGCACACTTTGTAATCGCGAAATTTTCTGCGAATTTCAAACAACAGCTGATTTTCATATATTCCTCTAACACACTTCGTGTACCAATTAAACTGTAATGAATGCAATTAATGCTCGTCTTATTAGGATATATATATTTTTTTTTTCAAAAATGCGTAAGAATATATATATATATCATCGTATTATATTAAAATTTATAGTTAATTATTATTCTAATAGTCATTTAAATAAATGTGAATTCTATGAATTTATAGAATAAAATTTTTGATGAAATAAAACTTTGACATAAAGAAGCGAGAAATGAAAATTAATCTTATAAAGTTATTCGTCGTAGAGAGGGAAATGTGTGTTTATCTTCGGTCCTTCATCTCCGCTTATTTTATACGGAAGACATTTTTGAATATCTGATTGAGCTTAACATCCGGATTGCCGGCATTTCCGCAAAGTTAATAACACGGTGAGAAACTTGACTTTTTTTTTTTCCTGACATTACGATATTCGCAAAAGTCAGTTTCATGAACTCGCTTATCGGCTCTATATCTGCGCCTTCGTGACTCTACAGTTAAGCGTACGCCATTAACGTTACTTACCGGGCCACAGCCGGTCATTATTATATGTGCACTGCGCATATCATTTTAACGACAGGGAAAACGTTTTCTCTGATTCCTCCGAACCAACAGTAAAACAGAAAAATAAAAGTAGAACGCCGCGCCGAGCGCTTGCTTGGTGTTTATTAGCGGGAAACATTCGAAAGTCATTATAGTATGTACTTTCGTGCAGGATTCAGGATTCTCTCGCGAATGCTTTCGATTTCTCGTTTCATTTCCATTTATATGTATGCATGTACCTATATATCTCCACACACGATAATTATAATTATCTCTTCAAAATAAGATTTTATCGCGATTGTTTGTGCAAGTATACTTGCATCAGATTAGGTGTATATAGTGTATACCGAATTGTGCAGCTTAAGCTCTTCTGATTCGATGATCAGCTGATAATCAGCTGATCAGCTGATCATCGGAAGCTCTCAAGCTGCACGGTTCGGTATACACATAAGATTCTCATATCTCGTGCAAAAATGATGACAATAGCCGAAAGAGCCTAAATTACATCGCACACGGATTGCAAATCAACCTTGGAGTCTGTCCAGGTTTGCTCGTCGTAGGAAATTAAAGAGTCGGAGCGTTTTGTTTTTATTTCTTTCGTACGCTCACTCTGTCTTTTGCCTTCTTCGGTCATTTCTTGCTCACCGAAGACGCACGAGTGTTCCCGAGTGTGAGAGAGGAACCTTTTTTCGTCCGAATCGAGAGTCGAAGAAGTCGTCGCCGTTATACTCTCAATAATGGAACGATAATTCCTATCGTGACAGGAGTTACGCAGGAGTTACGTCGTCTGTAATTTATTTCGTGCGCGGGCCGAAACGTTATATACCACGTCACCCCACATATTTATGCGCGTGTATAGTTATTAGGGCCTAAAGAGCCCGAGCACTTACGCGAAATAATAACGCGGTCGCTACATTTTCAAGATAAACTCTTGGAAGGCACTTGAGGTCTTTAGACGCCGTAATAACTGTGATAAAAGACTGAAAGTCGAACGGCAAAAACGGTTATAATGGCAATACTATGTTTTATCTGGGATGTCTGTTTGTAACTAGTTCTCTAAGATATATTCGCACGTATAATTGTAATAGAATTTGGCCTACATTTTTGTCTTTGTCAGCTGACGAAACTTCTCGTCTCGTCAAATATTTGTAAATAATGAGTGTTAATTGCGAGAGAAGGGATTTATTGCAATTCGGTTTTTAACTCGTCGTGAAAAAAAAATTTCACTTCCGAATTTATACGCGATTACATATGTCCACTTCGCGGCGAGGAAGTTGATCGCAGAAATTAAGGCAACGGGAATCTTCGGCCTTTGCCGCGACGGCTTTAATTGCGAGTAATTGTTTCGAAGGTCGGAAGCGGCCTGTAAAGACATGAGCCTACGCAATTGACGGTCACACCACGTCGTAATACAGGGTGATCGCGTAATAACGAGAAAACGTTCCTCTCTCTCGCTAGAGCTTGAACGTATGACCTGATCATAAATAATTGATTGCGCATAAATCAATCGTAAACAAACGTATAATGCGCGCGAGGAAAAAAGCCCAACTGCATTCTCTTCGTCGTTGAATACGCGAGAGAAGAGTTTGATAACTTATAATCTTCGCGATCGGTTGCCTCCTTCAATTTATATTTAAATTTAGCACCGCGCGCGTCACGGAAGAGTAAACACAACAGACAGGAGTAATAAAAGGTTGGCTTGTGAAAAATTTATCCCGCGTGCGCGAGCGCGGATAATGAAATATCATTATTATGTTATCGATCGGTAATCAATAAACAGAGATAAGCATCGAAGGAAACTTTGTGTAATCACTTTATTAAGCGTCGTATCATAATTAATCTCTATCAGCTGTCCTCTGACATATACGCTATGTCTTCGATTTCTCATAAAGTAGCACGTATAATCGCATTAACGAATGACGAATAGAGAACGGGAGAAAAGAAAAACTGTATCTTACGCGAGCTATGAAATCATGATAACGGGTTTTTATCGCAATTCGATCGAGGAAATAAATATGCTGCAAGAAACGAGGAGACTAAATATTTCCGAAATCAAACTGCGTCTCTTCTACGATCAGCAATGTGTCTTTTTTTCTCTTTCTCTTGTACATGCAGATATTTTCCTTAACGTTTGATCTCTTTTTCATGTTCTGTTCTGCCTTTGGCGGAAATTCTTGACAGTTCGCAATGACAGCGTCCCACGCTTCACTTCTCGTCAGTCGGCTCGCTTCCTAAAAGGACTGTCACACCATGTTGCGGTATGCATCAGTGAACGAGAGTGGCTTAAAGGGCGCGGAGGGTAAGATCGGTGTCATCCCTTTTACGGGAGGACAATACCGCCAAATCCGATTTCGGAAATGATCGCGTTAAACGCGGTCCAGGCATCATCCGCCCGGCGGATTCCAAGGGCCCCCTTGAATGGTTGATGTTTGTACTGGTTCCCGATGAAAAGCGGATTATTCGCGTGCATATCCGTTGCACACGGAAAGAAAATGTGTCCCGTCGATCTCCCGCAGGGAAAGGGTGGCAGAGTGGATGAGGCGTGATCTCACATGAGACGTTCTTACGGTGTCCTTGGCAATAAGATGAGGACGCCGGACCCGGAAACTGGGTCAGTCAACTCGCAGCTGTCGTATGAGCCGAGATGTGAAGGATCGTACAGGAAATTAAGCGTTAATCTGCGCTCAGAATGTCCTTTTTCCGTCAGAAACCCTATTCACATATATTTGTTCTTGATAAATACCAATAGATCTAAACCAAACTATTGCAATTTTGCCATATTTTTCAGAGTAGTTCACCAAGTTTAAATCACGTGATTATACTTGTATATCAATATTTTCTCTATTGTTTTTAACATGGTCTGCTGAAATATCGTGGCACAAGCCGTTGTTTTTCACAGTTTCGTGTTTCACGAGTGCGTGACCGAGGATGTCGGACAATAACGACGAGTATAATGCGCAAGAAGAGCCACTACGCTTTTCACCGATCCACGAAGACATATTTCTCCACAGCGGGGAGCACTTTCGAAAATCTCGTGACTCTTCTCCGTCATGAAGGTATCCCTGGACGAAGAGAGTAAAAAGAGAACGAGAGAGAGAGAGAGAGAGAGATGCTTCTCGCAAAAGGAAAATGGAATCGAGGGTGAGCCAGAGCATGGCCATTTTGTCTGTTTAGTTCCACACGGAGACACCCGATGTATGGGTGCTGCGATGCGTATAATCGCTAATGTTGGAACCCCCTTATCCGCCCGGCGGGGTGAGCAGGGGGTGAGCCCTCGCTAATCTACTAGGTACCTCTCGCTCTTTTCATCACCATCAGCTCCCGAATGGACCTCGTGAGATCTCGATACCGACGCTGCTCTCGTGCATACGCTATGAGATAAACGTCGATACGTGACGCGACGAAAGTCAGGCCGGTGTTTCCACGATGTATTGCAGCGCGTGCAAAAAGAGCGCTCTACGTCACTGCTTGCTGATGATTGACAATTCTAGAAATTAATTAAACCATTCTACAATCATTTTGAGAATTATTTAATATATAATTACATATTTAAACATTATTTTTTTAAATTAAAAGGCATATAATTATATCGTATTCCAGAAAAGATTTTGCATATATCTTTCGCTCAATCAATCTTTATCCCATTGCTCTTTTGATCATGTCACGAAGAACAGATTTCTAACGATCGATCCTAAATCGGCGCGATTGATATATTCGTGGATTTTAAGAGCCGTTTTATCGCACCCCTTTGCCAACAGGGATCGTCTTTAACCGCCCTCCGTTTCCATGCGATGCGCTCGTCCTTTTTGCGGTCTTTTGTGAGAAATCCGCTGCACGAAAACCCACTTGGTCCATGTCACCGGTTTTACGCTCGGGTACATCGTGAGTTCCATGCTCCTCCTCGTCGTTCGCACGAGGCCGAGCTTGAAGAATGGATGGAATTGGCCTTTTCCATTTTTGAACAGAGTGCCAAGCCATATAATACGGTTCCGTGAGCCATAGAGGAGCCTTGCGTGAACATTTTCCTCATTGTTACTATGGAAGCTTACTAGGGACATCGCCTATCCAGTCGCGCAGAAATTAAAAAGGCCTATTTTATTAAAGATATTGTTTTAGGCATCTTAGTATAATGATATTTGACAGATATAATTAAGAAATTATATAGTTTGTACAATCAAACAGACATATACTTTTGCTCTGGTCTCGTTATTATCATTAAGAAACGAGAAACTTGACCATACGATGTCTTTTATAAAATGATATGATCTCTTGTAAGAGACGAGTTTCTCGTCTTCTGGGTGGAAAAGAGCCGAAGGCGAAGTCCCTCTCGGTAGATCCGTTTAACCATCAGAAGAGTAGTAGGTACTCGTCTCTGGTCGCCGTCGGCCTCTGATTGTCCTTTATTGGGTTAAATTGAACTTCCTTCTCGTGATACGCGGCTCGCATCAACTCACTCGCTCTGAGTAGTTGCTTAGCTCTTAAACATCTGTGTAAGTACAGGGTGTGCTTAAAGTATCTCTGATTTGTCTTTGCCCTGCGAGTCAACTTCCGATCTCCGATTCAAGTATTCGCGATATTAGTTTGTACATTTACGATAAACGATGACACACAGTCGGAAATATTTCGTTACGTTTTTATTCTGTCTTATTAGAAAATTTCCGCATTCTCGCTACTATTTCTTGAATATATTTAAGCATTTAATATATGCATTGCTTTCCATGTATTTCCGATAAAAAGGGACAGTTTAAACTTTGACGTAAATTCACTATCGATGTAAAGTTTCTTAAATTCACGAGTTGCTTTTCGTAAAATAATAGATTACTCGGCAATTTCGCACAGATCACCTTATATATATCATTGAGTTGGCGAGTCATGCGAGCTTAAGAGTTAAGAGTTTGGGTTTGCGCTACGCAACAATTCGCGAGGGGGCGAACCGCGACTCAGGAATTCAGAACGGGTAAATACGGTGGGCGTCTTTATTCCTACGTGTGGAGAACGCGTTTCGTACGACCTGTGAACTACATGCTTAATGTATCGTGTCATCCCGTCAAAACTGTCGCTTCTCTCGGCTAAGACGTCAGACTTTTATCAACACTTGTGATTAAATTATAAAGCTTCGATATTTGATATTTCTAATCTCATTGATGTTTATAATAACTTTCTTCTCTTTTCTTATTTTGTAGAAAAAAACTTGGTTTTAAAGATAATATTTTTATTGATAACATTTATTAAAAATCTAATCTGGTTGTTAGAAATTTAATAACATGTATAATTTAGATATTGCAAACTGCTGGTTTTTAATTAATACTCTGCGTGCTGTATTTGTATATACTTAGATAGTATATTATCACTTATAAATGCCCTAGCAGATTTATTTATACATTAATATCGTATATTAAATTATTATCTGTAGATATATATACATTTGTCAGGTGTTGGTTGAGAATCCCTGCTTGAGGGAATCGTACTGATAAGAATGAATTATGCAGATGAATGTTGCGGCGATGTCGCCGATGTATCAAACCGCCTCAACTAGCTCATTCTCCTTCGTTATCTATTCATTGACGAGTCCGACGTGCGCGACGTGATCGTGGACCAGAAATCCGGACTGTTCCCATGTTCCACTTATGGCATTTGGTCCAATCGCACGCGTCTGACTTTAGACGACGTCTGATAGCTCCCGGAGTCAACATTACGCGCGATAACGATCGCGCGCAAGCATTTCTATATTTATACGTTGAAAGCTTTACAGGGAGAGCTTCCGTATGTGTCCGCTTCTTTGGATTTGTCATCGTTAATCGCGTCCGTCACCGGTCTTTTTTCGCGACTTCCACAAACGTATTTGCATCGTCCACTCAGACACATTGAGTTGACGTTCACCAAACGTTCTTAAAGAAGTTTACCGCTAAACGTCTGTCAAGCCGCATATTTGTCGCACCAGACACATTTAACAATCTCTAAATCAGTTGTTTTGTCGAAGGAAACATTTTCAGATACATTGACATGTATTATTAAAAAAATATTGTTTACTAAATTATAAAGATAATATATCTTTAATTTACACAAGCTACAGCTCCGCCGAGACTTTAAGAGCTGCCGAAGCAAAGATCAATGTCGAAAGAAGCGCGATTTCGACGGAGGTGACGATAGATCATTAGGCAGTTGACTCGATTAGATCACGTAACGAAGGCTAATCACCTAGAGTTAATAACCTTGCTGGAAATAGAAGCCGCACAAGGTGGATCAGCTCGATATTCGACATCATTTCTGTTCAGTTGCCAGTGAGGAAGCGTCGCCCGGCTTCGCGCCGGTGAGTCGTGGCGAGGGGATACGCAGGGGGGAGGAAGACGGCCAGCAACTTAATGACGCCGCATCCGGGAGTCGCCAGGACATTGTACCTCGCAAAAAAGGATCTTATAACACGTTCACACAGCTAGACCCGCATACTACGCTCGTCCGTGTTCGAATGGGAGACCCCGATCCATTAACGGGCCCCGGCGCGAACATTAATAATCCGCGTCTTCTCGCCCGGATTGTCGGCGCGGACGCGCGAGCTGCAAGGTGCCGGCAACCTTGCCCAGGTGACGTAATGGTAGCCGATCCGCGGCCGAGTATCGACTTCCTGAAACGGGCTCGCGCGGTAGCCGTCTTTTGTACCACGTCAAGGCTAATCACACTCTGTGATTTATCCAGATGGCGTCGATAAATCAGATTCGGGACCGCGGATTGGGCTCAGTTTTTGTGTCGGCAGCCGTCGAGCAGCCGCTGATGATGTGAAAGGGCACGCAGAAGTTTAAAGTTGATATGTATAGCTATAATTAAAGGTGCACAAAAAAATTGTGTTGTATCAATTAGATAAAAAAAAAATTATCTTTAATTTTATGTACAAAATGTATGTACTTTTATTGAATTACTTTCTCAGATGTATTTAAAAAAAACCTGAGAAACGCTTCACGGGGAATGATTTAAGCTTCAGCGGGCAAGTCAAGATTAATTATGAAAATTGCGATTGGCGGCACGAATGAAAGAGAGCGCGCATAAGCTTTCCGACAGTGTTGGAACGATACGTAAGTGATCGCGCCGTGTGTAGGTAGGTTCACGGGATCATCGGGCCTGGGTTGATCGGTTCGATTTCAAAAAAGCACCGCCCTCCCGCAGCGCGCATCGCCGTTCATCCATTCATCCAGCCGCGAGGATACGTTGTCTTCCACCAGCCGCGTGCTGAAAGAAGAGGACGAAGTAGAATGGAGAAGAACAAGAGGTGTGGTGGAGAGAATAGAGCGTACAATCACGATGAGTGGCGGTCCTGAGGTGCGAGCTGCGAGCTGGAAAGGCTCCCGGGCTGCCAACCTAATAAAGCAATTTGTCACGGTTGTCGTCCGAATGCCAGCCATACATTAACACACAATCTCGCCTCCGAGAGAGCCAGGCCATCGCCTTCTTCTCTCGCTGGACAATCTTTCCACTCCTGTCCTAGTCTCTCTCCGGGTCTACAACTTTCACCTCACAGAGAGGCATCAAAATTCATTATAGTAAAATATTAGGAAATTGGAATATAATTAGAAGGAAAGAGGAAGGAGAAGAGAATAACGCAAGAGAGATTTAAGATAAGAGATAAATATCATTATTGTAAAATAATAAAATGTCATATAATGTCTTCATATTTTTCCACAATGTTGTAATCTGACAATGAAATCCTTCGAACGCATATTAACAATGTCCATCGCATTACAAAGAGAATAAACGCGGAAGCCATTTGTCAATACTCGCACAATTCACCTGCAGACTCTCTAGCAGACCTCGTGCATAGGTGACTGAGAGAGAACACATGCGCATACTGTTTTCTCCACGTCCGCCGAGGCACAATGCCCGCGGATTATTACGCACTTTTTGCGCGAGAAGCGAGAGAGACCTTAGGACGATCAAGGTAAAGGATGAGGACCCGACTTCCTCGGCGACGCCGTTGCAAAGGCGAAGACGTTTTGCTGGTTCTTGCTACCGGCGAGAGGTGCGGGACATGTGTGATTGATGGATCCTCTCTACGAGTGGTCCACGGCGAACCAGATGAGACTCTCCCTCTTCTTCAACTCTGCTCTCTATCTCCTTCTCGTCTTCCTTTTCTCTTCTCTTCGTTTTCTTCTTCCTCCTCGCAAACGCCTTCGCATCCGATGTGCCGCGCGATTCTCTAATCAAGAAATATTGGTCACACTCGGCTCCCGTAGCCGAGGAAGCTCGACGAATATGTATATGTTTCCGGCAAAATTGACGAGAGAGAGAGAGAGAGAGAGATGCCGGGAGGAAACAGGAAATTATTCATAATTTTTGTCGCTTTATCAAATCAAAGACACAATATTAATCATGAATTAAAGGAATTATGGAAAATGGATAATTAAATGAATAATTTTATGAACGCAGAAAGATCGTAAAATGACTTTTCTCTACGAAATTTAATTATAAATATTTTCAGAATACTTTTACTTATGTCAAAGTGATTCTAGTGAAAGCAATCGTTTGCTCGCTCAGATTTCTACAAAATAAACTGATTGCCAAAATCACATTTATTCGATTTATCAAGAGAACGCTATATTCCTTAAGAGAGGTATACAGGTTTGCTCACCGATTTGTCGTCGTATCTCACGCGGTTTTCGTCTCCCCTTCGACGATGACTTCGGATCTTAAGCGATGTGATGTACACACACACACACATACACAACGCGTCCGCGTATGCATTACATCGTGCCGCGTGCGTGTGCGCGTGCGTATTTGTGTGTCGTGGGGTTAATTGAATCAAGCAGCACGCAACCAGCTCTGTATACACTGCCGGGTCATCCGAGGTCAAATCGGTAATGGGCTGACCCTTAATTCACCATGTGGCCGAGCGCTGAACGCCGATACATCGTCGCTCGTTCTTGGACATGCGACCCTCCTAAGCACTCGATGACCTTGAACTCGGAAGACCGGACGACAGAGAGTGGATCTACGACAACTTGGACGGCACGAAACCACCCCGATGAGGCGCTATTACTTCCGTGTATCTCTCCTCGCGTGCTATTTGAGGACGTAAAAACGGTCGGTTTCATTGAAGGAACGGCCGCGGCACGATTATTAGTGGACTTTGGATAATTATGATCGAGAGCCGGCACTTAGCCGCGAATGCAGATAACGACATATAGATTTTCTCGTAATGCGATGATTGAGCCTCACTTTTGTACAGTGAAATCGTACATTTATTATGCGGCGGAATTGTGGGATCAAATAGATTTTTAGATTACGGCAAATAAATGGAGAGAAAAAGCTACTACGATAAACATTTATAATATAAAACGTGGATATATACATTGATTATTATATTTTGTTAAGATATTATAAAGTTGTACAGCCGAATGTAAAAAATTAAATGTGAGAATATATACGAGGAACCGTTTTACATCGATTAAATTGATTTACCGGATCGGAATGGTATCATTAGCACGAGCGAGTGCGAAACGGATTCAGAGGTCGGTCGTGGATCGATGAGCTTAAATCGCTTTCTCGTGTCTCGTCTGCAATTTGCGAGAGAGGACCTCTTAATTCGATGTGGTTTTCTGCGCTCGCCAGGTAAGCTCGGTAGGCACGAACAACCTGTAAATATGTAACGAGTTCATTAGGCTGCCGGGTCCGGCAAACTTTCGTGGCCGCTGTATAACGATGATCGCCGCCACTAATTACGGTTTCACTGAATTTCCTCGATTAACCGCGCTGCCCCCAGCTTCTTCTTCTTCTGGACATTCGTGCCTTTACGGTGAACATTGCATTAACCATCTGATTAATGGGAAATCACAAATTATACGTACTTTATGAAGAGAAATCTAATATAAGGACTACATTGTTAAATTGAAGATGAGAATTTTTAAAGAAATAAGAGAGTATAAATAATATTATGCGTTTTTGTTGCACAATCCATCATACGTCTCTCTTACTTAGTAATTATATTTATCTTGGGACTTTGAAAAATGGCATAATCCGTTCGTTCACCTGTAAAATATTATATAGATTACAAATGCATTGTATTATTTTTATCATAAATTAAGTGATAAAGTAATTAAAATTTGTAAAAATATATTCAACAATCATGTAGAAATTTGTTGAATTTTCTCGTCCAGCTTTGGATTTCCATCATCGGGGAAAGCCTTCGCTCTTTAGCGAAGTGCTGTAGAAAGGACGCGTCCTACTGAATCCTTTTCACCGATCGATCGGGCGACGCAATCTCCAAAATTACGGCCTAGATGGAACGGTACAACAAGAACAAAACCGTCACTTTATGACGGACCGTAGGCAATAGGCTTCGACTACTGGAGAGGAATAGTGCAGAGCTCATCGCGCCTAACGAGTTCTCGCGACGCATTGAATCTCCCACACGGCGAGAAACCGCGACAGACAAATTCCACGGGGAGACGCTTTATCCGCCGCGACGCTCCGGATCGACACGATCGCGAGAGAAGACGAATTTAATTTATTCGACCTCGGGCCCCCACACGCGCCTCGCGTGTCCGCTATTGGGTCAGTCGCGTCTCTCGTGGAGATTCAAAAGGGACTTTCTCTCGCTAATTGTCTAATTGACGTGGCCGTGGCTCCTCTGATGATCGAGGAAAGAGGAACCCTACGAAGGGTCAGGTCTGAGACTGATTAGGCAATCGGTGTATCGAGTTTCCCCTTCTTCTCTTTTCTTCTTCCTCTCGTCGTTGTTCTCGTATTTTTTTCTATTCCGACATACAACAAACTCACTCTCTCTCTCTCTCTCTCTCTCTCTCTCTCTCTCTCTCTCTCTCTCTCTCTCTCTCTCTCTCTCGAGTCACTTTTATCGCGTCAACGCATTTGATAAGAGCCGAGGTCACCCGGTAACCAGTCAACAGATACGGCCAATTGGACGGCTTAATGCTCCTACGACGCTCGAAGGGAGTGTGCAGTATGAATTTTTTAAATGCTGTGCGTTAAGAAGTAGTCTATGAAAATTTAATCATCCTCTAGGTATAATTGATTTATGATATCTATAAATATATATATAACTTTTTAACATAAAATTCATCCTAAATGTTCCAAAATTTACAACTAAATAAAAAGAGTGTGATGATTTCCTTATTTAACTCTATGATATTGTCGACGTTATTATAATATAATGTTGCAATATCTGCATAATATTTTTTTTATATCAAGCACCCTTATAGATTGTCAATATTTAGTAAATATAAAGATTATAATTTGTTAATTAATGAATAATACAATAGCAGTATTTTACTGATGTTTTTCGACGATAAAATTTCCATAATTACAATGACTAATTTTATATCTGGCGCTTATCTTTAAGAAATTTGATTTATAATAGCAGGTTGCGCGTGATTCATAAAACACAACTCGTTTTTTAATAAGTCGACTTATAGATATTTTATGTATGTAATATATGTAATATACGGGTAAATAGAATAATTGCACTTGTCCGCTTTTTTACTAAATTAAAGAAATATAAGTATACAAAGATGCAACTGAGATTTTAATTATTTGTCTTTACAATATTTCAAGTAACTTTTAAATATATTTTTATAATTTTTAATATAAAAAAGACATGTTTTTCACTTCTCTGACAAAGTATTTTATCATCGCAACGCTTATATTTTACTTTAAGCTCGTTAAATCATCATTTCGATTTTAATCCCCTGTTAAAGTATATACTTAAAATCGAATAAGATTTCGCTTTCTGCATTTATCAAGAACCTTAAATTTTTATTCGTTCAAGAATATCGACTTCGAAACACTCTCCTCGATCGAATCTCGGTCGAGCGAAGAAGAGGCACGAGAGATTCTCGGGAGTCCTTGTATAACGCGGCTCAAGACAATGAGCGCGACGGTTTCTTCATGGAGGACAATTTGGTCGGCCGGCGAGGACATTCAGGGCGCCGGTAGCTCTCTTACTTACGGCGAGCTTCAGAAATCGCCGAGTCGACTCGGCCGCGCCGGTCGCAATCGCGAGACTCGGCCAAAGTTTTGATGTCACAAGTTTCTCTTGGATGTCGAGAGTGGTTGTTAAAAGTCATGTCGTAATCATCGGTGAGCCGGTGAGCCACCGACGTGCGGCTGCGCCCGGCTGCGCAACTTCTCTCTCTGCGTCTCTTTCCGTAATCTCTCTCGAACATAGTAGTATGTACTTTATATACGACCGGCGTGTACTTTTAACACGCCCGTAAGTACGCGAGCGAACGCATTATTGCCTACATCGCGTGCAACTATAATTTCGTGTTTTACGGCCGGTTTAATGCAGTGGTTGTGTTGTTTTTCAGTTCACGTCGGTCGAGGAGGAGGATGGCCAATAAACTTCGCGCTAAAGTTTAAAGCTATGGTTTATTGAATAAAAGAAAAATCAATGACAGAATGTATCGTTTGAAGTTTCCAAGTTCCTGTCATTCGATTTCAACATGTTTATCCGATCGAAATAATCCCGATTCGCAGAATATGTTGCTGGAGGCAGCTCTTTAGGCGCGATTAATCTCGACAATTAAATGGTTCGTTGATTATCGTGCGAAACCCATCGGGTCCGTTCACGCTCGCGCGACTCGCGCCTTTTTTGTCCGCCTCAACGCGCTCGTCGATCCTCGAATCACCCGCGTTCAACAGGCCCTATTAAGCCACCCCTCGTTACACATGTCGTAGGAGGGAAAAGAAGAGAACATACGAGCTTAATGGGACACGTCTTTCACGAGGCTCATCTCAATATGCATTACTAAATAATATGGAGATATTGTTGCGAAGAGGGGAACAGGTTGCTCACACTTTTCAATTGAAATTATATAATTTGTATAACTCTCTCTCTCTCTTCCCTTCATCCTCGAGAAATCTTATACTTAAATTAGATTATTAAGAAAATTTTTATGCGCATAATGTGTACAATAATTCTTTATGTTGCGAGCCTAACTCGTAAAACGAGTACTAACAGATATGAGATAAGATCTCTGTGAACTCGTGTTATTAGCTGCTAATTGCGAGAAATTTACCACGAAGAATGGCTCGATTATTGGTATATCCGCGATACTCTGTTTTTCGCGAGTTTTACGCGAGTCAGCCGAGTGTTGCGGGCAAGCCGGGTGAGATTTTTACCATTAAGGAACGTCATTAGCATTACGATGATTAATTACGGGCGACGACTTTACGAGTCGTTAACTGCCAGGCGACGGACTCTCTCGAATTCCCTCTCGACTGAAGAAACGACAAGCTGCGCGCGAACCTCGATCTCGTTTGATATTCCAGCAATTTTTTAACTGAAAATTTATTCTTATTGATCGAAAAAATCAGGATACCATCGAGATTTCATTATGTAAATTGAAATGCAAGAAAAAGCAATGCTCTGCTCTATTATTACAATCTTTCGTAATGATTATTGGCTTATTAAACGCTTGAACAAGTATTGCGACCACAGAA
Source organism: Prenolepis imparis (assembly GCF_030444845.1). NCBI lineage: Eukaryota > Metazoa > Arthropoda > Insecta > Hymenoptera > Formicidae > Prenolepis > Prenolepis imparis. The sequence goes on along the minus strand of NW_028141166.1, from coordinate 4,931,727 downwards.
GCTTTTTGTTAAAAACCATTGGCACTAATATTAAGTTTATCAATCGTAAGAAATAATAATTTATAATATAAAAATATTATATAAATAAAAATCTTTTTTTTGTAAGAATCTACACGTAAAAAAACTGGATTTTTTTCATATAAATACATATAATTTGTAGCTACATAAATATAATTAAATTAAATTTTTCCTTAGATCAAAAGTAGAAATTAGTAAAAGTTAGATCAAAAGTAGAAAAAGTAAAAAGTTTGTCAGTAGAAGAAATTCGGATTCCCGATCTATTAGATCCAGCAAAGACACCTTATTAGCTCAATGTGCATAAGCTGTCAGTCGTGTGGAGACAGAAAGACAGAGAAAGAGAGAGAGAGAGAAAGAGGGAGAGAGAGAGAGAGAGAGACAGAGAGACAGAGGGAGAGATTCGACGAGAAGAGGGTGAGCTTTGATTGGTCCATTGAGGACACGTGCTGGCAACCCCGACATGGTCCAGCCCTCTGGCTGTGCATCTCGTTACGAACTCATTCAGGAACTCCAACGTCGCCAATGACGGAATCAAGTGGAATTGTTAACGGGGGCACCGTAGGTGGCTGGAACGACGAGAAGGCGAGAGATCGAGCCCTAATGACAACGACGACGATATAATCTGATGGGATAATTCACTTTACATGATCGCGCCACGGAGTATCCACCGCGGGGTCTCTCTCCCGACGTATCGATACTTATCGGGCTTGACTCTAATATTAATGATCATTTCTCTTACATTGTGTATGCGCCAATAATGTAATGAATTTTACTAATCCTTAACAATGCATTAATGTGCATTTCCAGGATTAATAAAATTTTTATCATGTTCTTTTTCATCATGCAATAACCGTTTATTTGTTTATTTGTTTAATGAGATGCGAAATATTGGTGAACAGCAATCGATAGCAATTAGACAATTAGTTTACACGACATAAAAATAATTGATATAATTATCAATTATAACAACATCGTCATTGTTGTAGTATTTCAGATACATATCTTCTTGTCATCTATAGAAAGACGTCAGCTTTCGCGTAAAATAAGAATCGACAAGCATGTAGATCACGTAATACGGTGTTTCTTTCGCCAAACGAAGGAAATTCTGACATTCTCACCTCAGGATCCGAATCTACCGACGTAGATTTTGTCGCCAAACTTCCGCTGAAGGAGGAATGTCGTTTTCAATGTCGACTTCGTTGTCGGTAGGGCACAGGTAGGCTCCCATGTTGCGCGACTCGACGCTACTTGGCACGTTGCGAATTTCCACGAGTGCTCTTCAGCATCTTTCAGCCGCGCGGTCGCGATGAAGCACCCTCCGTCGACGAGGGAATATCCCCGGCAGCGCGTAACCGCGGCGGCCGCATGAAAACGTGTACGGAATATAATGGACCGAGTGAAGTGCGTCGTGGTCGGCTCTACCGAAGTGGGCATTGTTGGCCCACATGCTCGCTCCGAACAAACCGAGCTGATCGACCTCGCTGGTAACAACATGGGAACGTGTGTCGAGATGTGGGCCGCCTCGTATATATATTTCTCCTTTTCTCTTCCCCGTTCACCATTCCATTTTCTTCTCTAATCTCGTCTTTCCGCGCGTCGTCCTCCTAAAGGCTATTGCACGTACAAAAATTTTAGTCGTAATCGTAAGGCCGTAAGCAAATCGTCCAATCATAGAGAAGAATTATCATAACTTAATAAGAATGCTTGACTGTGATTGGACGATTTGCGATTACGACGATTACGACTAAAATTTTTGTACGTGCAATGGCCTTTACTCTCCTCTTAATTACGGCGACTACCTTTAAGATCATCATTAGTCGCCGACAATGCTCCTGCATGACTTCTTCATTCGTATATACGCGAGTAATTTAAATTTGATTAAACTTGCCGATTAGCCGACGCGCTTGCTTCCACGTGGAAACGATAATGTAATGCATTAATCGATAAAAGACATTTGCGTAATTCTTCAGACAGACATGTTTTTATCAGAAGATTATTTTTTAGATACCAGAACAATACAAGCGCGCCATTCTTCCATTTTATATTAAATAAAACGAATGATATTAAAAAAAAAAAATATAAAGTGTTTAAACTCGATTAATATTTTTTGCAGAAATCAGCTGATTAAAGCGTTAATTTGCTAATTAAGTTTTAAAATAAAAATAAGTTATAAGAATTAAAATAGTATATGTTGTGTAAATAATATGTTATCATACTGTAAACTCGCATAATATTTTTTGACAGAAATCAGCTGATCTCTGTAAAAAAATATTAATAAAGTGTTAATTTGCTAATTAAATTTTAAAATAATATCTTAAAAATATTAAAATAATAATATGTTTCAAATAATATGTTATAACACCTTATCTTGGATTAATATTTTTTGACAGAAATCAGCTGATAACTGTCAAAAAATATTAATCGAATTTATGATATTATAACATAGGTATTATTTAAAATACATTATTTTAATTTTTATAACATTATTATTTACATATCTCTAACTGATTTAATCATAAAATAAGCGATGTGCTTAAACAGTTACTTCATGAAATATGTATCAGGACGGTACATCATCAACGCTGCTAGGAGAAGACATAACGCATTATAGAAATTTGACTGTGCAAAATAAATTCGTTGGCGCGTTTTATAGACGGGATAATGCTCTCGATTGAGAAATAGCATCGTTTAAGTATCCGCTACTGTTTCTCTGTCGATGCCCTGCGACGGACCCTCGACGAGCCCGCTCTCCTTCAGGCCGGTTAGAGGTGCGGGTACGGGATGTGAAAGAGAAACGTACGTATGTACGTACGCCCCGGTACGCGAAGGGTGAAACAATAAGCGACGGACGACAATGAGGATTTAAGTGGCGACCTCAATGATATCAACTGCACGCCGGAATAGAATTCAATTGAATTGAAGGAACGGCGAGGGGAGGGAGCCCTCCTCTCTATCGCTTGCTTGCGGCTGCCGACGTTTTGTAACCATGTCGTTGTCGACTTTAGCAATTTTTTACGTGGCTCTTCTCTCAGCCGAACCCTCGCCTTCTGATCTGACTTGACTATGATATAATTGCAAGTAGCATAAACAGTAACTTTATTATGCATTTCTAATGTAATACACCGAAACAGCATCATGTCCAAAATTGGGACATAGACATCTTTAAGACATCTTATGATATGATGTCTAAAAAATATCTTAAAGAGTTCTTATGTCCCGATCTTGGACATATTTTGATTTTGATGCAGTCTGGGACATATATAAAATTCATACAAAACGACGCGGATTATACCTGTAAAATTTTGTTGAATACTCTCCGTTTCGAGATAAACTGAAGAAAGTGAAGGAGATGGAAAGAGGTATCCCGCAACAAAATATATATATAGCTACGTATGTGCAAGAAACTAATTACTTCGCAAACCATGTAATTTCGTTCCTCCGCTCTCGCACCCACTCTCGATCCGGCACGCTAATTCTTTCGAGCGCCAGTTAATCGTATATACGTCAGTAATCATGATTAAGGTGCTTCCCATTAACCGGTGGCGTTAACTACTCGCCGGTCCAATTTGTGCAAATCCGCGAACCCGCTCTCGGTTGTGTAATAGCGCCACATGCATAATTAATCGCCGCGCTGATATGTCGACGAGCGAGCTACAAATAGGGATAGCATGTGGTTAATTCGTCGTGTCGAGCGATTGCGATTTTATTGCGCGACGTTACACGCGCTTTATCACGCCGTAGATTATCGTTTGCGGTCGTTTAACCGAACTGCTATAGCGTTCCTCGCGCGAGAGCGGGATTGAGCGAAAATTGAAAATAAACAGACGGCTATTATAATACACCCTCGCCCTTAATTTGTAGCTCAACACTTTCGTTCGCGCCGAATTAATCGAGACGCGTTAATTAATATTATCTTTGTTGCCCCTCTCTACATGTTTTTGTTACTATTCGGAATAATGTCAGAATTATGTGTACCTTGGTGAACATATTTTTATTGTTACATTGTATTTTTTTCTTATCATCCTGACGTGTAGCTGCAGAAAGAGAAAGATTACGAGAACTTTTGTTTTATTAATTATAAGGAATTTTTTTTTTTTTTAGATGAAGGTGACTTGAGATCTTGAAGATGTATTGAAGATATCATATATAAAAGATACTATTCTCCTGGTGGTGCCATCTCTTCAAGAAGTGAAGAACCAGACTCTCATATATGTGAGAAAACGGTGGAGTGGTGCCTCTGGTTATAGGGTGTCTCGTAAATCAGGTACCAGAAGCGATCGCGTGCGAAACACTTCGCACTCGGCTCTCATCGCGGTTAATTCAGCTGAACTAAATCGCTTTGAAAGGGCCAGGAATAATTCGACTGGTTCAAATTTGCTTACGGTTTTCTGATGAATTCACGTTCCATATATTGTATAGCTGTATATATCAGAAATCACAAAATCATCGAAACACTATAATCTATAAGCACTCAATAAACAATTTATAGCTAAATATTTATTTGACATGGACCACGCTGTTATATTATAAAAGATTATCATTTCTTCTCAACATCCAGAAGATAGCGCGAATCCTTGACTTGGTCATCAGTGAATTTTTGAAACGTGATGAACTTGTTTCGCTGCGCGAACAATATTAATGTTGATATTAATATTACTGCAACACGATGCAGCATTCGTGCAGGAGTTTAATGAACGCAAATTCAATATTTTTCCCTTTTTTGCGGGACCAAAGGGACCAATGATCAATCAGGGTCCGTGGAAGAAGCCAATCGCGCTGCAGGAACGCTCGGTATCCGGGACTCCCCGGTAAAAAGCATCAAACGAAGCCGCCGGCATTCACGGAAAGCGTTGGCCCTGCTGCACCCTCTCTCGAGCGTGTCCACGTCCACGTCGCGTCCTTCCTTCGCAGCATCGACCGCATTTTTTCCGTCAGCCATCGATCGCGGCATTGCGCGGCCGCTCACCGCGAAAAAGATTGCCCGGGGAAGGGAAAGTTATCGGGGAGATACATACGTGTGTTATAGGCGCGCGTTGCGGACACATAGGCCTTTTACGGGCAACAGCAGCTTTTTCTGTGGGAGTCTGCCGCGGATGACGTACGGGTAGGTGGGCACTTTGTCCAGGAAGAGGACAGTCTTCGCCATTGGCTGGATATCATCTCTCTCTTCTATATCCAATCGTGGATATATCGAGCGAGATCAGTCCAATGTGTTAAAAATAAAAAAAAAACACTCTACCGCGACATTATTTATGCATGTATGTCACGCGGAATGAAAAACGAGGCTTTTACACGATCGATGGATCCACATCCGTAACTTCTCTCGACGATACCTATCGCTCTCCGTTTTTGTTCGCGCTCTCTTCCTAGGTGCAGTGATGCACCCTTTTCCGTCGGATCGATGGCGCATCAGCCGGATAGGAAGGTGGTCAGTAGCGAAGAAGCCTAGACTTCATCTCTCTGTTCTTCGTCGAACGATTTTCCAGGATATATGAGCGCAAGTACACAAGTTCGCGATTATATTATGTAAGAATGCGCGGCTCGCGCGTTCTTCATGTCGCGCAAACTGCATTCTTCCCGTCGCGATACATTCGCGATAGAGAATGCCAAGATGAAGATAAGTAATACGATTACCAGGCGAAGGTTAATGCATCTTCCGCACGACGCATTATATTGTAGAATTCTCTTTTTGCCTGTATAATATCATCGCACGTAACTAATGACGAGATATACGATGTGTATTACTGGCACAAAAAAATGGGCATAAATCTTGCTACGCTGTTCGAACCGCTATTAGCTTCTTCTCAATCCCAGTTTTTAGATCTAATCGAGTTGTTACTCGCAATAAAAGCTTCACGCTTAAACAGATGTATACGCAATAGGCTAGGATAATACTGCAAACTGATTTAAAAATAATTAATGTTTTCCTCGATATATTTTGATACTTTTTATGAATAATTTTTTATATTTATGCGTCGTACAAAGTTATATGGATTAAAATGTGGATTATTGCGTTGGGTTTCTTCTTTTTTTCTTATTGAAAAAAGTCGGGGGACTCTTAGCTTCATATATCCACAGCGGGCTGTCATTACGGGAAAACAAACCGGACTTAATGCTAGGGTCGCCCGAGCTGTTCCGATTCCAAAATTCCCGACTACGACGAAACAAAGAACAGTTGTGGCGAACATTAACGCACCGGCAGCGACAGAATGCAGATGGAACGCATTACGAAACGATGCTTAGAACCACAAAATTGCTGCAACAACGAGGAAATGAAGGTTCGAATCGGATTGTGTTTTTATGGTACACTATTATTCTCTTACGACACTATTATTTTTTTTTATGTACAACAAGTGAAAATGACAGCCAAAAAGGTCAATCAAAGTCATTCGTAAAAATAAAAAAATCAACGAATTAAGGACAAGTTGCATCAGCTATTTCGTTGCTGCATGTGAGATATAGAATTTAAAATGTTTTAAATTTAATTAAATTTCTTTTTATATTATTAATAAAAATTCATACAGGAATATCATTTTGAGTCTTGCATGCGTGTTAATGTATGAAAAAATTAAACGCAATGTTTTTCGCTAAACGAAGGTAAATACGCTCTCTCGACGAAATTATATGGCGATTCGAGTCAAAGTTGTAGTAAGAGGGACATTCAATGATAACATGCGATTAGCTATTAGTGAATAGAATGATTGTTAGCGTATTAACGTTAAGCAGAGCATTAGTCGCGTTTTATGATAGTTGTTGGGTGTAATGACCGTTAATCCGCGGACTATTAATGTCACCGAGACCTGTCTTTTAAATATTACACGCCGGTGTAGAACAGTTGTCCAATCCCGGTGCATTTCCCCGTTTTATTAGGCGCCGCTAATTACGTTGATCGTAATATTTAACCCATCGCGTTGTAGAGAATAAATAAACGAGACAAGTTAACGTCCCCGCTTTTATCAACCTCGCGCAATTAGCGTAAGCTAGCATGAGAACGATACACACTTAATTAATACATATAAAAATAGAACTGCAAAGATTGTTTTATTTCCAAAGTTCAACGGATCGAGAATGTCTCTTTCGAGATGATCGTTTATCAAAATTATAGATAATACACGAGGCTGTTTATTTTGCGCCATTTACACGGCCGCACGTAATACAAGTTGATTAGATATGTCCTCGTAATTTTACCTTGAATTAGCCGCAAACGTGAGCAACGTTTTCGCATATCGCTGACATATCTCCGGTTGCGTTTTGAACATTTTCATACCTACCTATAACGTTTCCATCTATTATTATCTCTTCACGTTATCTAGGATTCGTGCATCTTATAATTTAAACTGATGACTAATTTTTTGTATCGTTCGGGCAGCGCGTAACTCAATTAAGTAAATAGAATAATATAAAAATTTCAGCAGAATGCTTTTCATATTGAAAAGGAAACGATAAGCAAATTATATGAAGACTCAAAGTGCATTTTAGATGCTTAATCGACGTGCTTTATAGTGGCGTACGCAGGTGAAAAATAGCGCCCCGATAATGTCGCGATACAGCCTGCCATATCTTGTCACGCTTTATGTCCACCGGACATAAACAACTCGCACTTGGCTCGATTAATGATGGTGATTGTTTTTGTAATATTGGTATTGATGCGTGAACCACATAATGGTCGTTAATTTAAGATCTACAATTTAAGATGAAATATGGATAACCGGAATACATATATATAATATCGCTAAGCCTTCCCAGTGAGCATTATTGAGAGGAAGAGCTCTTTAAGAGAACTTTTTGAAAACTTCATTAATTTTTCTCAAAAATGATATCAGTAAGTTATCTTTTTGTAAGATATCTTTCAGAAGAGCTCTTTATGTTGTCTATTCATAGATGTCTGTAGAGTCTCTAGCAAGCGTGCTATTTTACGAACGCCGCACATGGGCAAGCCACATATATACGTGTGTGAACTGCGTGCTCTGAGTTGAATTTCAAGGAGATAGCATTTACGTTCTTCGATATTAACGTTTAATCTTTCTTTCTTAAATTATAAATATTATTAAATATATATTTGAGCATAAAATAGAGATTATATATTTTCATATATATTTTTGTTATTTGTTCTATGTTGCCTCTATATCCAACCAAAGAAGTTGGGTTGTCTGCAAAAAGCACGTTGCAATCATAAAGTTTTTTTTATTCAAAGTCTATGGGCATTTTGAAACCTGTTTTAATTTTAATAAAATGTTATAAAAGGAATGTATACTAAGATTTATATTTTTTTTAAATATAAAAATATGTAAAAATATAATACTACAAATAGCAATTCTTAACGGTAACCTTTTTTTGATATTTAAAAGAAGTCAGATTGTGGAATTCTTTTAGATGTCGTTTATGTGATGTCTTTCTTTCCTCTAAAATCGACGCATTGGAGGACTTATTGATATCATAATATTATCATTTTGATGGAGTTATCGGAAGTCCGACTCTTAAACTTGAGTACTTTATGAATTTCTTTTGATAACATATTGCTCACTGGGTTTCTATTTATTTGCAAATTGTGCGTAGAAGCTTCGTACAGAATCGTTATCGACTATTTTGATATCGATTATCAAGGATACAATGTTCAGCAATAATTACACTGATAGACGCAGACTCGTAATTGCTCTGTTGGTGATAAACTACATCGCGCTCATATCGAGTATGAATGCAATAGATTAAGAAACTGGAACATTTCCAATAACCGTTCGGTTAATTATCGGGTACTATGGTGACTTAACCATGATAAGACCAGGTCACAAGTAGCCACTTTACTTCACGGTGTAAAGTGCGCGACGCCTGGAATATATCCTGTATTTTTTGGCAATGACTTACGAGCGGCCAGAGATAACGAGGTCTTGTTACCGGCACTACATCGTATACATATATACCTTCTCCTCGAGAACGAACCCGGCGGATCATTAGCAGTCTTCCGGTTCCGCGGCGGGTCGGCGTGTATATATAAGCAGGACAAAATATACCATAAACCATATTAAGTAGCGGCCATAAAATTCGCCCCGCTGGACGCCGCTTGATTTCAAAACCCTGGCCGAGGCCTATTCACTCGCTTTGATCCAGGCGCGGTGTGTGTCGTATATATTTATTGAGACAGTAAACCGCAATTATGCCATCTATAACCGACTAACTAACCGTCGCCGTCGTCTTCATCGCGTTTCGACCGATCTTTTCGCTTCGTCGGCCTTCTCTCTCTCTCTCTCTATCCTGTTCTCTTTTGGCATCTGATCGAAAGACAAATAATTTACGAGAATGACTACTGGCGCTTTAATGACTGCTAATCGTTTCGCGACTGATAGAACGATTAGTTGCACGAGTCCTAGTAGAGATTAAGAATTTTTTGATTAGAGAAGAATTTATCACAACTAAACTCCTTAGAAATGCTCAAATATTTTATTTCTGATTTATAGTAGCAAAAAAAATGAACGAACAGCTACAAACAAAATTCGAATAGATTATATGACGCTGAAAGTATAAGATACTCTGAGAAAACACAAAGCTTACGGCTCCGTACAGCCTTGCCTGACGGATTTAATGATTATTACTGCATTGATGATTGCATAATGTAAAACAACATATTGCTGTAGAAGGCAGAACTTTCCGCGGCGATGAAACTTGAGCTGACTCGTACAATCTGTGGGCGATAATAGAGTTGCCCCGGTTTCCGGATATTCTATGTGTACTGCTTGTGGAGCGTGAAACCGCGTATCCGTCACGATCTATGCCCCGACGATTCCATGGATCGAAATGTGGATCCGTTATTACATCAACGTGTATTGCATAATTTGATATTAACTGTTTAGACTCGCACTCTCTCGTCGCGGATGCTGCGATCGATCGCTGATGGTTCAAAGGACCCTAGACACCTCGCCTACCCGAGCTTCTTTGTTGCGTACCACATTCTCTCTCTCTCTCTCTCTCTCTCTCTTCACTCCCATTAATTAACTCCACAGCGTACACTCAACCGCTCTCCGGTTTTGAGAATGATGAGGAACGGCGTCCCTTGCGCTGTATCGCCGCTCTCTCACAACATCCGTTCTGCATTAATTGAATATACGCTCACGTTTACACGCGATATCCTGCTCGTGGCCTTCGCTCATGCGCAAGTTAGAATTTATTTTTCTAGAAAATTTCAAATTTATTCAATCCTTCCACGGCCAGAATTTGCCGTGCTTGCGTGACGCACGGGAATATGAAGGGTTGAATGCGGAAAGAACCATATACTGATGGATCACAAATATGTGACTGAAAAATCGTAAAGTTATCTTACAATTAAATATATTTTTTTAAATATCTTATATTATTTGTTCGTGATAAAAGTTTAGAAAAAAAAAATTATAATGTTCACGAATACATGAAAATTCTTCATTGTTGATATCAAAGAGAAAAGATAGTATAAGTCTTTAGAAATTCGAAAATCTGTCAAGAAAATTAGATAAATATATACTGAGTGTCTCAGACTTATTGAATTGCCCGTTTAAGGGCAGATTCTTGGGATTATTTCGGAACGATTTTTCCTCAATGAAAATGTCGAGGCAGCAATAATTTTTGACTTATAAGCGATTGAAAATAAAGGATTTTTCACAAATTAAACCTTGTGGAAATAAAATATTATCAAAACTACATTTTTAGTTAATTTTAGGTCGAATTTAATAGAACTTTAATTTAAGACTTAGTTACGAAAGATATATGATGGCAAAAATTGGGAGCTTGTAAAAGAGTTGAGGAAAAATCATCCCCATATAACCCTTAGGAATAGGTGATTCGGTAAGTCTGGGACACTCTGTATATATATATGTATTCGAGTAGAATTGTCTTGAACAATGACTATCTAGAAAATTATTAAAACGTCGGGCTCTCCTAGGGCGAACGTACTCTTGGCATTAAAACAATCAGCACTGTCGCTCGCTCGCGAATATCTGGCCAGTGAGGGAGACACGAATGCGGCCAGCCGTTCGATAAACAATGTCACCGAGGAACAAAAGTCAGAGGTAACGAAGGAGGAGCGGATCCATCGCATGTTTAACGAAGCGCAACCGCCGGGGATTGTGGCGAACAAAGAGCGACAATATTACGGGAAGCTATACGACGGGAGGTAAAGGTACGAGAAACGGATGGCGGCTAAAAAGGGCATCGCCGATTGTTAGAAACGGTCACAAGAAACTGACTAACTGGTAATTAGCATATTCTCGGAATATTTCGGAGACACGCGATGTTCCCCGGTCGCTCGTGTTCCCTAAAGTCTCGCGATCGCTCGGATTCCATTGAAAGAGAACTTTGTTAAATCCGGTAGATGCGAAATGATCGATCCAAAATGAAAGAAATATGTATCTACAGAAATATACATGCATCACAGATAATAATAGTTTACCAATGGAAATTACTTATAATTTTAACATACAACTTTGCTTTCTGATATAATAATGTTTACTTTGAGAGAAGTGGGAGTTTATATTAATGTATAATTTATAAAATTATTTACTATTTAGCCACTAATTATTTTACCGACAAAACACGATCATAGATTTCGCAAGAGCCTTCAGACCTAATGCCTCCTTTCATCAGCAGGACTGTCATCCCTTCTTTGTTTCGTCGATGTAAGCGATCTTGCAAAACCTGTCGTCCATACTACTTTACTTCGCAGGATAAACCATCTTTCATCGACCGTAGTCGATTATTCGTGCGTGTAATTGGGCCTAATTGGACATCGATCGTACAATCTTCAGGTCTCTGCGTTGTGTCCTGCGAGAATTTTGATCCATCACCATCGGGGCCAGACGGATTGCTCGCGACGCCCGATTATTACGCGACTAATGACACGATGACTCAATTAAACGGCAACCTATCCGCGGATTTCAGACGCCTCGGAATCCTACGCACGTCTTCGATTTCACGTAGCCATTTCGTAATCGATCTAATATAATAATGCATTGTATTCTGTGCCGCCTTCCAATGTTCATGAGAAAAAGATTTATCGTTTCAAGATGCGATCGAAAATAGAATGTTTTAGTTTGAATTTTATTTACTCTTCATTATTGTCGGATATTTTTCCAAAGGAGGGAATTTATATCGCAAATTATTAGAATAAATAGGGAGGAGAATAAAGAAAAAGAAGAGAGAAATTGTGATTTTTGCAAAGTTTTATCTTAAAGATATAAATATAGACCTGTATTAATTGTAACGTTTAATTTGTGTCACATCGCCGTTACGGGTATATCATTATGCAAAAATTTATGCACAAGATTACTACCCAAGTGTAATTGCCATTCGTACACACGCGTAGGCGAAACGGACAACGCTCTTTCGTACATATACGCGTGGAAGAGCATAGCTCGAATTTAACGAGCAAATACAGATTGTATCGGCTATTATGTCCGCCCTATTACGGTGATTAAGCTGTGCTCGCGTATAATCGTGCGAGTCACGGAGTATTATTGTCCGCGAAGTGTCGCCATGCTATCTCTCTGTCGCTCTCGAGCGAAGGTGTGACATGTCTACAATCTCTCTTCAAAGCATCTTATATCTAGATGCAGTCTAATTTTTTTCTTAATAATTTGTAATAAAATAAAGAAATTCTTTTATACATAATGTTTTGAGAAAATCTTGCTCGCTTTAAGTCTCTCTCTATTTAAAAAACGTATATTTATTTAATTACAAAATCTAATAATATTACAGGTTGTAAAAAGATTGAATCAATAGAATTATATTTTTTTTCATCAGGTTTCATATAGGGTGTTCCTGGACCACTTGTTAATGGTAGATTCTTGGGATTATTTGGAAATGAGTTCTCCTTAGTGAAAATGTCGAGGCATCAATAATTTTCGAATTATGAGCGATTAAAAATAAAAGGTTTTTTGCAAACTAAGGCTTATGGAAATAAAATATTAACAAAACTATATTTTTCAGTTAATTTCGGGTCGAATTAAATTTAATAGAATTTTAATTTAAGACTTGTTAGTTAGTGACAAAGATATATGGACCTCCCTCGACATTTTTATTGAAGAAAAATCCAAATAATCTTAGGAATCTTCCATTAATCCAGTAAGTCTGGGACCCTGCATATAGTCGACAAAATCTTTTACTTCGAGAGGATAAAATAGTTCTCTCGCTGTAAAAGTAAGTGATGACTAGTATTTAGCCCCAGATACACATGTCGGACGGTTTGATAATAATTGGGGATTGCGTTCCCTCATCACTTTCGACGTTTCGTGATCTCGATATTCGCTACTGAATTACCGAACGGTCCGGCTTATTTGCCGCAAAAGGAACGAGATTCTATGGTTCCATTTACAAGCCGATAATTTCGTATGGCTCGCGCTCTTCTGGGAAAACCGTGGTGACCGATCGCTTTCACTCCGCGCCATTTACGATTGGTTCAAGGTTCTCGTTCTCTCTTTCCTTTTTTTTTTCCTCTGTCCCCGCACGCTGCACCTGCAACACGAAAGAACACGGAAACGTGATTACGATGCTGAGACTGCGCACGTCCGAACTCAATAAAAGAACACGAAGCGCGCAGAGAGGGTGAAAAAAAGACACGGAGGTGAAGGGAATCGTAAGAACGAGCAAAAATGTACACAACGAAAAATAAATATAGTATAATATATATACATATTATAACTTCCAAAAAGTCATGTGCAATAAAGTGATTGCTAAAATTAAATCTAAATGCGACTCATAAAAAAATAATTCGTTGAAGTTGTGTCTCACTGATAATTGTATATTTCTTAGAGGCAACCCCTTTAAGAAAAAAATTGCCATTAACCATCATATATACACTGCGCATTCAATGCAGTAATTAAATTGCGCAATTTCGCTTCGTAATTGCACATTTCTTTATCTTCGAGGCGCAGGGCGATTAATCAGCTTTTACGTTGCAGAATTAGTAGTCTTGAAAAAAAAAACTCTCTTACGTTTACATACGGGAGAGAAAATTAACGTAGGAGAGCGCTCGAAGCTGGCCTCTCGTGCTCGGCCTCGCGGCAAAAAGAAAATGCGACTTTGAGGGAAAAATGTCCGAGAGCCGATATGGTTTGCTGGAAAAGGAAAGGTGGCAGGTGATACGGCACGCGATACGAAAATTACGGTGGCATCGATCAATATGTACATGCAAGAATCGACAAAGGGGCAACAGGCGCATCAATGGCAAAATGGTGATGCTAATTTTCAGTTTTGCCCCGGCGTGTTTCGCTTTTACCGAGAAATACTTACCCTGGTGTGCGTGTGTGTTAGCTTCCGAAAAAAAGATTCCGCGGCGAAGTAATTGAAACCTAAGCGAGAGAGACTCTTTTTTTTTCATCTTTCTTCTTTTTCTTTTAGATTTATAATGATTGCTGATAAACGCGCTACTTTATTCCATATCGATCGGAATCGCAGTTGAATACGTTTTAGCGGTAGGAGACGACACGCAAAGGTTGCATTTTAATAATTAAACAAATTGTCTGTAGAAAATGTGTTTAGTCGATTACGCAGCTTCGCGTTAATGAATAAACGCTCCCTAATTTAACCGAGCGATCCTCAATTTGTGATAATTGTATGTCCCGATGACGGCACTTCCTGTATTTAATTCGCAATTGAAGCTTTTCACATAAAAGAGAAAGAGAGAAATAGAGAGAGAAGAGAGTTTGCGATGTAAATTTTTTGTTAGGATTCAATCTGAATAACGATTTCGTGGAAAAAATGAAGCGACGAATAGCTAATAGAGACGAAACATTGTATCCTCGTGTTGTACAGTTTACGATTAAACTCTCCGATGATAGACCAGGCGAAAATTGCAATACGATCAAATCGCGGGCACGCAAGCAACACATATTCACATGATTGTTATTCACTTTGAGTCCGCGAATCGCACTATCTACAACAAAAATCTTTGCTTACATTACGCAAACAGTCAATTAAAAACTTGTATCATACATTTTTTAATACAGAAAAAAAAAACAATGTCGCACTCTAAATCAACAAAGCGTCAGCCTGTGTATATTATTTTCTTCAACGATTCAAATAGATACTTCCTCCAGATCACAATAGTCCCTCTAAATCTAAATAATTTACGCGGCAAAAGAATTCGTATCGAAGATCTAAATCGTCGAATCGTGCATCGAAACCCAAGTAGAAATTAGCGTGATGACTATTGTCGGACTTTAGCGAAAGATCGTCCAGTCTAATTCGACTTGAAATGCACCACCAGGTCTAACTACCGCTGATCTAACATTATAAGTGTGCGGCAGCTTTTCACATCTGAAATTACCACTGACCGAGGCGTACGCGATTTATCGGGAGTGTCGGTGTGCGACTCCTCCGTTTATAGCGTGTGATCGTGTGTGCCACCCTCGCGAAGAAACCCCTTTTTCATCGCTCGCCGCGCGGTTATCCTATAGTCGTGTCGCAAATTGTTGCCCCGAACGGATTAACGGAAAAAAAACTCGGTTTGTGGCTTCTGTTAAGCGGCCGTTTAAAAATTTTTCGCAGCCAGCGATAATCACGATCAATTGTCGAGCACTGATATTGTCCCGGCACTTTAATCATCATCTTGGCACCTCGTTTCTTCCCTTTCGACGATGTCGAACAAGAGAGTTTTGTAATTCCTCGCCGGAAAATTGCGAGAAGCAGAAAATCTCTCCACGAAGAAAAACTTCATTAAATAATAATAATTAGTGAAAGTTTGCACCATCGAAAAAGTTCAACAATCTGTCAGAGTGATCGATGCAAACTGCAGTAACTGATTTTAATGAATTTGCACTACCAGAATTGTAATGTAATTTTTCGATTATGATGATTTTATATTTTAACAACCATTATTTCATTCACTTCTGTCAACATATTAGTAACAATTTCTTTTGTCTTTTTAGTTTATTTCTTAATTTCTACTAAGGAAAATATTTTTATTATTATGAAAAGACTATAATTTTTTGAATTTGCTATCATCCATACAATAATTCTCACGTTTCCTATTTGGGTACGTAAAGCTGGGGAACCTTCTGCTCTAGAGTAGAATATCGACTTGAACGAGTGCAACGAAGATAAAGGCATTCGAGTGCAAAAGGTAGAGGAGAAAGAAAATGCGGCGAAGCAAAAAGGAGGAGAAGGAGGATGAGGAGAAAGAGGAAGAGGAGGACAAGAAGGTGGTGGAAGAAGAAATACCTAACGCCGATCGAAGAGAGGGAACCCCACCTCTTTGCGAGAGCAATGCCGTGTCGGGACAGGCCCGTCGAATGTTAAGGAGACGTGGGGAGCGAGCATAACCTCGTCGAACCCAACTTCACCTCCTCTCTCGAGGAGGCCGCTGCGCAGCCGGCGATCTCGTGTATGATTTCCAGCCGGTCTTCCATTGGTCGGGGGATCCGTGCGCGGTTACCGCCTTCGTCATTAAACAAAACGTGCTGCGAGAAAAGGGATTAAATTAAAAATCGAAGGGGTCCGGGCCCGCTGCAGCGTGTTTCTGGCCTTGCCGTGGCATTGTTGCGATTTGTATATAAGTACATATATATGGTCCTTTTGCGCAAGCATCTGCTTGTTTGGTTGCGCCGCCCGTCAACCCGAACCTCGCATCTGCAATTACATATTTCCCATATATACGGCTTTGAGGAAAATATTTTTCGACCGCCAAATCGCGGAGATGACATAACGAAATAAATATCGTGACATCAACTTCAATATGTGCGTGGAATATATTTTTAATTTCATTCATTTTTTTTTAAATATACTTTTAAAATAACTATTAATAGTATAGCTAATTCGAAACATGCAGTCTGTTTATATTATGATTGAAAGGAGAGTCGATTTGATCGTGATCAACGTATTCGGAGCATAACGCGATTATAACTGCATACATCACGGCGCATCTTGAAGAATTCATATCGGCATTCATAGCAGCAACTACCTTCATTCATATTTTACTTAGTAATTTAAGTACGTCCCTCGTTGGGGTTTCTGGGATCACATTTACTTGTCAAAGATTTCAAGAAAAGTTGTACAAGTGATTTTATAATTATTCAACATTTATTTTATATTCTTCACCTAACTCTTCAACATTTTTATTCCTATCTCTCTGAGATAAGGCTGCGAGCTTTCACTGACAAGTACAAATGGGCCCAATAAATATCGAATTCTCACCGAAGATAAAGAGGGAAGAACGCCACTGTTATCCGCGTCGAGAAAAGAGCGCGATACCGATACCTCGATATCTCTCAGGTTAAATCGTAGGGTTAACTCTCCTCTGTTCCGTCCTCTTCCTTCTCCGCATACGACGATGCAGCCGGGCCCAGGGAACAGGAGGTGGCGGAGGAAGAGGGTCCAGCATTGTTCGCGGACAATGTAAGCATGTCCGGAACAAAGAGCGGTAATCGACCCGTGTAACATTTATAACGTAATGGAAGGGCCTCTCCAGCCTATAATAATATCAATTACTGGGCCCGGAGGAGCGAGGGAGACACCACGAGGACTCGGGAGGACGTCGGAAAGAGAAGAGTCGGCGTCTTTCCACGGGCGCGGGTGGAGGACCTTGCTTAAATCGCCGAGGGGAGCGGATCTCTCGGCGACGCGGATTCGCGGATCTGTCGGGCAGAAAATTGACGACGGGGCCCTCTTCTCTCAACCGGCCAGCTGTCTTCGAGAAAGAGGACGCCGTGACGCACTCGTTAGGCCTCGGTAATCGGAGAGTAACAAGATTCGCGTGTGAAGCACGACATCACTTCGTGATTCTCGATCGCTCGCACTGGTATCCTGATGATACGCTATATATAGGCTGTCTAGGATTTTTTTCCACAAAATGCTCTCATACGATGTTCTCGTTCCCCTAACAAGAGAATCTCTTCTGCTAACAAGTGAAAGGTCTCGTTTTTACTCTTGACCTTTCACTCGAATTGGGATTTGACAATACGTTTATGTAACTGTAATTACGTATATCCTGTACTTCTTTATCGCCGCCAATCATTTTGCGAAGACGTTAATGGTTTTCCTGTGAAACTTATTTTGTAAAGTATTTTTAATCTGCTTGCAACTTTGAAGAAATTGCTATCTTCGACGGAAGATTATGTTAAGGAGCGCGCATTAATTAAGGGCAGAAGTTTGGCGCCGATATTTTTCCATATATCCCTATGAAGAAGGGCCGGGACAACGTGCGGAAATTAGAATACGATACTACGAAGATCAGGAGATGATGATCCGGCCATCCGCCATGATTATTGGCATTAGGCGCGTCTGTCGCGCCTACGAATTTTGTGCGGGGATTATTTTTGGGGTTTCTAAGGTCGGCATCGATGCTGCGTTCGAAGGCAGGTGGGGAGCGCGATACACCGGCCCCTGGTGTATCATAGTTTTATTCCTTCCACGGCTGGGGAAAAAATGTAATTGGCTTGACCGAAATCTATCGCCGAGGGTGGAAGAGACGGCGCAGCACCGGGGGATGCACCGGGGGATGTGAGCGAGGGAGAAAAAGCGCGTGTGCGCGAACGGGGCATCCTCCCGTAATAACAATGATTAGGACGACGAAACGGTCCGCGAAAAAAACGAGAAGAGAAGAGGAAGAGCAAGCATCTTCAGATCCCCCATCGCAAAATGGCGGCGGATAGAACGAGTCTTGCCAAACATTGTTATGAAAGGATTCATTCTTCCTCAACAGTATAGAAACTTGCTAAATTATGAAATACATTTGTATTAATCACACATGTATATATATAATTGCGTTATTTTATATAATTTCATTTGTGTTATATAATCAAGATATGATTATTAACCCTCCGTCAGCAATCATTTTTTTACTAACACTACTAGGTCTTTTAAGTTCAAAACTAGACTCTCAAAAAATCCCAAAAAATTCAGGATTATTTGTTAATATCTCTGTTACAGTATCCAGTCAAATTTAAAGCCAAATATTAAACCCAATTATACAAAGCGAAATTTGAACACAAATTTGGAAAAAGTGCATTTTGCTTTTAAAAGACCCAGATAGTTGACGGAGGGTTAATTCTATTCAGTCATCGAACGTATATATTTTGATTGGCTTGTGTTACCACTAACGTGCAGCTTCACTTAAAAATGCGTAGAAATTAAAAAAATGAATAAAGAAACCGAAAGAATGTTTCTGCGAAGACAGACATGTGCAGTCGTCGAAGCATCAACATTTCTCTCGGCTGTCAAAAGCGGCGACGGTCAGCGACGGTGTAACGAGTAGGATGCGTGTCGTCTCTGCGGCTTTCGTGCACATCGCGCAAGAAAGTGGAGCATTCCCGTCCATAACGCATGCACGCGATTTTCTGCTTCCCTTTTCGAAAGGATCGTTAAAAATCCACTCCGCCGGCGCCAACTTATAATATTCCCGGGCTTTCCGCGAAACAACACGCGCGCCGGGGAAAAAAGCGCGCTGGCGAACGAGCTGCGCAGTTATGTCACTATTAAAAACGCATTAATCCCGAATTTTGCGGTCCGGATCGCGGCCGAGCGACATGAATGAAGAGAGCCGACGTCTGCATCTACAAACCTCGCGGCACTATTATACCACATTCACGTATTTGCTCGTGCATATGTTAAAAAAAAACCTATTCGACGAACGCATCATCGCGATGACTCATCGTGCATATTTCTCGCGAATAAAAAATAGTGCAATGTGTATAAAAAAATAAGCGAAAAATAAAACAAAACAATATCTCAAAAATTACACTTTCATATAATGAGCACACAACTTCAAAATATAATTCAAAAATATTTTTTTAAAATAATGGAGAAGAAAGTATAAAATTATGATAACATTTCTAATGTAGTCTTTTATATATTACAGGAATAGTTTATACTAAATAATTGTATATACGCAGGGTGTAACTAAAATTAAAACTAATAAAAAATACATATATGGAGCACACCATCAAATTCTCGGTCAATTTGGAGACGATTTTTTCTCAGTGAAAATATATCGAGGCAATAATTTTCAAGTTATAAATGATTGAAAAATAAAGACTTTTCGCAAACTAAACTTTGTGGAGTTAAAAATATTAATAAAACTACATTCTTCAGTTAATTTCAAGTAGAGTTTACTTTAATAGAATTTTAATTTCAGGCTTATTATTAGTTACAAAGATACATGATGACAAAAATTGGGGACATGCAAAAAATGATTTTTGCTAAGGAAAAATGGTTTCCAAATTGGTCAGAGAATCTGATGGTGTGCTCTATATATTTTTTTTCAATTACACACTCTGTATAATTTATATTATATAATTTTAAAATTATTTGCGAAAAGAAATCCTCTCTTACCCTTTTCCGAGAATATAACTTTATCTCATTAACAATTAAAACTAGATATGTTTTTGACAGATGGAAACTCTCTAACGTGAAAAACAAAATGCACAATTCATTTCGAAGACACATTTAGCTAGAGGAAAAGTTTGCATTTGCCATCGCGAGAATTGCAACAGCATTGTTCCGCACTTAGGATTAAAAGGCAGCGATTCAGTCAACCCCCGACGAAGGGCGGTAGATGGAATGGATGCAATATTACGAACGTCATTGACAATGAGAGAATAACGAGCCGCGACTGATGTTGCCGTACCTCGAAAGCGCGACGAGGCACGAGAAAGCTCGGGAGCTTCTAAAGCTCCCGCTCGCCGCTAATGGCACTTCTTCGATCGACGAGGGGGAGATTTTAAGCTCGTTTCGCGGGAAAACTGTTGATCTTCCCCGGACGAGGAGTTACTTTGCCACCGCGTCATTCCCGTACATTTTAAGTTATGTTTACAATAAAATATTTATCTATTCAAAAGATCATCAATATTTATAGATCGATTTTCTTAGTATCACACATGTACCTTATACAATTGATTGATTATTTAAATCTTTGATGAGTACTAGGACAAATATTAATTAATGATAGAACTTTCTTACAAAATGCGCTAAGTTATATCAAAATTCGTCGATCAGCTTCGAATTCCACGAAGAAGAAAGAGCAGCATTTAATGCTAGACGTCGGTTCACTTCGCTGAACCATTTTTAATATAAGATTGTGGTATAAAACGATGTTTAACGGTACAAATTCTCCCTCCTTCTCTCTTTCCCCATTTTTAATGACGCAGTCGTGTAAAAAAGGTATCCGCAAGGATTCTGGATGCAAGGGGGGCAAAAAGACGGCGCGTCGGCGGAGAGCGAAATCAAGAGGGAGCGCGACGAGAGACACCCTTCTGCCTAATTCGATCGAAGACTCATTATGATCTTAGAGCTCGTCTCAGCAAACCTAGCATTAGTATAAACACGGATCGGGAGTACTATTATCCGAGGCCGCGGCGGTGGCCCGTTTTGAATACGAAAGGAGCAGAGATATTATGTTAATCGGCCGGGCAATATTACGCTATGCGATCGATCGCGTTGCTCCCTTTTTCTCTCTCGTGGACCTTTTTCGGATTTTTCGCCCACGTATAGCGTCGCGTATATGCGTGTATACCTATGTATGCGTGTATATCTCCTCGGGGCGGGAAAAAGCACGTCGTAACAAAAAGATAATTAATAAACGGAAGAGAAACGCAACGGCTGTCTCCCATGAATATTTATTTGGATCAGACTCGGACTTTGTTCGAGGTAGCTTTTTGACGCTTCGTTAGGCGCCCGACAAAGGGCTCCGACTGTACTCTTTTTAACTCCCGTAGGGTAATTAGACGTCGCGAAGACGTTCTATATATCTATATATGAAACCGTCGTCTAACTCGCGTCGTTTATTCGGACAGAATCAGGCGTGAATGCGCGACGATGGGGTTACGGAATCGACGAGGGTAGCCTTCGATACGAGAAAATCTCGCTTCGAATTCGCGTCACCTCTTGCGCTTGTCTTTGCAGATTAGGGGAATACGAATTCGACGCGAGAAAAGGGTGAATCGCTCGATCGACGACGCTGATTGAATGAAACATGACTTCCTGATCGATTAAATATTTCTCAAAAGAATTTGCATTTATATATATATATATATATATATATATATATATATATATGTACAGAGTGTCCCAGACTTTAATTAAGCGATTGAAAATAAAGGATTTTTCGCAAATAAAGGTTTATGGAAATAAAATATTAACGAAACTACATTTTTCAGTTAATTTCAAGACGAATTTAATTTAATAAAATTTTAATTTAAGGCTTGTGTAAAAAAATTTAGTAAATTTACACAAATAATAAGTGTAAAAATTACATGATTAGTCTTGTAATATAAGAAATCATGTAATTTTACAGAAATTATGTAATTCCACAAAATGATGTAGATTTGTCTTTTATTACGTAAATATATCTTCTTTTATATGGAAACTTATGAAATAATATGATATTTTAAAGATTTTATGTAATTATCTAAATTTTTGTAATATTACTCAATACAACAGTAATATTCTATATATCGTGTTTAATAATATGTTTAATAATATATTGTGTTTAATAATATGTTTAATAATACAATAAAAAATATTTTTACATTATCGTTTTATAATTTTACATACATATTGTAAATTTATTTTTGCAATCAGCTTAATTACAAATGAAGAAATTAATTTTACTTGTATATACTGCAAATTTACAAATGCGTGGAAATTTACAACTATTATAGTGGGTCTTAAAATTACCCACTATATATATAATAGTAATAGTTACAAAGATATATGATGGCAAAAATTGGGAGCTTGCAAAAAATGATGATCTTCCTCGACATTTTCGTTGAAGAAAAATCGTCTTGAAATAACTTCAAGAATCTCTCATTAACGGATGATCGAGTAATTCTGGGACATCCTATATATATATAAGTTATTTTCGATATTATTATAGTTTTATTAATTTCAGCACCTAAGATATTGTGATTTTAATTACTGATAGTTTTACGTGGTCTCTTATATAATGATGTCAACCTCTCATCATACTTTAATGTAAAATTGACAGATGATGAAATATAATTACATATATTTTTTATTTTTCAATGTGTAGATTATTTCACCGTGAGAATTCTTCTTTTTTTTTAGAGCAAAAGAAACACAGATTTTTAAATTGGAAACAAAATTGCGTAATCACGCATAGAAATGATTATACCTACGCACTGAATTCCTAGAAGTGATTTGCGTTGCTTTCATAGATCAACGCGTCTTCTCGCGCACGGAGCTATCAATTATCGAAGTAACTTTAATTGCAATCACGTACGTAACCGCTGCGGCAAATATACCCGCGATCTGTACTTACACTTACATCATGAATTGTATAGTTTATCTACCCGCCGAGAGAGCTAACGCGCGCGTAATTTTAGGTCTCGTTACTTAGCTCTCTCATTGGTTATCTCTGAACATTATCAAAGTAGCAATCATTTCCAAATATTAGCATGAACAATTCCCCTGAATTAACGTTACAATAATATTGACAGAAAATTACTGCCATCATCGATTGAGATCCAACAATCGAGAACAATTTCGTTTAATCTGAATTAATTTTCGTTTTCTCTGCAAGTAGTCGATATATCAGGTAATCAACCTGATTTTAAAAATGTATTAATTATCACTTATAAATGTCAATCCACACAATTTCGATAAATATTTTAAGTACCTATATTTAATTATACATATAACTTTGTCAGTAAAATATTATTTTTAAATACTAATATTTAATCTTTTTATGTTATATTATATCTTTGTCAATTTAATTCTATCGTGTAATTTTTGACAGACACACATCAGAATTTACTTTACTTCTCTGTGATACATCGTGAAAGCGCATATCCTCTCGCGAAAATTGCGCAGTGGCTGTCTTCGAGTTCGAGCGGATTATAGGGGTGGCAGAGTTGAATGAAGGGTGTAGGAGGGTTCGGCTACTGAGGGATCGTTGTTGCCATGGTAACACCAACCCCGTCCTCTGGTCGTTTGCCATTCCCCCCGAGAGGGAATCCTCCGACCGTCAGGAAGGGCGCGATCCATATCTGCTAACGTAAAGTCACGTTTGAATGGCCATTTTGTGCTTCTACATTTGTCGAAGAATAATTCCGCTTACCACTGATCTCAAATAATTACACAAATTTTTGTTTGTGCTATATTTTTGATTTATTATCTATATTAAACATTTTTCATTAATCTAAATGTTTCCATCATTCGCTCCAAAATACTTCCAGATCAATTTATGCTGGCAAATTATGACATACGTCATCAGAATAAAAGTTAATCATTTTTATTTCTATTTCTTTTATCAGCATTCTTAATAGCGCTACAATAATTTATATTTTCGTTCAAATAGTTTATATTATTATTTATTTGTAGAATGTTTTGTGTTCAAAAGTATCAGTAAAATAGACATTTAGCTTAAATCAACTTAATAAAAGAATAATAATAGACATTACAAAGACACTGCAATTTGAAGAAATTTTTCTGTCATTCTCGTCATGTATCGCGGTTATTTTCAAGTAAATGAGAGAATTGTTCATATATACGAAGCATAAATATACAGTGCTATAATAGTAGGCGCGACATAGCGTAAAAAGTTAAGCTTCGCACATAAATGATGCATACAAAAGAGTCCGCGTGTCAAAGTTAGCTGGGAAAAATCCTGAAACAAAGAACGAGGAAGCGGTGATTAGAAACAATGTTGCATGCCGGCTCGTAATTACGTGTTTTCCTATTTATGTAATCTCTACTGACAATGAGACTCCGACTTTGTGAATTTACACGCCGATGATACACATGGTCCCCGAGTATTACTTGGTGCACACTTGATACACATCACGTTGCGCGCCTTTTAATATCTACTAGAAGCCGCACGAAGAAGAAAAAAGACATAACATTAAAATCTTCCATGTTTTAAGCTTAAAAAATTTCACGCGGCCATGTGGCAACAAAAATGTCGAAAAATTTACATTCACCAGCTTCCGACGCATGAAATTCCACCTGACATAAACGTTCACATGTACGATGCATATTTCTGTATCATTATTAAAAAAGCCATAGCCAGTTCTCCTCGAAATAAATTTATACTATTGGTATTCGCAATTTTAATCAAATTTAATGTCAATGCACGAAAGAAAGCTGATCCGTTCAAGGTGAAAAATTGTTCAGTATCAAATAAGACACGGCCAATGAAATTAAGGATGAAAGAAACTTTGTTAATAAATTGCTCAAGAACTTGTTGAACACGTTCCACGATATAAAGAAACACAATGTTCAAGAGCGGCAATTAATAATTACGCTCGGCGGCTATCATTTCGCTGGTATCATTAAACGAACGCAACGGTGGCAGTTAGATCATTAACACCGATAATGTCCCACGTGATTAATTATTCCGCAACATTCACACCTCTCGCGCGAAGAATCACACTCGCGCGAGTAAGCATCTCGCTAATAATAATGAAGAGCAATTACTTTCAGCGCCTTAATTTGGCGCTTAAATAAAGACCGCGCATAGAGTTTTTGTGAGCTCTCCGAACCCACCCCTACGTCCAACCCGGCGCTCTCTCGAGAATGCATATAGGGGTGTACTATCGTACTATATGTCTGCACATTGGTCCTCGAGCACCAATTTCGAGAGTCATGCTCTTAACCTATTACGACGTTAAGAGGAAACAATCGTGCGGAACGACAATTAACAGAGAGTGCATCCGGAGCTCCTGTATATACCGATCTGTGCAAAAAGGAGAAAGAGAGAGACGCTGTCGTATTTAAATCTCGCTTCTACAGACTACTTTGTATGTATTCCAAGTAATCGGATATTATTGTAATACTAATATTCTTATTAATACATAATCGAAGTCCTTTGATCGTGCGTATAAAACATGTATAAAATTGCTATTAAGTGAAGGCAAAAACATGTGTTCGCCTTAAGACACTTGACACGTTACGCATAATTGTTCCAAGATTAACATAAATCCTTACTAAAAATATCTTTCTTCGAGTTTAAGTGGGTGTTTTCTCGCGGACAGAAAATTTGCACCTTAATGCGGTCTGCTTTTGCATGCACATGTACCTACCTAATTTCTTATTCATTCGTATAAGTGCTTGGATATATACGTTACCGTACCTGGCTCGGTATACGGGCATGTAATAACCCGCAAGCGAAAAAGAATCTATTCTCGACTTGGTCTCGACTTCATTATCGTATGCTTTATATAAACAACATGACAATAAATCAATTATTTTGCTTCGTAATATCTTTTTACAAAACTAGCATTTTGATTCATTTCTCAATGCATATATTGTATATATAGGGTGTCCCAGACCTATAACCTGTTAATGGCAGATTTCTGGGATCATTTGGAGACGATTTTTCCTCAGCGAAAATGTCGAGGAAGGTCATTTTTTGCATGTTCTCAATTTTTGCTATCATGTATCTTTGCAACTTAAATTAAAATTCTATTAAAGTAAACTTTACCTGAAATTGAAACTGAAGAATGTGGTTTTGTTGATATTTTATTTCCACAAGGTTTAGTTTGCGAAAAACCCTTTATTTTCAATCGCTTAAAACTCGAAAATTATTGGTGCCTCAATATTTTCACTGAGGAAAAATCGTGTATATTGCATAGAATACATATATTCATAATTACAGAATTAAAAGGATCAAAATTTTCCTTTCTACCAAACTAGGAACAGAACAGGAATCAAAATAAAGCTGTGTAAAAATCTCAAACATTTTTGTACAGCAAAAATGATAATATTCCGCAGGTGATTCTACATGTATCTTTACTACAATTATAGGCTCGTGCAAAGAATAAAAATTTTGTTCGAATTATTTAGCCGCCCTCGAAGAATCGTCTCTGATGGAAGATATCCTCCCTCTTCATATCTTCCATCAGAGACGATTCTTCGAAGGCGACCAAATATACTATATATACAGGGTGTTCCAGAATTGATAGTAAAAAAAGAGAGGCATATTCTATAAGTCAAAAGAAGGTAAAAGTCTTATAAACATATGTACAGAAACGCACCCTTTCTGAGCTACACTCCCCCAAGTTTTCTGAAAAAACACGAATTTTCTGTATATTGTCTAAACTTGGGCTTCGAATTTTATAAAAATTGGTACATATACATATCCTTGTGCGTTTTATTCATTTTTGTTGTCTAAGAAAATTTCGAAGGTAGTTTTAAGGAGGAGGATGTAGCTCAAAGGGGGTGCGTTTCCGGACATATGTTTATAAGACAATTTTACCTTCTTTTGATCTGTAGAATATGCTTCTCTTTTTTTTACTATCAATTCTGGGACACCCTGTATTATTCTTCCATTTATGAAAGAATATATACATATTTTTTTTTCTCAAGTTGCTCGCAGGACAGAGCTGCGTGGTGAAGGCCCATTTGCGATATGCAGGTAACTCCACACCCCTCTCGAGATATCTTCCACCTTCGACGGGCTGCTTCCTACATATATATATATACAATATACGTGTGCGCGCGGTGGGCGATGCACATGCAGCAAACGCGGGCAGAACCTATCTGCCATGCACGATCTCTCGGTTGCATATAGGCCGAGACGCGCAGCACGTCATTACGCGTGGAAGGCAAAAAGACGAGTGCCCCGCGGTCGGCCAATCGCCGTTCTCGTGCTAATGAATCTGAACCGGCCCGACCAATGGTGGGGCCCGCATATATACACCGCTTCCCGCTCGTGTGCCCGATGTAACCCCCGCAGCTATGGTCTCGCGGAACCGGCCAAGGGTGTGGTGCCCTTCGATCGGGACTCGAGTACTTGAGCACGAGATCGGGGTTGAGCGAAAGGAATTATCGGCGCGATTTTTCGGCTGATAATATTCGCCGTGCGATAATCTTTTGGGGTCAAATTGTTGATGCGGCCTAACACGCCAATGAATTGAACTTAAATCGTGTATTTAAAAAAGAGAAAGAACTCTTCAGCAACGGGACAGCATTTTAATAAAGATCGTTTCTTCTCTTTGGTAATAATTAAACTGAAACCTTCCCTACGCGGGAGGGGTGGCTTGCGCGAATAATGCACAATGCACGAGCGGTCACTTAAAAATTAATTCGCATCATCAATAAGTAACTACGCGTCGTCCCTGAGGCCACCCCCGAGGTGTACATACGTATAGTGCTGGGTTGATGTCGGGGAACTCACGCGACTGCATACATTTTTTATTACTTACCCCTATCCCGCGAACATTATGCTCGCCCGTCGCCAGCATTATGTATATAAGCAGTAAACTTAAATTTTATCTAAAACCCATTATATCGCCCCCTCACGCAGCCATATAGATGTTCCTTTAAATAATAATCATCAGTATATTCTGACAACATTTTATATATATTGCAAACCGAGAGTTCGTGAGTTCATTCATCCAACCGAAGAATATTTCTTTGCCTTCTTTGCAAAGTGTCTCCTTCATCCTTTCAAAGATATAGACGTACGAATTCATCCAAGATGCCGAGATCATCCGAGCGTTCTCTCTTTGAAACCTAGCAACCGTATTCTGCTCCACGATAGGAAGTCGCAGTCGAGTAAGATATCTGGAGCTGCGAAAATGCTGCGACGCGAAGGTGCATCATAGCATCGTGCATGTGCATACTTACGTGCATTTGCCACGGCGGTTGTGGAGAGCGGCGCAGAGCGGAGTCGGAGAGGCGCTCAGGGCTATCATTATGGCAGCAGTAGACACTCCCTCCTTATCGCCGGTTTCCAACACGAGTCCCAGACGAACGAACGAACGAACGAACGCTCGCAGCTTCGCTCGCTCGCTCGCCATCATTATGTTTTCCGCGGCGAGCAAGAACGCACAACACGGTGAGAGAAAGAGAGAGATGGATAGGTACTGCATTTCCGTACATGGCTTGTGCATGTGCCTGTATATATATATAAGCGTGCGCGCCGCGATGGAGATACGAGCGCATGCACACGGGCGTGGAAACTCTAGCACGTCGTACGTATCTTCTTTTTTTTTTTTTTTTTTTATTTCCGTAAATATACATCTCCGCAAACTCCTTGGTACATTGTAGTCGATACTTCGGAGAAAGGCTCCCCTTAGATGGAAAGCGAAATGGTGAAAGGGATAGAGAAAAAGGTGTTTTCGAGGGTTCCCAGAGTGGAATTTGTCCTCTTTCAATTTTTTTATCAGAAATTATGTGAAAAATCGAAGTGAATTGCCATGCAAAATATTTAGCATTATGAAAATAGATACTTATAAATTGTTACCAAACTAAGAAAATTAGTTTTAATTATAATGTGTATGTATATTAATTATTGAGGCTATAATAAAATTAATTATAAAGTCTTTTTTTATAATTGACATTTTATTGTAATATTAATAACAAAATGTTGAGTGAAAATTTAGCTACAAAAATATTGAGAATAAAACCTTTGAAATTTTGCAGTGTTTTGCTCGCATCATCATTGCATATATAATATTAATAACTTTTGTATGAAAGAATATTTTTCCACGATATATTTCGAAGAAACGTTATTTCCTATGCGTATCGGTATCGATGTAATTCTCAATTCCAGAAAATGTGAAGCAGCAATCATTCCGCCAACGGCGGAAAAACCGCTATTCCGTAAGAATAACATAGCGGATATAAGGAGGTACCGGTGATGTTAGCGCAATGCACGAGATATGAATTAGATTCAGATGGGGGGCAACTTATATATGTATGTCGCTTTCTTAAACTCTTTTTTTACGACACAGACATTACTAGCCCATACGAACAGTAGCTCGCACACACACACAAATGATCACGCACGGGTGTGGATCAGAACGCGGTCACCATTGAGCCGTATACGTTCTTTCATTTCCTTAAACACAGCTCGGCGAGCACAATTCTGATACTTTGTAATCGATAGTTGTGAGAAGGAGGCCTTAAGCATGTAGTAGAAACTAGACTGACCGGAATGGCAGACCCCGTAGAAGCGCGGACGTCTGTCATTATTGCGAATGATAATGGTTGCGCAGCGTAGCGGTTTAATGGTAAAGCTGACGTTTGCTCTCTCGAGATTTAGCGAAAAAACACGGATTTTTGTAACACATAAAGATCACTTAAAAAAAAAAAAAATTATTTATATAGGAGAAAGTATGCTAAATCGTATCCCCTAAAGTAAATATTAAAATTGCAATAAAACTATCAAAGAAATGACAAAATTTCTATTTTATTCATTTCAAACTATGGTTCTTTGTCAACGATATTTGCTATAAATATTAACACAAATTTATCATTGTTTCATCACGTAAATTAAAAATTAGAAAAAAGTAGTATATGATTTACAATACTGCTAAATTGTACCCATCAGTTTTTAAATCGTACCTCTAACAATAAAATTAAAAAATTGTAACAAAAATAAAGTTTTATTTCCTACAAAAGTTCTCAGTCTGCAAGAAAACATATCTATAAGAGTGTCATATTTATAATGATAAATTCTCTTCAAAAATTTAACAAAAATACTTTTTGTATCACACAAAAATATAAATAAATATAATCTCAATATAATTATAAAATTTGATAATATTTTCTTCAGTTGTTCATTTAAATACATATAAAGAAAAAAAAATTAATGCCTAAATAAAAAAATTAATTTACTAAATCGTACCAATACGATATAGAAAAAAGTTAGTAGTATATTTTACCGAACTTCTAACATCGACTTCAAAAATCTTAAAACATTTTGCCGACCTTTCAAAAGCCGACGCTTCCATATACAGGATTAAATAAGATGAATAAATGTTTTAATAATAAGTTTAATTGCTTTAGCTATGTGCGATAGCTTAAGCACGTGCCGAATACATGAAAATCACACAAAATAAATTTATGAACATCACTCATCAACGGATCGCTTGAAAAGGAAACAAACATTGCGGCATTCGAGTGAGGCTAGCTGCGATATAACAGCGCGTTAACACCTTAAAATATTTAAACTCTGTTTAAGAAATACAGTAGAGGTACGATTTAATGAAAGGTACGATTTAGCATACTTTCCCCTGTATTTTACATACAATTTGTACAACAAAAATTCATTAAAAGAATATCAAATAAATTTTAAAGAACATCGATTTTGTTCCAATCGAAAGCAAAATAGCTTGCTTACAAGTAAAGAAGGAAAATTTTTATTGCATTCTTTCTCAGAATAAAATTATCTCTTTTTATTGTAATGGAAGATAAAAGTTTCCGTTGCAAAAATATATTTACCACTGAGCTTGTGTGTCTCATAAATTGTAAGAAAACATAATGTTTCGCGTGATGGCAACGTCTAATTGTGCACACATACTTCCGCAGAAATCGTGCCTGCTTATCTCATCTATTCTTTCCTATTTTTTTACGACGCTTTCGTACTTTTTGACGTTTAAAGCGAGGTTCAACCATTAGGTGTCGATATTGTCTTCCGGAAGAAATTGCAGTTTCGCCGAAAAAAAATCGAGATAATGCTCGATCGCGCGGCCGTACGGAGCGATTAAATGCAACGGACGCGATCATTATAATCCCGAGATCAGATATAATAATGAAAGTGATCGAATTCGCGGTGATTTACGTGAACGTGAAAATAATTGTTCGCAAAATTTGTACTATCGTTTCCCGTTATCATAACACGATCAGAAAGTTAATGCGCCAACGAGATTGATTCTAACGGCAATCGCTTTGCCAATTTCATTCTCGAATGCATCCACGAGATCAACAATATGTTGCAATTACAGTGATTTATTTACTTCGTTTAACATTGAGCCTAAACTACACTTCACTTATCGCATTATCAGGCGTTGTATTTATTTCAGATATACAGTCAATCTATTATTATATCGATCGTGCGATTTGTTGTAGATTATTTTTAAAATAAATTCTTGTTTTATTAAATATTTTTAATATAATTACAATTGATAAAATTATTGTACTAACAGCGAAGAATAGCTTAAATAATTTTATGTGATTTTGTTTGACAATTCTTATTAACTCTTTAATATATAATTTATATATTTGTATTTATTATAATCACTATCCCGAATATCCTTTTCATAGTGTAAGACATTTTCTATGACAAATTAATTTTGATTTTGAAATTTCTGACCTGAAAAGCAAAGTTATTATAGTCTATTTAATAATTTCGAATGTAAAGAGTTAAAACAAATTTAAATGAGCAGATTTATGTCACAGTAAGTGCGTACGTATGCATGTGTGTGCCTATATCAATGGTTTTTTCTTTCTTTACGTAAAAAAAATAATCATTACCTTCTGACGAATTCCTCCCGTGTAGTTTTTTGCGAAATGATTTCTCGGAGTCATTTCTAAACTCAAAGATGTCCTTCGCAGTCAGACAGACGGCAGAAATTCTCAGGTATCCGCAAATGATCGGTTCTCAAGCGACAATTATTGTCCGACTCTCGAGTCGTAAACGTTGTATCCTGGGGTCGGGTTTTCAAGTTTTGTGAGACTCGGCGCGATGCCAGTTATCGGCGACAGCTGTACCGAAAATATCGAAGGCGATTATTATAGCTAATTGTAGGATTTCGGGAATTGGAAACGTGTATAAAGTGAGCAAGATTTTGCTGGATAATCCTGCTATTTAAATAAGTCCGACTGTTTTATAATTTAATACACTAGCATAATGATACATTTTGCGATTAACATAGTGTTTTAATCTAAATTTTTAATTTCTCATAAAAGAGAGAGAGAGAGAATATGCTATATTATTTGATGGAAAAAGATGGTTTTCCAATTTCCCAAGTAAAGAGCAAGGAAGAAGGAATGACACTCTCGAGTAATACTGACATTTAAAAGACGCGACGTGGATTTCGTCTTCTTATGTAATCAAAGTGACATATTCTACGCACACATAAATCTGTATGTTATGTAATTGAATTGTGCACACTTGATGCGCGTCACTTCAATAATTTTTTTTTTTCATATACGTACAACGATAGAATCGATTGATATAATCACCTGGTAATAATTCTCTCCTCTTCCCCCGTCCAATTTGCAATACAGCGATCCCTTGATGAAAAGGAATTCGTCGATCGGCGTTATGTAACCATCAATAACGGCATACATTCTCTTCCTCGAAGAAGGAGCGCGATACGATTCGTCATTAAACGTGACTGCAACAGATGTGCGTTGATTGGTAAACATAAACATTGCAAAAAATTCAGAGATCGACAAACAGTATCGATCGATTTGCCAACTCCATCGCGACACAAAAGCTTATATCCAGAGCGACATGTGCGCCGCTATATTTTTATGGCTTACATCACGTAGAAGGAAGGCTTTTCACTGGAACTCGTGGAAGACCATTCTAAACAAAGCTACGGCAATGCTACATTAAGTCGCGCGTATGATCGATTCACAAATAATCTCTTCAATCGATCTGTCATCGATCGAGACAACAGAACACAAATTAAGCGGCTTCACTGTGCACTCTTGCTACGAAGAATGGATACTGAAAGAAAGGGGAACGGAAAGGCAAATGTCGGCCGATATTCACTCTGAAGAAGTATATCGCGATAACCGATACTGATGCGGATATGTTCCGGAAGTGCCGCCCCCGCAAGAGAGTAAGAAGAAACTTTCTTTCCGACCGCAATTTTTGCCGCTCTCGTCCTCGACTGACTGACCGTGACCGCCTGGTGGTGTCACGCGGTCACTCACACTACCACCGAAGAAAGTTCTCCACCGCAAAATCGAACCCGGAGGAAGTGCGAGCGAAGAAGAAGAGGAAACGCGGCTCCTCCGCCGTGCAAGCGGGAGCATGTGACACAATCCGCTCGCATCGAGGACCGAGGAGAGACTCTATAAGGTGGTTTCCATCCCCCAATAGCGGCTGGCGCGCTGGCGGACCCGACGCTGCAATCATTCCCCGGTAATGATTGTCATTACCGGGGCACGGGAGGGCGAGCGAGAGAGCGGGTGGACGAACCGAGCAGAGGGATTGGCCTGCATTGCGATTGCGTTTCTGTCTGGTCCCATTGGCCGACAAACTGCGACTACGGACGCGTCTGTTCCTCGACGGATGATGCCGACGACCCGATGCACCGTCAAAAGGGTGGTGGAGGCAGCATAAGTAATTCCCCTTTTTTGGACGATCTTTATTTGATAGGGATCGACCCGTAATCGCGGGCTTCGATTGTTGGAGCCGTAAGTACTTTTCAGGGAGGGACTCTACGGTCGATGAAGATTGTGTTTATCGATTTTTGCTGCTTGCGAAGAGGAGATAGATAGAGAGAGAGCCCGTAGTTTTTGCGATCCACAGGCGGTGAAATTTTGATTAAAGAGTCAGAAACTCTGATGCTTGCAAAATGTTATCGATATGGCTCTTTATGAGGCGATAAAAATATTTTAAGCTCGTGTTCTAAATAGAAGAAAAGGAAAATATTTATATAGAAATATTTTGCAAATTAAGCTAAGTGCTTGACATATACTTCCAAATACATAATTTTAATATACCCAAGAATTATAATATATTGCAAACATTATTATGTGAGTCACCAGAAAGATGTATATAATTTCTACAATAAAATATTGCAAAAATTTATGAGGGAGATCTCGTAGACTACAACACCTAGAGAATCATATTGAGCGAAAGCAACCCTCATCCGCGCCTCGTGCCCATTCATTACGGCGTTCGTAGCACTCACGTGTAGCCATTGAGCGGAATGCAAGTAGCGAATTAACCTGAGATGCCCGGCTAACTTTTCTGAATGGGAGATTACTGACTCGTGCGCTCGCAGAATCGTTCAGTATTTTTATTAATGTCCGCCTCGCGTTACATCAGCCTCTACTATGTCATCGATAATGATTGCGTGATTCAGTGAGCTTTATAGCAATATATACTCTAGCGTTCTTTCCCAGATAAATGTTCCTTAATGTGCTACGAGGAGAGATGATTTTTATACATCTGACATTCTCGATCAAACGCCGCGCCGCGAGAATCTCTTCAATTTGCAAATACCGCAGCCTATCAAAACTCAATTGATTCTAAAAATATAAATTTATTCTTTTTTTTATATAATTTGCAGTCATGACGATTTCTGAAAGACGCAAACAGTTTTATATTAAAGATCACCGATTTTTTTCAATGTCGTATTAGTGATTGCTGATTGCTGTCTCGCAATTAGCAATTAAAAAATTTGCTGAATTAAATGTTATCAATCCAACAAATCGACCATGTGAAGTTGTAGTGTCGACAAAGAGAATAAAAAGTCGAACGAGCAAAAGAGAGAGAGAATACATCAAAGCAACAGATATCATGGTAGGGACCTTTCATGGCAGCCATTATCGCGTTACTTCCGCGTGGCCGAACGTCATTTGCCTCACACTCCCGCGATGATTTGAGGGCAACCGAGCCACCGACTCAACCCCTCATGAACTGTTGGGTCCATTATGCTGCAGCAGCACTCTGAGAATCGATCCGTTGTCAAGTTCACTATTGAATCAATCTGGCAGCATGATGCTTCTAATAGTCTGACAATTCAAAATTAATATATTATTTATATTTTAGAAATATATAGAAAATTTGAAAAGTTATATGTAAGCTTCTCATCACTTAATTCTTAAAACTTTTAGGTTTTTTAGGCAATATTTAATAATTTAGAAATTAGAAGCCTAAAGTTTTTAAATGTCAATTCTAAATTAGTAAAAAATTTACAAATAAACGGAAGAAAGAAATATTTGGAATATGTAGATGCAACTCTTGCATGAGATACGTGAAGTCTTCATCGCAAGTTTACTATTGAATCAATCTGGCAGCACGATGCTTCTAATAGTCTGACAATTCAAAATTAATATATTATTTATATTTTAGAAATATATAGAAAATTTGAAAAGTTATGTGTAAGCTTCTCATCACTTAATTCTTAAACCTTTTAGGTTTTTTAGACAATTTTTAATAATTCAGAAATTAGAAGCCTAAAGTTTTTAAATGTCAATTCTAAATTAGTAAAAAATTTACAAATAAACGGAAGAAAGAAATATTTGGAATATGTAGATGCAACTCTTGCGTGAGATACGTAAAGTCTTCATCGCAAGTTCACTATTGAATCAATCTGGCAGCACGATGCTTCTAATAGTCTGACGATTCAAAATTAATATATCATTTATATTTTAGAAATATATAGAAAATTTGAAAAGTTATGTGTAAGCTTCTCATCACTTAATTCTTTAAACTTTTAGGTTTTTTAGATAATTTTTAATAATTCAGAAATTAGAAGCCTAAAGTTTTTAAATGTCAATTCTAAATTAGTAAAAAATTTACAAATAAACGGAAGAAAGAAATATTTGGAATATGTAGATGCAACTCTTGCATGAGATACGTGAAGTCTTCATCGCAAGTTCACTATTGAATCAATCTGGCAGCACGATGCTTCTAATAGTCTGACGATTCAAAATTAATATATCATTTATATTTTAGAAATATATAGAAAATTTGAAAAGTTATGTGTAAGCTTCTCATCACTTAATTCTTTAAACTTTTAGGTTTTTTAGATAATTTTTAATAATTCAGAAATTAGAAGCCTAAAGTTTTTAAATGTCAATTCTAAATTAGTAAAAAATTTACAAATAAACGGAAGAAAGAAATATTTGGAATATGTAGATGCAACTCTTGCGTGAGATACGTGAAGTCTTCATCGCGACGTCTTAAAAGCGCATCGCGTCCTCGCTAAAGTACGAGGTATGCACTCTCTCTCGAGATGAGGCGGAAAATTGGTCCGCGTCGCCCCTAAAATCCGCGAGGATGGAAAATCGGCCGAGCGAAATCTCACGCTCGATTATCTCCGCGGGTGACATTACCAAGCCATTAGGCCGCTGCCGATGATTCTCTCGTTGCGACACCGAGGAGGATTCGTCATCGGACTCGAAGTTTTAGCGTGGGCGGGCGCGACGCGAAATGGCTCGTCTCTCCTCTGAGTGAGAATCTCTCCTTTCCTCGTCCTCGTCTCCTCGTCCTCCTCTCCTCTGACAAGTCGCACCTTCTCGCGCGATGGTTGCATTAAGCACTTTGCAACGACAATTTGCGATACATTTGTCAGAGACGTGCTGCGACTTTGCGTTCCATCTCCCCGAGGAAAGTTTCCCCGAAGGAGGGTAGTGAATTTTTCCGCTGATGCCGTCGATATAACTTAAATTCGCCTGTACTTCTTGCTTATGGAAGTAACATGTATTTCTTTTTATTGATATGAATATTATTTGCTATAAAAGGTAATAAAAAAAGGTAATAAAACAAGGCTCAGTAATTTTGACAAGTATACATATACAGGGTGTAATTGAGAAAAAACATTTATGGCGCATCAAATTCTCTGGTCAATTTGGAGACGATTTTTCCTCAGCGAAAAGAAAGGTCATAATTTTTTGCATGTTCCCAATTTTTGCCACCATATATCTTTCTAACTAATTGTAAACCTTAAATTAAAATTCTATTAAAGTAAACTCTACCTAAAATTAACTGAAGAATGTAGTTTTATTAATATTTTAATTCCATAAAGTTTAGTTTGCGAGAAGCCTTTCTTTTTCAATCATTTATAACTTGAAAATTATTGGTGCCTCGAAATTTTCACTGATGACAAATTGATCAGAGAATTTGATGATGTGCTTTATATATGTTTTTTCAATTACACCCTATACAAGACAATAAATGTTAGACATTATCATAAGCTCTATCAAAAACAATCAATTTTACATATTATTATCTCGCTATCTCTAAAAAATGATCACAGATGAATATAAGTCGAATAATATATTATAAAACACTTGAATTTGTCTTTATTGGAAAATTCGTTTATTCAATCACAGTCTTTAGATATGATTGGTTTAGATCGGTTGTTCATAGCCTGTAATGGCAGACGATAATTGAAGCTATTCTCAAAAAGCGCCTATCAGCGCTCGGATTACAAAGCCGGTTTCCACGCGCGCGGCCGAGTAGGAACCCACGAAAGTTGTAACTCGAGCAACAAATGCGCGCTCGCGTTGTTAATTAGGAATCCCAAGTTTGCGTGGTAATCAGGAATCGTATTTCACCGGTGTACCGATGTGCCGCGTAGTACGAAGTCGATTCATCAGCGGGGGCCAACGGTTGTCATGGGGATGCGACCCGCCCCTTATACACCAACCCCATGCAAACCTGCGCGTTTCTCGAAAACTGGCTTCCCTCTGCCTTTCGCGAATGCACGCGAAAACGCAGTTCCTTCAGATATATGGCCGCGAAATTTCTCTTCACGCCGTTTCCCTTCCTAATTACGGCTCGCTATCTCTGGATGAATATTTATCGATGTTTAGGACGATTAATGCGGCGCGGAGATATGTGCATTTAAAGAATATAACGTGTAATTTCTAGATGTGAAATAATCACACGTTGATTATATGTTTAATTATTATAAATATAAAATAAATAATAATATTTAATTTGCCATTTAAAATCGCATCATCTACTAATAGCAGATTCTTCAAATTATTTAAAGACGATTTTCTTCAACGAATTCCAATTTTTACCAATATATATTTTTATAACTAAGCCGTCAATTAAAATTCTACTAAAATAAACTCTACCTAAAATTAACTGAAAAATATAATTTTGATCTTCTATCTTCATAAAGTTTGATTTGCGAAAAATCCTCCTTTTTGAATCGCTTATAACTCGGAAATTATTTTTGCTGCATCTCTAAATAATCTCAACCCTGTAGGGTATTTTTACACTATTGCAAAAAGCTGTCTTCTCTTTATGAGAGATGTCAAAATAACGGGAGGATTTCCAATTACGCGAAACAAAAACGATGCAGCTGGAACAACACAGAAGAAGAACAAAAAAATGACTTCGTCATACCGCGGCATCTCAAGCACCCCGTTAGAAGAGAATCTTGAAAGCTTTCCCGGCACATTTAACGACTCGTAATAATCTCCCCCGAAAGTCAGCGTCTGGGATAGAGTCATGGGGAGAATCGTTTATCGAGTGCAGCGATCTCGTTCGCACGAGGATTTTCCGAGATATCCATCTTCGTGAGTTAATGCTTAACACTTGAAGCAGACTATAAAGTTATTCCTATATATTGACAATTTTGGACAACTTTTTAAATAGTAATGTAATATTATTACGCGATGCAATATAGCATAAAAGTTATCCATTTGAATTAATTTTTGAATTAAAGAGCTTAGCAATTTTTTTTCTGTCTAATAGCTTTTCTTTGCCATTTAAATCCACATTATTGTCTCAGTGCAATGATTTGAAGTCGTTACAAGCTGCTGGTCAGCGACCAATGTAATTTATTGTCGCTTTTACAAGCGGTCATCCAGTTGGAAAGACACCTACAACGACGTTTCCTTTCATCCATTAAGTATCTATGATTGTACGGCAAGCAGAACAACACACTCGTAAAATTAATCACTTCCGGCGCCGGACAAGTCTATGGACTCCCGTTTTGGTGTTGAACAACGAAGATCCGCGCCTCGCCTACACAGGAAGATCGTGTCACTAATTTCGATCTTTTTTCCCCCTCTGACTTTATGCAATGCTCCTACAATTTGTGCAGGTGATGCTTCTTCAAAAATATTTGTTGCATTCTTTCTACCTAAACTGTCATACGTTCTTTTTTTTTAAGATCGTTACTCGTGAAAAAATTATAACGCATCTAACAACCGATATATACATTTACGTGAAAAGAAATTTATATAAATTTAAGTAAACGCGACATAAAGCAGAAATTAACAAATTTTGGAACATTTGATTCCGTACTGAAAGGATTAATACACCGTAATGCATCTTCCAGCTGTCGTCACATCATGAGTCACACCTCGTCCCGGTTGCATTGCACCGCTTTCTTTTCTTCAGACTTATGGGACGAGAGAGAGCCAATGTTGCTTCGCTGTTCGACTCAATACGTCTGAATCACCGAGATGAGAGGAGCCCCCTGCTGTGTGTTGTCGGCTACCCGGCTACCTGCCGTCCTCTCCTGAGAGGTCCGCCTAAGGCCTCGCATTCATCATCGCGGACCACCTCCGGTGACACACCATGTATCGAGATTATCACGGCGTTCGCACGTCAGGCAGCTCCTTCTTATCGAAATTCCAGCCCGCACATCTCCTCCTCCGTTCTTATCTCTTTTCTACATTTATACGGGATCAATTATGTCGCGACGTTAACCGCGTTCGCGTTCACACGAACAAGCTATCGCAAAAATATTTCTTATATACCATCAGATTCTCTGGCCAATTTGGAGACGATTTTTCCTCAAAGAGAAAATGTCGAGGAAGTCCATCATTTTTTGCATGTTCCCAATTTTTGCCATCATGTATCTTTGTAACTAAGTTAAATTAAAATTAAAATATCTACCTAAACTTAACTGAAAAATGTAATTTTGTTAATATTTTAATTCCACAAAGTTTAGTTTGCGAGAAGCCCTTCTTTCTTATTCATTTTATAACTTCAAAATTGTTAGTGCCTTTAATCTTTTCCAAATTGGCCAGAAGATTTAATGCTTCATATATATGTTTTTTTAGTTACATCCTGTATATTTTTTTGCATGTTCTGCGTTTCTCATTCAGGTGGTGTCAAGTCGTCTGATTCGGCGATCTACTCAATAATAGAAAATTTTCTTTCGCATCGTGATGATCTACGAAGTACGTGGTATCAAGTAATAGTGCTACCATCGAGATATTAAAAAAAAAAGAAAAAAAATTAACATTAATCTTCGAGAAAGAAACCTACGCTGAAGATTCACGACGCGGAACCGGTCGGCGCAAAGAAGAAGCTCTCTCGCGGAGAGAGATTGATGCACGACAACGTAGTTAATCCTTTTTTTCCCACCGCGATATCGTGTATCGCCCGGTGTACTTACATATACGCGTAATCTCTAATATGCATAAACAAGATTGATGGGCACCACGTGCACCATGGCACAAGATTTCGAACGGGGGAAACTTCCGTAAGGTGAGAGAGAGGGAGAGCGAGAGAGAACGTCCTTCGAGGAGGACCCTGAGGACGCGTCGAGAGACACGACGGTGCCGCGAGGCAGGGATTAATCCTTCTCCCGGGATTTTTCATTGTCGACACCGACCGACTCGTTTTCTGAACCCAATAATTACGCTCGCGCTTGATCGGCTCCGACCTCGAAGAAGAGGCGAAGAGACAGGCGTTATGCCTCTTGCTATATTGCCTTTTCTATGCCGCGGAAGGATGTCTCGCGTAATGAGAGATCCGATAGCGGCCGCGCGATAATTCAGATAATTAGAAGATATACTCGGATGACGTAGGAATATACATGCGTACCTCCCGCGAAAATGCTGAAATGTTTGCAGAGGAGGACTTAATGAAAGAAACAAGTTGCGTATCCTTTTTGCCGAGAACGTGCAACTCTTGTTGATGAATTATTGCGATATCAAAGATATTGAAGCGTACATCTTTAAACCTCCTCCTGATAAATAGGACAGCGCAATTTCACATTTGATTAATCAAGTGTAGAGCAATGCTCGATATAATTCGTGGCGATCGCGAATCTAGCGTCATAAATAATTCGATACTTAAAATTAATGTGTCATTTTTGTTTCAAAATTTTTTAAATAATTACTACACATCATAACGTCACATATTGGGTGTCCCAAAATTAGCGTATTATCCGTTAATGACAGATTCCTGGGATCGTTTGGAGACAATATTTCTTCAGCAAAAATGTCGAGGCACCAATAATTTTCAAGTTATAAGCGATTGAAAATAAAGAGTTTTTCGCAAACTAACAATAAGGCTTGTGGAAATAAAATATTAACAAATACATTCTTCAATTAATTTCAAGTAGAGTTTAATAGAATTTTAATTTAAGGCTTAGTTACAAAGATACATGATGGCAAAAATTGGGAACATGCAAAAAATGATCGCCTACCTCGACATTTCCGCTGAGAAAAAATCGTCTCCAAATGATCCCAGGAATCTGCCCTTAATAGGTGATCCGCTAATTATGGGACACCCTGTATAACATTCGTGCGCAATAATCATGAAGCTTACACGTTATTACATCGCTCTCACACGCTTTCAACAATACCGAGCCTAACAAATAGCGGCATCTCGCCTCGGAATTACCACTTCACCAAAGAAGGGCCGCTAAATTTGACGCGACAATTCGATCTATCGATTAATCCCGCCGACAAGGCCGTCCTGCTGGAAGATGCATGATTCCTCGGTAATAAATGTAATTACAAATTTAACGCGTTTGGACGAGC
Source organism: Prenolepis imparis (assembly GCF_030444845.1). Taxonomy (NCBI): domain Eukaryota; kingdom Metazoa; phylum Arthropoda; class Insecta; order Hymenoptera; family Formicidae; genus Prenolepis; species Prenolepis imparis. Next base: position 4,889,574 of record NW_028141166.1, on the reverse strand, counting down.
CACCACGGTAGATATGCACGCGTCTCCTCGAATGACGCTGTACGCAGATGAAGCGGATCGAATCGAGCCTCCTCGTTGCTCTCGAAAGAAATGGTAAGAGGTCGTCGGGGATGGCAGCGGGACAAAGGGCGCGCGACTTTGTTAGTTCCGCATGGACCTTTGACGACCACCGTGCGTTGACGCTGGTCCCTCATCTCCTTCCTCGTCCTCGTCCAGCTTCTTCTCATCCGCCGCCGCCGCGTAGCCTCTTTGCTTCGCGCCTTCCATCTCGCGCTTCCGCCGCGAGCTACTCGGGTCCATCGTAGCGATGACGATGATTAATCGTCGCACCTTTGTCTCGCGATAATGAGATTTTGGTTTGCGCAACGCGCGTTCACCTGCGGGAGCTACTCTTTCACTCTCTCTCTCTTTCCCTTTATCTCTGGATCGTTCGATGTTCCCTTCCAGGCTCCGGCGATTCGCTATTAGGAATATCAAAGAGTCGTGTATAGTCGTGAAGAGGAAGGCTCGTAAATCACGAGATGCTATATATGCGAGAGTGTCATTAGAAATCGATCCTGTCTACAGAAGCCGGTCACGGGTTGATCTAGCAGGTCGTGAATTAAGTAGGAATCGGGGAAAAACTGTTCACACGTGCGGTATCTCATTTATTATGTTGAAATATAAATCTCGCGGGGAATATAGGTAATTTTTACCTCGCTCTCGTTGATCTATGATATAAAAAAAAAATGAGAATCGAATACGGAGAGAGCGTGAGGAAATATTTAAGAGTACCTTTCTCTCTCTATCTTTCTTTCTAGGCGTAATCAAGCGCAATTAGGTATTACGCGTGAGAGTGAAACCATTTTTCTTCAAAGTTTATCGGGAGGCACGTGAAAGGAGCGAGAAAAGGCCCTCTAATTGTGCGCTGCAAGCCGCTGCGCTGTTAAGAGGAAGCAGGCATGTGCACACGTATGTACATAGTACGTAGATGCTTACGTTTCGTGCTTCGAGACGTGGAACGCAGGGAAGCGTGGAACATTTGACTACGGGCTGTCAGAGTGTCAGCCAAGCCCATCCTCTTTCGCAACATAGGAAATATTGTAATTGCCCCGCGGCGGAGTTTCCTCCGTGACATACGCCACCGGGACATTATACCGGAGTCGATTCCCAAGAAAGAAGGGTTCATAAACCTTCCGTGCCCTTGAAACCGATATCGCTTATTCAAATTCAAATATACCTGATCTGCGTTTGACGAATAGGAAACCAAGTCCTGATACTCTATTGTACACAAATATGCGTCTCGATACTCTCTTCTTCTTCTGTAGTTTTAATGGCTTCTGATAACCAAAAATGGTCTAATCTTGTCGACCAAAGATATCTTCTTAAGATTAAGTGCTTGAAAACCTGATCTACACTCAAAAATAGGTTTCGCAAGATTGCGATGATGTTCTGTTCATAGAAAAGTTGGAAACATATCTGCATTCTTAAGCACCTGCTTCCGAATTCCACAGACGCGCCCTTTTCGTTTGTTCCCATAGATTGGGGTCTGCAAGGAGATGAATCACACGGCGACAAAAGAAGGAAGAGAGGAGCGAGAGAAGGTTGAGAAACGCGAGAAACACGATGCTTCGTTTGTACGGGGCATATCACAAGGGAGCCGATTGTTCTTCTCCCTTCTTGCTTCTCCTTTTCTTTTCCTCTAAAACAAGGCACGTGTATAGCTAAAAGATTCGTCAGCCAAGTCGGTCGGCGCCTGCAAAGCGATTCCTCTCGAGGAGGAGGACGACTTCGGAATCGATTGTTCGCGATAATATCAGTCTCATTTGTCAACCGCGGTGAGCCGTTTAAATGCAAATAAAACAAAGTGGTCAGGTTGATCATCGCGCGGCGTCGCAAAGTCTGCGACGGAAAGTCGGACGCCGGTTCTCTTCGAGCACCGACTTGTTTCTCCGAATAGGAATTTCTCAATCTATGTCGTGACTTTTGTCTTTTGTACGCATAATTTTGGCGAACAAAAATTTGCACATGTATACTAAGTGTAGAATATTTTTCAATTAAATGTGAAATGCAAAAAATATTTCACAAAACAACTGCAAACAATTTCTTTTGTCTAAAGAAAAGAAGCTAATAAATAGAGAAAATTTGCAATTTTTTTAAATATAAAGGAAAGTTCAATCCTTTCATTTAAATTTTAAGAATATATCATCAGTTGTTAATTTTTATTATTTTTTTTTTAATCAAAGTATATTTGAGCTGAATAAAGAACTTCTTTTGCTACTCATTTTCTTAATACAAAAAAAGAGCACAAAAAAGTGAAACTCCTTGCAGCGACAACTGGTCATTTTTCTCGTTTAATCTTTTAAATAAATGAGGTTGATTGCGAATCAGAGAGAAAGAGAGAGGAAACAATGTCGAAATGAGCAGCATATCAAAAAAATAATAAATTAGTACACGCTCGTGCGTGGGGGGTCTCCTTCAAAGTAGCGCCGCCATTGTACTCAACTTGCAACGTGGCTACTGTTAATTATGGCGTGCCGGTGTTGTGTGTATCCTGGCATTGAATACAGCAGGCATTACTCACATCGATTCAGACGTCCAACTTGATAATCATATATACGAAAAGAAAGCCGAGTCCTTCGAGAAATTGACAGATAAAAGACTTGTTATTCTTTGCAACAAGATGAAACAAATTGCAATTTCTTATAATACTGAAATAATCTCTTAAGTGCTATGCTATGAAATGCAATTGTGAAAAAACAGAGTGATATAATAATATTATAACACTCTGTTTTTTCACAATTTTATGTTTTTCTTTATTTGGAGATAATGCTCGAGAAAGAAGCTGATTGAGATCCTTCAAAAGTGGATTGTAAAGCACAAGAAAGGTATGAAAACTTGAATGTGTCACTATATGTCATTTCACCTTTCCAGAAAAAAGGGAGAAAAAACGTAGAAATAATCCGATTCTTCCCGAAGTCAGGAAAGTTAAAAGCGTGACTCTCTTGAGAGACTTGAGTCAGCCGTTTGTCTCCGTCACTCGTTTCTTTGACCCATCGTTTCACTTTGATCCGACACGGAGATCCGGGAAAGAGATCGGATAGTATGTAGATTTCTACCTGCCAACCTGTGGCGAATTTTTCAGTATCCTCTCTTTAAAAAAGGCATGTTAAGTCGATTCTCGAATGTATCGCAGTCCACTCGAATGTATCGAAGTCATCTCGAAAGTCAAGGCAACAATACTTGCGAGAATCGACTTAATATGTCTTTTTCAAAAAAGAACTAGAACAACAAGCGCGCGCTACGCCATTCATCGATTTTATATAAAAAAGATTGATGTTTTTATATAAAGTTTGTTTAAACTTGATTAATATTTTTTGACAGAAATCAGATGATTAAAGCATTATATTGCTAATTAAATTTTAAAATAAAAATATGTTATAAAAATTAAAATAATAATTTTATAAATAATATGTTATAATGCTTTATCTGTGATTAATATTTTTTGACAGAAATCAGCTGATAGCTGTCATAAATATTAATCGAGTTTAAGGAATTATAATAAACATTATTTAAAACATTATTATTTTAAATGTTATAATATATATTCTTATTTTAAAAATTAATTAGCAAATTAACGTTTTAATCAGCTGATTTCTGTAACAAAAATATTAATCGAGGATAAGGTATTACAACATATTATTCACAACATATTGCTATTTTAAATTTATAGTTTGCTGAATTTGCCCGATAAACGTTTAAACTTGAAAAGATTAAGGCCTCTATAAAGCCTAATAGAACATTTTCTGTTCTAGGCTTTATAGAAGAGATCTTTAAAAGATTTCTTCAAGACATACAAAATGAGCCGACAGAAAATGTTCTGGGCTTTATAGAGGCCTTAACCTTTTCGAGTTTAAACGTTCTTTTAAAGATCTCTACAAGACGAACTTTTAACGATCTTTTAAAGATTTCTTCAAGACAAACAAAATGAGTCCTCAGAAAATGTTCTACGACTTACGCAAACCTTATTTTATGAATTCAAAGTTTAAACGTTTTTTGCGAAAATTAAGGCCTGTGTAAGTCGTAAAACATTTCATTTGGACGTGTTTTAAAAGTCTCTTCAAAGTCTTAAATTTTAAATCAAATTCTAAAAGAAAATTCTTTTTGTAAAATATTATTATTTTATTATTTTGTAACATATTCTTATTTTAAAATGTATTTAGCAAATTAACGCTTTAATTAGATGATTTCTGTCAAAAAATATTGATCAAGTTAAAACAAACGTTATATATAGATGTCAATCTTATTCAATCAAATCAATAAATAACGCGTAGCGCGCGCTTGTTAGATCGAATAGTTTGTACGCTGGTATGCTGATGGTACCATCATAATGTGCAGTCAATGTAATGTTAAAATATATGAAAGAACAATTTTTGGCTCGCTTTAAACAATTGAAAATTAAAATTTTTATACCGCGGATCCCATAAGGCGCGGATTCATTTTAAGTATATTAGATCAAAAAGTTTGTACGCTGGTATGCTAATGGTACCATCATAATGTGCATATAATGTACAGTTAAAATATATGAAAGAATAATTTTTGGCTCGCTTTAAACAATTGAAAATTAAAATTTTTATACCGCGGATCCCATAAGGCGCGGATTCATTTTACGTATATTAGATCAAAAAGTTTGTACGCTGGTATGCTAATGGTACCATCATAATGTGCATATAATGTAAAGTTGAAATATATACAAGATTAATTTTTGGCTCGCTTTAAACAATTGAAAATTAAAATTTTGAAAACGCGGATCCCATACGGCCCGGATTCATTTTACGTATATTAGATCAAAAAGTTTGTACCCTGGTATGCTGATGGTACCATCATAATGTGCAGTCAATGTAATGTTAAAATATATGAAAAAATAATTTTTGGCTTGCTTTAAACAATTGAAAAATAAAATTTTTAAACCGCGGATCCCATACGGCCCGGATTCATTTTACGTATATTAGAACAAAAAGTTTGTACGCTGGTATGCTGATGGTACCATCATAATGTGCAGTCAATGTAATGTTAAAATATATGAAAAAATAATTTTTGGCTCGCTTTAAACAATTGAAAATTAAAATTTTTATACCGCGGATCCCATAAGGCGCGGATTCATTTTACGTATATTAGATCAAAAAGTATGTACGCTGGTATGCCGATGGTACCATCATAATGTGCATATAATGTACAGTTGAAATATATACAGATTTAATTTTTGGCTCGCTTTAAACAATTGAAAATTAAAATTTTGTGACCGCGGATCCCATACGGCCCGGATTCATTTTACGTATATTAGATCAAAAAGTTTGTACGCTGGTATGCTGATGGTACCATCATAATGTGCATATAATGTACAGTTGAAATAAATACAGATTTAATTTTTGGCTCCCTTTAAACAATTGAAAATTAAAATTTTGTGACCGCGGATCCCATACGGCCCGGATTCATTTTACGTATATTAGATCAAAAAGTTTGTACGCTGGTATGCTGATGGTACCATCATAATGTGCAGTCAATGTAATGTTAAAATATATGAAAAAATAATTTTTGGCTCGCTTTAAACAATTGAAAATTAAAATTTTTAAACCGCGGATCCCATACGGCGCGGATTCATTTTACGTATATTAGATCAAAAAGTTTGTACGCTGGTATGCTGATGGTACCATCATAATGTGCATATAATGTACAGTTGAAATATATACAAGTTTAATTTTTTGCTCGCTTTAAACAATTGAAAATTAAAATTTTTAAACGGCGGATCCCATACGGCGTGGATTAATTTTACGTATATTAGATCAAAAAGTTTGTACGCTGGTATGCTAATGGTACCATCATAATGTGCATATAATGTACAGTTGAAATATATACAAGATTAATTTTTGGCTCGCTTTAAACAATTGAAAATTAAAATTTTTAAACCGCGGATCCCATACGGCCCGGATTCATTTTACGTATATTAGATCAAAAAGTTTGTACGCTGGTATGCTGATGGTACCATCATAATGTGCAGTCAATGTAATGTTAAAATATATGAAAAAATAATTTTTGGCTCGTTTTAAACAATTTAAAATTAAAATTTTTAAACGGCGGATCCCATACGGCGCGGATTCATTTTACGTATATTAGATCAAAAAGTATGTACGCTGGTATGCCGATGGTACCATCATAATGTGCAGTCAATGTAATGTTAAAATATATGAAAGAATAATTTTTGGCTCGCTTTAAACAATTGAAATTTAAAATTTTTATATCGCAGATCCCATACGGCGCGGATTAATTTTACGTATATTAGATCAAAAAGTTTGTACGCTGGTATGCTGATGGTACCATCATAATGTGCATATAATGTACAGTTGAAATATATACAATATTAATTTTTGGCTCGCTTTAAACAATTAAAAATTAAAATTTTTATACCGCAGATCCCATAAGGCGCGGATTCATTTTACGTATATTAGATCAAAAAGTATGTACGCTGGTATGCTGATGGTACCATCATAATGTGCATATAATGTACAGTTGAAATATATACAAGTTTAATTTTTTGCTCGCTTTAAACAATTGAAAATTAAAATTTTTAAACTGCGGATCCCATACGGCGCGGATTCATTTTACGTATATTAGATCAAAAAGTTTGTACGCTGGTATGGTGATGGTACCATCATAATGTGCATATAATGTACAGTTGAAATATATACAAGATTAATTTTTGGCTCGCTTTAAACAATTGAAAATTAAAATTTTTAAACCGCGGATCCCATACGGCCCGGATTCATTTTACGTATATTAGATCAAAAAGTTTGTACGCTGGTATGCTGATGGTACCATCATAATGTGCAGTCAATGTAATGTTAAAATATATGAAAAAATAATTTTTGGCTCGTTTTAAACAATTGAAAATTAAAATTTTTAAACGGCGGATCCCATACGGCGCGGATTCATTTTACGTATATTAGATCAAAAAGTATGTACGCTGGTATGCCGATGGTACCATCATAATGTGCAGTCAATGTAATGTTAAAATATATGAAAGAATAATTTTTGGCTCGCTTTAAACAATTGAAATTTAAAATTTTTATATCGCAGATCCCATAAGGCGCAGATTCATTTTACGTATATTAGATCAAAAAGTATGTACGCTGGTATGCCGATGGTACCATCATAATGTGCAGTCAATGTAATGTTAAAATATATGAAAGAATAATTTTTGGCTCGCTTTAAACAATTGAAAATTAAAATTTTTAAACTGCGGATCCCATACGGCGCGGATTCATTTTACGTATATTAGATCAAAAAGTTTGTACGCTGGTATGGTGATGGTACCATCATAATGTGCATATAATGTACAGTTGAAATATATACAAGATTAATTTTTGGCTCGCTTTAAACAATTGAAAATTAAAATTTTTATACCGCGGATCCCATAAGGCGCGGATTCATTTTACGTATATTAGATCAAAAAGTATGTACGCTGGTATGCCGATGGTACCATCATAATGTGCATATAATGTACAGTTGAAATATATACAGATTTAATTTTTGGCTCGCTTTAAACAATTGAAAATTAAAATTTTGTGACCGCGGATCCCATACGGCCCGGATTCATTTTACGTATATTAGATCAAAAAGTTTGTACGCTGGTATGCTGATGGTACCATCATAATGTGCATATAATGTACAGTTGAAATATATACAGATTTAATTTTTGGCTCCCTTTAAACAATTGAAAATTAAAATTTTGTGACCGCGGATCCCATACGGCCCGGATTCATTTTACGTATATTAGATCAAAAAGTTTGTACGCTGGTATGCTGATGGTACCATCATAATGTGCAGTCAATGTAATGTTAAAATATATGAAAAAATAATTTTTGGCTCGCTTTAAACAATTGAAAATTAAAATTTTTAAACCGCGGATCCCATACGGCGCGGATTCATTTTACGTATATTAGATCAAAAAGTTTGTACGCTGGTATGCTGATGGTACCATCATAATGTGCATATAATGTACAGTTGAAATATATACAAGTTTAATTTTTTGCTCGCTTTAAACAATTGAAAATTAAAATTTTTAAACGGCGGATCCCATACGGCGTGGATTAATTTTACGTATATTAGATCAAAAAGTTTGTACGCTGGTATGCTAATGGTACCATCATAATGTGCATATAATGTACAGTTGAAATATATACAAGATTAATTTTTGGCTCGCTTTAAACAATTGAAAATTAAAATTTTTAAACCGCGGATCCCATACGGCCCGGATTCATTTTACGTATATTAGATCAAAAAGTTTGTACGCTGGTATGCTGATGGTACCATCATAATGTGCAGTCAATGTAATGTTAAAATATATGAAAAAATAATTTTTGGCTCGTTTTAAACAATTGAAAATTAAAATTTTTAAACGGCGGATCCCATACGGCGCGGATTCATTTTACGTATATTAGATCAAAAAGTATGTACGCTGGTATGCCGATGGTACCATCATAATGTGCAGTCAATGTAATGTTAAAATATATGAAAGAATAATTTTTGGCTCGCTTTAAACAATTGAAATTTAAAATTTTTATATCGCAGATCCCATACGGCGCGGATTAATTTTACGTATATTAGATCAAAAAGTTTGTACGCTGGTATGCTGATGGTACCATCATAATGTGCATATAATGTACAGTTGAAATATATACAATATTAATTTTTGGCTCGCTTTAAACAATTAAAAATTAAAATTTTTATACCGCAGATCCCATGAGGCGCGGATTCATTTTACGTATATTAGATCAAAAAGTATGTACGCTGGTATGCCGATGGTACCATCATAATGTGCAGTCAATGTAATGTTAAAATATATGAAAGAGTAATTTTTGGCTCGCTTTAAACAATTGAAAATTAAAATTTTTAAACTGCGGATCCCATACGGCGCGGATTCATTTTACGTATATTAGATCAAAAAGTTTGTACGCTGGTATGGTGATGGTACCATCATAATGTGCATATAATGTACAGTTGAAATATATACAAGATTAATTTTTGGCTCGCTTTAAACAATTGAAAATTAAAATTTTGTGACCGCGGATCCCATACGGCCCGGATTCATTTTACGTATATTAGATCAAAAAGTTTGTACGCTGGTATGCTGATGGTACCATCATAATGTGCATATAATGTACAGTTGAAATATATACAGATTTAATTTTTGGCTCCCTTTAAACAATTGAAAATTAAAATTTTGTGACCGCGGATCCCATACGGCCCGGATTCATTTTACGTATATTAGATCAAAAAGTTTGTACGCTGGTATGCTGATGGTACCATCATAATGTGCAGTCAATGTAATGTTAAAATATATGAAAAAATAATTTTTGGCTCGCTTTAAACAATTGAAAATTAAAATTTTTAAACCGCGGATCCCATACGGCGCGGATTCATTTTACGTATATTAGATCAAAAAGTTTGTACGCTGGTATGCTGATGGTACCATCATAATGTGCATATAATGTACAGTTGAAATATATACAAGTTTAATTTTTTGCTCGCTTTAAACAATTGAAAATTAAAATTTTTAAACGGCGGATCCCATACGGCGTGGATTAATTTTACGTATATTAGATCAAAAAGTTTGTACGCTGGTATGCTGATGGTACCATCATAATGTGCATATAATGTACAGTTGAAATATATACAAGTTTAATTTTTTGCTCGCTTTAAACAATTAAAAATTAAAATTTTTAAACCGCGGATCCCATACGGCCCGGATTCATTTTACGTATATTAGATCAAAAAGTTTGTACGCTGGTATGCTGATGGTACCATCATAATGTGCAGTCAATGTAATGTTAAAATATATGAAAAAATAATTTTTGGCTCGTTTTAAACAATTGAAAATTAAAATTTTTAAACGGCGGATCCCATACGGCGCGGATTCATTTTACGTATATTAGATCAAAAAGTATGTACGCTGGTATGCCGATGGTACCATCATAATGTGCAGTCAATGTAATGTTAAAATATATGAAAGAATAATTTTTGGCTCGCTTTAAACAATTGAAATTTAAAATTTTTATATCGCAGATCCCATACGGCGCGGATTAATTTTACGTATATTAGATCAAAAAGTTTGTACGCTGGTATGCTGATGGTACCATCATAATGTGCATATAATGTACAGTTGAAATATATACAATATTAATTTTTGGCTCGCTTTAAACAATTAAAAATTAAAATTTTTATACCGCAGATCCCATAAGGCGCGGATTCATTTTACGTATATTAGATCAAAAAGTATGTACGCTGGTATGCCGATGGTACCATCATAATGTGCAGTCAATGTAATGTTAAAATATATGAAAGAATAATTTTTGGCTCGCTTTAAACAATTGAAAATTAAAATTTTTAAACTGCGGATCCCATACGGCGCGGATTCATTTTACGTATATTAGATCAAAAAGTTTGTACGCTGGTATGGTGATGGTACCATCATAATGTGCATATAATGTACAGTTGAAATATATACAAGATTAATTTTTGGCTCGCTTTAAACAATTGAAAATTAAAATTTTTATACCGCGGATCCCATAAGGCGCGGATTCATTTTACGTATATTAGATCAAAAAGTATGTACGCTGGTATGCCGATGGTACCATCATAATGTGCATATAATGTACAGTTGAAATATATACAGATTTAATTTTTGGCTCGCTTTAAACAATTGAAAATTAAAATTTTGTGACCGCGGATCCCATACGGCCCGGATTCATTTTACGTATATTAGATCAAAAAGTTTGTACGCTGGTATGCTGATGGTACCATCATAATGTGCATATAATGTACAGTTGAAATATATACAGATTTAATTTTTGGCTCCCTTTAAACAATTGAAAATTAAAATTTTGTGACCGCGGATCCCATACGGCCCGGATTCATTTTACGTATATTAGATCAAAAAGTTTGTACGCTGGTATGCTGATGGTACCATCATAATGTGCAGTCAATGTAATGTTAAAATATATGAAAAAATAATTTTTGGCTCGCTTTAAACAATTGAAAATTAAAATTTTTATACCGCGGATCCCATAAGGCGCGGATTCATTTTACGTATATTAGATCAAAAAGTATGTACGCTGGTATGCCGATGGTACCATCATAATGTGCATATAATGTACAGTTGAAATATATACAGATTTAATTTTTGGCTCGCTTTAAACAATTGAAAATTAAAATTTTGTGACCGCGGATCCCATACGGCCCGGATTCATTTTACGTATATTAGATCAAAAAGTTTGTACGCTGGTATGCTGATGGTACCATCATAATGTGCATATAATGTACAGTTGAAATAAATACAGATTTAATTTTTGGCTCCCTTTAAACAATTGAAAATTAAAATTTTGTGACCGCGGATCCCATACGGCCCGGATTCATTTTACGTATATTAGATCAAAAAGTTTGTACGCTGGTATGCTGATGGTACCATCATAATGTGCAGTCAATGTAATGTTAAAATATATGAAAAAATAATTTTTGGCTCGCTTTAAACAATTGAAAATTAAAATTTTTAAACCGCGGATCCCATACGGCGCGGATTCATTTTACGTATATTAGATCAAAAAGTTTGTACGCTGGTATGCTGATGGTACCATCATAATGTGCATATAATGTACAGTTGAAATATATACAAGTTTAATTTTTTGCTCGCTTTAAACAATTGAAAATTAAAATTTTTAAACGGCGGATCCCATACGGCGTGGATTAATTTTACGTATATTAGATCAAAAAGTTTGTACGCTGGTATGCTAATGGTACCATCATAATGTGCATATAATGTACAGTTGAAATATATACAAGATTAATTTTTGGCTCGCTTTAAACAATTGAAAATTAAAATTTTTAAACCGCGGATCCCATACGGCCCGGATTCATTTTACGTATATTAGATCAAAAAGTTTGTACGCTGGTATGCTGATGGTACCATCATAATGTGCAGTCAATGTAATGTTAAAATATATGAAAAAATAATTTTTGGCTCGTTTTAAACAATTTAAAATTAAAATTTTTAAACGGCGGATCCCATACGGCGCGGATTCATTTTACGTATATTAGATCAAAAAGTATGTACGCTGGTATGCCGATGGTACCATCATAATGTGCAGTCAATGTAATGTTAAAATATATGAAAGAATAATTTTTGGCTCGCTTTAAACAATTGAAATTTAAAATTTTTATATCGCAGATCCCATACGGCGCGGATTAATTTTACGTATATTAGATCAAAAAGTTTGTACGCTGGTATGCTGATGGTACCATCATAATGTGCATATAATGTACAGTTGAAATATATACAATATTAATTTTTGGCTCGCTTTAAACAATTAAAAATTAAAATTTTTATACCGCAGATCCCATAAGGCGCGGATTCATTTTACGTATATTAGATCAAAAAGTATGTACGCTGGTATGCTGATGGTACCATCATAATGTGCATATAATGTACAGTTGAAATATATACAAGTTTAATTTTTTGCTCGCTTTAAACAATTGAAAATTAAAATTTTTAAACTGCGGATCCCATACGGCGCGGATTCATTTTACGTATATTAGATCAAAAAGTTTGTACGCTGGTATGGTGATGGTACCATCATAATGTGCATATAATGTACAGTTGAAATATATACAAGATTAATTTTTGGCTCGCTTTAAACAATTGAAAATTAAAATTTTTAAACCGCGGATCCCATACGGCCCGGATTCATTTTACGTATATTAGATCAAAAAGTTTGTACGCTGGTATGCTGATGGTACCATCATAATGTGCAGTCAATGTAATGTTAAAATATATGAAAAAATAATTTTTGGCTCGTTTTAAACAATTGAAAATTAAAATTTTTAAACGGCGGATCCCATACGGCGCGGATTCATTTTACGTATATTAGATCAAAAAGTATGTACGCTGGTATGCCGATGGTACCATCATAATGTGCAGTCAATGTAATGTTAAAATATATGAAAGAATAATTTTTGGCTCGCTTTAAACAATTGAAATTTAAAATTTTTATATCGCAGATCCCATAAGGCGCAGATTCATTTTACGTATATTAGATCAAAAAGTATGTACGCTGGTATGCCGATGGTACCATCATAATGTGCAGTCAATGTAATGTTAAAATATATGAAAGAATAATTTTTGGCTCGCTTTAAACAATTGAAAATTAAAATTTTTAAACTGCGGATCCCATACGGCGCGGATTCATTTTACGTATATTAGATCAAAAAGTTTGTACGCTGGTATGGTGATGGTACCATCATAATGTGCATATAATGTACAGTTGAAATATATACAAGATTAATTTTTGGCTCGCTTTAAACAATTGAAAATTAAAATTTTTAAACTGCGGATCCCATACGGCGCGGATTCATTTTACGTATATTAGATCAAAAAGTTTGTACGCTGGTATGGTGATGGTACCATCATAATGTGCATATAATGTACAGTTGAAATATATACAAGATTAATTTTTGGCTCGCTTTAAACAATTGAAAATTAAAATTTTTATACTGCGGATCCCATAAGGCGCGGATTCATTTTACGTATATTAGATCAAAAAGTATGTACGCTGGTATGCCGATGGTACCATCATAATGTGCATATAATGTACAGTTGAAATATATACAGATTTAATTTTTGGCTCGCTTTAAACAATTGAAAATTAAAATTTTGTGACCGCGGATCCCATACGGCCCGGATTCATTTTACGTATATTAGATCAAAAAGTTTGTACGCTGGTATGCTGATGGTACCATCATAATGTGCATATAATGTACAGTTGAAATATATACAGATTTAATTTTTGGCTCCCTTTAAACAATTGAAAATTAAAATTTTGTGACCGCGGATCCCATACGGCCCGGATTCATTTTACGTATATTAGATCAAAAAGTTTGTACGCTGGTATGCTGATGGTACCATCATAATGTGCAGTCAATGTAATGTTAAAATATATGAAAAAATAATTTTTGGCTCGCTTTAAACAATTGAAAATTAAAATTTTTAAACCGCGGATCCCATACGGCGCGGATTCATTTTACGTATATTAGATCAAAAAGTTTGTACGCTGGTATGCTGATGGTACCATCATAATGTGCATATAATGTACAGTTGAAATATATACAAGATTAATTTTTGGCTCGCTTTAAACAATTGAAAATTAAAATTTTTAAACTGCGGATCCCATACGGCGCGGATTCATTTTACGTATATTAGATCAAAAAGTTTGTACGCTGGTATGCTGATGGTACCATCATAATGTGCATATAATGTACAGTTGAAATATATACAAGATTAATTTTTGGCTCGCTTTAAACAATTGAAAATTAAAATTTTTATACCGCGGATCCCATAAGGCGCGGATTCATTTTACGTATATTAGATCAAAAAGTATGTACGCTGGTATGCCGATGGTACCATCATAATGTGCAGTCAATGTAATGTTAAAATATATGAAAGAATAATTTTTGGCTCGCTTTAAACAATTGAAAATTAAAATTTTTAAACTGCGGATCCCATACGGCGCGGATTCATTTTACGTATATTACATCAAAAAGTTTGTACGCTGGTATGGTGATGGTACCATCATAATGTGCATATAATGTACAGTTGAAATATATACAAGATTAATTTTTGGCTCGCTTTAAACAATTGAAAATTAAAATTTTTAAACGGCGGATCCCATACGGCGCGGAATCATTTTACGTATATTAGATCAAAAAGTTTGTACGCTGGTATGCTGATGGTACCATCATAATGTGCAGTCAATGTAATGTTAAAATATATGAAAGAATAATTTTTGGCTCGCTTTAAACAATTGAAAATTAAAATTTTTAAACGGCGGATCCCATACGGCGCGGATTCATTTTACGTATATTAGATCAAAAAGTATGTACGCTGGTATGCCGATGGTACCATCATAATATGCAGTCAATGTAATGTTAAAATATATGAAAGAATAATTTTTGGCTCGCTTTAAACAATTGAAATTTAAAATTTTTATATCGCAAATCCCATACGGCGCGGATTAATTTTACGTATATTAGATCAAAAAGTTTGTACGCTGGTATGCTGATGGTACCATCATAATGTGCATATAATGTACAGTTGAAATATATACAAGATTAATTTTTGGCTCGCTTTAAACAATTGAAAATTAAAATTTTTAAACTGCGGATCCCATACGGCGCGGATTCATTTTACGTATATTAGATCAAAAAGTTTGTACGCTGGTATGCTGATGGTACCATCATAATGTGCATATAATGTACAGTTGAAATATATACAAGATTAATTTTTGGCTCGCTTTAAACAATTGAAAATTAAAATTTTTAAACGGCGGATCCCATACGGCGCGGAATCATTTTACGTATATTAGATCAAAAAGTTTGTACGCTGGTATGCTGATGGTACCATCATAATGTGCAGTCAATGTAATGTTAAAATATATGAAAGAATAATTTTTGGCTCGCTTTAAACAATTGAAATTTAAAATTTTTATATCGCAGATCCCATACGGCGCGGATTAATTTTACGTATATTAGATCAAAAAGTTTGTACGCTGGTATGCTGATGGTACCATCATAATGTGCATATAATGTACAGTTGAAATATATACAAGATTAATTTTTGGCTCGCTTTAAACAATTAAAAATTAAAATTTTTATACCGCAGATCCCATAAGGCGCGGATTCATTTTACGTATATTAGATCAAAAAGTATGTACGCTGGTATGCCGATGGTACCATCATAATGTGCAGTCAATGTAATGTTAAAATATATGAAAGAATAATTTTTGGCTCGCTTTAAACAATTGAAAATTAAAATTTTTAAACTGCGGATCCCATACGGCGCGGATTCATTTTACGTATATTAGATCAAAAAGTTTGTACGCTGGTATGGTGATGGTACCATCATAATGTGCATATAATGTACAGTTGAAATATATACAAGATTAATTTTTGGCTCGCTTTAAACAATTGAAAATTAAAATTTTTATACCGCGGATCCCATAAGGCGCGGATTCATTTTACGTATATTAGATCAAAAAGTATGTACGCTGGTATGCCGATGGTACCATCATAATGTGCATATAATGTACAGTTGAAATATATACAGATTTAATTTTTGGCTCGCTTTAAACAATTGAAAATTAAAATTTTGTGACCGCGGATCCCATACGGCCCGGATTCATTTTACGTATATTAGATCAAAAAGTTTGTACGCTGGTATGCTGATGGTACCATCATAATGTGCATATAATGTACAGTTGAAATATATACAGATTTAATTTTTGGCTCCCTTTAAACAATTGAAAATTAAAATTTTGTGACCGCGGATCCCATACGGCCCGGATTCATTTTACGTATATTAGATCAAAAAGTTTGTACGCTGGTATGCTGATGGTACCATCATAATGTGCAGTCAATGTAATGTTAAAATATATGAAAAAATAATTTTTGGCTCGCTTTAAACAATTGAAAATTAAAATTTTTAAACCGCGGATCCCATACGGCGCGGATTAATTTTACGTATATTAGATCAAAAAGTTTGTACGCTGGTATGCTGATGGTACCATCATAATGTGCATATAATGTACAGTTGAAATATATACAAGATTAATTTTTGGCTCGCTTTAAACAATTGAAAATTAAAATTTTTAAACTGCGGATCCCATACGGCGCGGATTCATTTTACGTATATTAGATCAAAAAGTTTGTACGCTGGTATGCTGATGGTACCATCATAATGTGCATATAATGTACAGTTGAAATATATACAAGATTAATTTTTGGCTCGCTTTAAACAATTGAAAATTAAAATTTTTATACGGCGGATCCCATACGGCGCGGAATCATTTTACGTATATTAGATCAAAAAGTTTGTACGCTGGTATGCTGATGGTACCATCATAATGTGCAGTCAATGTAATGTTAAAATATATGAAAGAATAATTTTTGGCTCGCTTTAAACAATTGAAATTTAAAATTTTTATATCGCAGATCCCATACGGCGCGGATTAATTTTACGTATATTAGATCAAAAAGTTTGTACGCTGGTATGCTGATGGTACCATCATAATGTGCATATAATGTACAATTGAAATATATACAAGATTAATTTTTGGCTCGCTTTAAACAATTAAAAATTAAAATTTTTTTTCCGCAGATCCCATAAGGCGCGGATTCATTTTACGTATATTAGATCAAAAAGTATGTACGCTGGTATGCTGATGGTACCATCATAATGTGCATATAATGTACAGTTGAAATATATACAGATTTAATTTTTGGCTCGCTTTAAACAATTGAAAATTAAAATTTTTAAACCGCGGATCCCATACGGCGCGGATTCATTTTACGTATATTAGATCAAAAAGTTTGTACGCTGGTATGCTGATGATACCATCATAATGTGCATATAATGTACAGTTGAAATATATACAAGATTAATTTTTGGCTCGCTTTAAACAATTGAAGATAAAAATTTTGAAACCGCGGATCCCATACGGCCCGGATTAATTTTACGTATATTAGATCAAAAAGTTTGTACGCTGGTATGCTGATGGTACCATCTTAATGTGCAGTCAATGTAATGTTAAAATATATGAAAAAATAATTTTTGGCTCGCTTTAAACAATTGAAAACTAAAATTTTTAAACCGCGGATCCCATACGGCGCGGATTCATTTTACGTATATTAGATCAAAAAGTTTGTACGCTGGTATGCTGATGGTACCATCATAATGTGCATATAATGTACAGTTGAAATATATACAAGATTAATTTTTGGCTCGCTTTAAACAATTGAAAATTAAAATATTTAAAATGCGGATCCCATACGGCGCGGATTCATTTTACGTATATTAGATCAAAAAGTATGTACGCTGGTATGCCGATGGTACCATCATAATGTGCAGTCAATGTAATGTTAAAATATATGAAAGAATAATTTTTGGCTCGCTTTAAACAATTGAAATTTAAAATTTTTATATCGTAGATCCCATACGGCGCGGATTAATTTTACGTATATTAGATCAAAAAGTTTGTACGCTGGTATGCTGATGGTACCATCATAATGTGCATATAATGTACAGTTGAAATATATACAATATTAATTTTTGGCTCGCTTTAAACAATTGAAAATTAAAATTTTTATACTGCGGATCCCATACGGCGCGGATTCATTTTACGTATATTAGATCAAAAAGTTTGTACGCTGGTATGCTGATGGTACCATCATAATGTGCATAGAATGTACAGTTGAAATATATACAAGATTAATTTTTGGCTCGCTTTAAACAATTGATAATTAAAATTTATATACCGCAGATCCCATAAGACGCGGAATCATTTTACGTATATTAGATCAAAAAGTATGTACGCTGGTATGCCGATGGTACCATCATAATGTGCAGTCAATGTAATGTTAAAATATATGAAAGAATAATTTTTGGCTCGCTTTAAACAATTGAAATTTAAAATTTTTATACCGCCGATCCCATACGGCGCGGATTAATTTTACGTATATTAGATCAAAAAGTTTGTACGCTGGTATGCTGATGGTACCATCATAATGTGCATATAATGTACAGTTGAAATATATACAATATTAATTTTTGGCTCGCTTTAAACAATTGAAAATTAAAATTTTAAACCGCGGATCCCATACGGCGCGGATTAATTTTACGTATATTAGATCAAAAAGTTTGTACGCTGGTATGCGGATGGTACCATCATAATGTGCATATAATGTACAGTTGAAATATATACAAGATTAATTTTTGGCTCGCTTTAAACAATTGAAAATTAAAATTTTTATACCGCGGATCCCATAAGGCGCGGATTCATTTTACGTATATTAGATCAAAAAGTATGTACGCTGGTATGCCGATGGTACCATCATAATGTGCAGTCAATGTAATGTTAAAATATATGAAAGAATAATTTTTGGCTCGCTTTAAACAATTGAAAATTAAAATTTTTAAACTGCGGATCCCATACGGCGCGGATTCATTTTACGTATATTAGATCAAAAAGTTTGTACGCTGGTATGGTGATGGTACCATCATAATGTGCATATAATGTACAGTTGAAATATATACAAGATTAATTTTTGGCTCGCTTTAAACAATTGAAAATTAAAATTTTTAAACTGCGGATCCCATACGGCGCGGATTCATTTTACGTATATTAGATCAAAAAGTTTGTACGCTGGTATGCTGATGGTACCATCATAATGTGCATATAACGTACAGTTGAAATATATACAAGATTAATTTTTGGCTCGCTTTAAACAATTGAAAATTAAAATTTTTAAACGGCGGATCCCATACGGCGCGGAATCATTTTACGTATATTAGATCAAAAAGTTTGTACGCTGGTATGCTGATGGTACCATCATAATGTGCAGTCAATGTAATGTTAAAATATATGAAAGAATAATTTTTGGCTCGCTTTAAACAATTGAAAATTAAAATTTTTAAACGGCGGATCCCATACGGCGCGGATTCATTTTACGTATATTAGATCAAAAAGTATGTACGCTGGTATGCCGATGGTACCATCATAATATGCAGTCAATGTAATGTTAAAATATATGAAAGAATAATTTTTGGCTCGCTTTAAACAATTGAAATTTAAAATTTTTATATCGCAAATCCCATACGGCGCGGATTAATTTTACGTATATTAGATCAAAAAGTTTGTACGCTGGTATGCTGATGGTACCATCATAATGTGCATATAATGTACAGTTGAAATATATACAATATTAATTTTTGGCTCGCTTTAAACAATTAAAAATTAAAATTTTTATACCGCAGATCCCATAAGGCGCGGATTCATTTTACGTATATTAGATCAAAAAGTATGTACGCTGGTATGCCGATGGTACCATCATAATGTGCAGTCAATGTAATGTTAAAATATATGAAAGAATAATTTTTGGCTCGCTTTAAACAATTGAAAATTAAAATTTTTAAACTGCGGATCCCATACGGCGCGGATTCATTTTACGTATATTAGATCAAAAAGTTTGTACGCTGGTATGCTGATGGTACCATCATAATGTGCATATAATGTACAGTTGAAATATATGAAAGAATAATTTTTGGCTCGCTTTAAACAATTGAAATTTAAAATTTTTATACCGCAGATCCCATACGGCGCGGATTAATTTTACGTATATTAGATCAAAAAGTTTGTACGCTGATATGCTGATGGTACTATCATAATGTGCATATAATGTACAGTTGAAATATATACAAGATTAATTTTTGGCTTGCTTTAAACAATTGAAAATTAAAATTTTTATACCGCAGATCCCATAAGGCGCGGAATCATTTTACGTATATTAGATCAAAAAGTATGTACGCTGGTATGCCGATGGTACCATCATAATGTGCAGTCAATGTAATGTTAAAATATATGAAAGAATAATTTTTGGCTCGCTTTAAACAATTGAAATTTAAAATTTTTATACCGCAGATCCCATACGGCGCAGATTAATTTTACGTATATTAGATCAAAAAGTTTGTACGCTGATATGCTGATGGTACTATCATAATGTGCATATAATGTACAGTTGAAATATATACAAGATTAATTTTTGGCTCGCTTTAAACAATTGAAAATTAAAATTTTTATACCGCAGATCCCATAAGGCGCGGAATCATTTTACGTATATTAGATCAAAAAGTATGTACGCTGGTATGCCGATGGTACCATCATAATGTGCAGTCAATGTAATGTTAAAATATATGAAAAAATAATTTTTGGCTCGCTTTAAACAATTGAAAATTAAAATTTTTAAACTGCGGATCCCATACGGCGCGGATTCATTTTACGTATATTAGATCAAAAAGTTTGTACGCTGGTATGCTGATGGTACCATCATAATGTGCATAGAATGTACAGTTGAAATATATACAAGATTAATTTTTGGCTCGCTTTAAACAATTGATAATTAAAATTTTTATACCGCAGATCCCATAAGACGCGGAATCATTTTACGTATATTAGATCAAAAAGTATGTACGCTGGTATGCCGATGGTACCATCATAATGTGCAGTCAATGTAATGTTAAAATATATGAAAGAATAATTTTTGGCTCGCTTTAAACAATTGAAATTTAAAATTTTTATACCGCCGATCCCATACGGCGCGGATTAATTTTACGTATATTAGATCAAAAAGTTTGTACGCTGGTATGCTGATGGTACCATCATAATGTGCATATAATGTACAGTTGAAATATATACAATATTAATTTTTGGCTCGCTTTAAGCAATTGAAAATTAAAATTTTAAACCGCGGATCCCATACGGCGCGGATTAATTTTACGTATATTAGATCAAAAAGTTTGTACGCTGGTATGCTGATGGTACCATCATAATGTGCATATAATGTACAGTTGAAATATATACAGATTTAATTTTTGGCTCGCTTTAAACAATTGAAAATTAAAATTTTGAGACCGCGGATCCCATACGGCCCGGATTCATTTTACGTATATTAGATCAAAAAGTTTGTACGCTGGTATGCTGATGGTACCATCATAATGTGCAGTCAATGTAATGTTAAAATATATGAAAAAATAATTTTTTGCTCGCTTTAAACAATTGAAAATTAAAATTTTTAAACCGCGGATCCCATACGGCGCGGATTCATTTTACGTATATTAGATCAAAAAGTTTGTACGCTGGTATGCTGATGGTACCATCATAATGTGCATACAATGTACAGTTGAAATATATACATGTTTAATTTTTGGCTCTTTATAAAATATTAAAAATCGATACTTTATTAACGCGAACATTATATAACGAAGAATTATACTATGTGTATTAAACGAAAAAATTTGTACGCTCGAATCTGTTTGATATAAAAGTAATCTGTTTAAAATGTACTTCTAAAAAGAACAATCGGTTAATTTTTGGCTCTTATTAAAATATTAATTATCGATACTTTATAACCGCGGACCCTATATAAAGCAGAATTATATTATGTGTATTAAACAAAAAAATTTGTACGCTCGAATCTGTTTGGTATAAGAGAAATCTGCATAAAATGTACTATTAAAAAAAATATTCGATTATTTTTTAATTCTTGGCTTTTTTTTAGAATATTCAAAATCGATACTTTATAACCGCGGACCTTATATAAAGCAGAATTATATTATGTGTATTAAACGAAAAAATTTGTAAGCTCGAATATATTTGGTATAAAAGTAATCTGCATACAATATACTATTAACAAAAAACAAGCGATGAATTCTTTTTTTTTTATTATATGTAAAGATGAAACTTTGTAGCCGCGAACCCTACACAGACTTATATTATGTATATTATATAAAATAATTTGCATGCTCGTATTTATTTAATATAAAGAGCCAATATAATTTATCGCTTGTTTTTTCCAATAGTACGTTGTTTGCAGATTATTTTTATACCAAATAGATACGAGCCTGCATATTCTTTTATTTGATATACATAATAAAAGTTTGCGCCATATAGGATCCGCTGCTACAAAGTATCGATTTTTGATATTCGAAAATAGCCAAAAATTTATTGCTTGTATATATTTCGATAGTACATTGTATTATATATATAAAAGTTATCTGTGCAAACAATGAAATATATTATTCGAGTTTTAAGTAGTAAACATATTATTTGTAATATTATATTTATAACATTTTTAATTTTTATAACATATTTTTATTTTAAAATTTAATTAGCAAATTAACGCTTTAATTATCTGACTTCTGTCAAAAAATGTTAATCAAATTTAAACAAACTTTATATAAAAATATCATTTTTATAATATCATTCTTTTTAATATAAAATTGAAGAATGGCGCGTGCGTAGCACGCGCTTGTGTTGTTCTAGTTATTTAAATTTTACATTGCTTGCATTCTTATTTCGCTTTTTAAATTATCGAATATCAGAGGAATTTTTATTACAATCTTCATATGCTGCAAAATATTAGTACGAATCTCTTCTCTAAAACGAAAGGCGAGATTCAATATTGATACATTCACGATTTAACATCATGCAAAATGTGTAATTAATTACAATATTTTATTTTTAATATATAATCTATACTACATGTTTCTGATACTCAAGGTTCGTCCTCTCAAGACGGATCAGAGCCTATTCCTACGCCTTTTGCGCGAATGGATGTCGATACACATACTTAAGACACTCGAGACAGTCGAAAGAACAAATAATCTACGTGCGCACGAGTACAATTCGTGTCATTAGTGGGAAAGCACAGAGTCGAAGCCGAATGAGGAGAAGGTCGAAGGGGAGAGGCATCAACGGTGGCGGCTCGATTGATTGCGCAACAAGAAGCTGACCAGACCTTGCCTTCCCACCGATGCCACGGAATGAACGGATGGACAGATGGACACGCTATAGGTGCTGCATAGAGAGAAAGAGAGAAAGTGAGACCTCCTTCTTCCTTGATCCTGCGGGAACGCGGTATCCTCCAAGATACGCGCGAAACTTTTTCTGCATCTCACTCACATTCCGACCACATCGCGTAGGATTTTGCCTTCCGTCACTCCCTTGATCGATGTATAGCACACTAATCGCCGCCAGAGTTTATTGCCCGCTCCGTTTCGGAGATTTTCCTGTTGGAGAACGATTTATTTTGCATTCATGCGTGACAAAAATGGTTTAATACTGGAACAGTCTTTTTTTTTTTTAATCGGTCTAAATCATTTAATTGAATTGATTTTAAATATTTTAAAAAACATTGACACATAAATGAAGATATGGGTAAAACATAATTGGGAAACTAATCACATATTTATAATAATTCTTTCTCAATTGACAGAAATAGAATAATTAAAGATTGAAGAGACATTTCTTGTGCGTGCATTATTATAAATTCGCAAAATTTGATAAATTTGGCAGATTCTTCTAAAACCATCCACTTGCCTAAGATTTAAAAAATCGCATTCTTATCACATATTTCTATATTTTTACGAATATGTAGAAATTGTTTTATCAAACAATTGTTAGAATTGTTTATCAAATTGAATATTATTATTACAAAGCAGCATTGTGTGTCGCATAATTCTTTCAACTAGGTCGTGTAAACTCTTACATGTAAAAAAAAAGCAAACTGTAATTATATGTATGTAAAGAATGGTACTACTATTATTGTGGTATATCGTTCTCGAAACAAACTTATGCTCGCTCACTACGTCATTTCGCCGGATTGATAGAGAAATTAAAAAGCCTAATCTTTCTACGAATTCAACACGCGCCTCGCCACTCGTCTAACGATTTCCGCCAGAATCACGAGATCTCTCGTGTCGCACGCAGGAGAGCTAAAGCATCAGCGATCTACCCCCTTGAGTCGAGAAGAAAGTCCAGCCTGTATAAGAAGAGAGTGAAGTAAATAATGGAATAAAGTTTGTACTGTATATATGCATTTATACAGAAAAAGAGAGAGCAAAAGAACGGAAAGAAAAGCATGTCGAGGGGAAAAAGAAGATTGTGGTAAGACGACAATCGAAAGCTATGTAGCTAGGGTGGTCGACGATCCCCAATTTTCCGGGACATCCCGAATTTCGACTCTCATTAGAAGCCTGAAAGAACCTTAGACAGAACGCTATTTTTCACATAACATTAAATAATATAAAACAATAATAGATCATACTAAAATTTCGCTATAGATATAAAATCAACTCTACAATGTCATTTTATTATTTGTATTTTGCTTGATAAGAGAAAAAAGTTTATGTTACTTCTATGTTTTCGGTTGATGATTGTTTGTTAATTTTATTTTAAGAATTTTACCAGTTTAATTTTAAATTAATAATTATTTATATTTAAAAAATAATATGCAATAAAAAACCTGCAACATTATTATCATATTATGTTTCAAAATTCTAATTATATTAATTATTATTATATTAAAATAATTCATAATTATATTATAGTTAAAAATTATTATATTAATAATTAAAATTATTAATAAAAAATCCTGATTTCTTTTTATTGTGCCCCTTTTAAGATCGATATCCCAAAATTGGTTGATCAAGAGTCGGTCACCCTATATGTAGAGAGGAGAGAGAAGAGAGAAAAAGTAGAGCGCGAGAAACGTATATAAAGGTATTCGGGATGGCGAAAAGGAGCAGCAGAGCCGGCGGCCACATCAAAGCCGACCATCGACTGTCCGAGGCTTCGCCTCGGACTTTCCGCGGGTGCGTGTATGTGCCCGTGAGAGCCCCGCGTCGACTTGGAGAGATAGTGCTTTGATTCCGGTCGAACCGGTGTTGCGCGCGCCGCACTGCGCTGCGCTGCATTGCATCGCGTTGCGCTGCGCTGCGTGGACAAGCGCGTGTGCGTGCGTGTGTGGCGGCGACTTCCGAGGCCGCCGCGTTCGCCATTGCGAGGTTGTACACAACAACAGGTGAGATAACGTCGAGGTATCCTCAACCTCGCGATGATCCTGTCATTTATTCAATTTATTTTATTCCTTTTAATACAAATAATTAATATTAATTATTTGTATAATTTATATAATTATTCATATAATTTTTTTTAATATGGACAGGCTAATTAAGAGCCGGAAGTCAGTGCGTAATGTTATATAATATTAGAAATCTTTATTAAAATAATGAACGTTTTGGTCCTATGTTTTAGACCATCTTCGACATCTGTCAATTTTACAAATTTCACCATTTTTATTATTGTTTACGATTTAATTCAGACGAATATTATTTATAAATTTGTGTTACTTACGGTTATATAATTATATAATTTTATAATGATTTATATAATTATATATAGGACATATATTTTTATAGATAAACTGCGCGCTCTTATTCTTTCCCTGTCCGATTTTTTTCTTGCTGGACACGGAAGAAATATGACTCTCTACGACTCTCGTCCTGTCTTTCTAATGTCGTCTTCTTATCCTCCATGGGTGCGCGTAGTCAATCTATGTAAGTCTCTCTCCTTGAGTTTATTGTTAGCAAAAAGATGCGGAGGTTTCCCTCGCTATCGCAGCCTTGAAATGGTCATTAATTATAGATAGATACATGTACAAGTATGTATGTCAGGCTTTCATGTAGGTTTTTGAATGGTAGAAAGGATACATTAATGGTGAGACGGATCAAAGATTATAGATTGTTAAATAAATCATTGGGAACTTTTCTGAACTCTGCAATATAGCCGAGGAAAAGTTATGTTGAAAATACAGAATACATCGTCGAAAAAGCACTCTTACACAAATATTGTTTTATTATAAAAAAACAATTTAATAATATGAATAGATAGATAATTTAATAGATTAATGAAATACTATACACATATATTATCAACATGATATACAACATGATTTATAATACAGGGTTTGATGGGTTTTATGAAGAAATTGAACTATGCCATAAAAATGAGTACTTTTTCATGATAAGAGATATTTTTAAATATTTTTTAATAATTTTTTAAAAATATTTTCTGAATTTCTCGTCATTTTAAATAAATATATTACTCATTATTCATACTCATAGATACATACTCAACCTTATATACATATACAATACTTTTTAATATTTTTAAGTGATGAAAATATAATATAATGATGAAGTAAATGCTACAAAATTATAGATTAGAATAAATAATTTTTGTATAAATTATACACACGCAGTATTATATTATATATGAAATATAGTTGCAGGAGTCTGACTCTTAATATAGCTTCTGTTTGTAAATGAGCAACATATTTTTAGTACAATCTTGATGAAGATTACAGATACGACACGTAAGTATACATACATACTCATCATCGTCATAATGAGTTGCAATAAATAATAATGGCAATAAATTTTCCTTTTCTAAAGATTATTATTCACAAAGGCAGCATAAATAGATGTTTGTAGAGGAACAAATTAGTTGCTTATAAGCACAGTTGTGATTTATATTACATTAAGCCATCATTATTTTGTCAGAGTATATTCACTTTTCACTAATTTTTACGACAAAATTTCTTTAATTTCGTATGAAATAAGTGACTAAATGGCTATGGCGAACAATTTGAACGCATTAATATTTTGAACCTCGTTTCTCTTTGGTTATCACCGGCTATTGGAATCGCAGACCACACAGGATACACTATGGACCACACCTAATTTCAATTTCATTTCAATTGAATCGTATACCGCGTGACGTACAATGTGTCAAAAAGTCAACAGTGGCCTGCGGTGGAAACTCGCAACAATGGAAATTCACCGTAATAACTCATCTACGTAAAGAAGAGCTTTCGAATATATAGTGCCAATGTGGCCGCACGATCTTCGGGAAGCGTAATAAATTTCTGTGGCGTAAAAAAATTACTCTAACGCAAAATTACTCCATTACGTCGATTAGCTATCCATACAGAAGAATAAGAGTTGATTTGTAAAAAAATGTACGTTAGAATATAATATCATTATAATTTTTCACTAAACTTTATATGTGCCTTCCACTGAATCGATAGGGTATAGAAACGCGATAAAATGCAAGTTACAATAGAATACTATGCTATTCATAACGACCTACATATTGTCTAGTCTCTCTTGAGTCATATGTGACATTTGTCACCTACCAACTATCCATAGGAACAAATGTATTGTATAATAATAGGATAGCTTTATCGATATGCGAATATTGAGATTGAGCCGATACATTTGATATCGAATATCGAGAACGATATACGAATCGAATTCAATACACGGTATTGCAATGAACTTTATAAATATAGCACGGAGGCGTGATAAAGAGGCAAAAAACTAGAATGGAAAATTCCACGTTAAACTATAGCTAAAAAATATTAGCCATCATAGTTAAAATTTAAACATGTATGCGTAATTAAATCTCAGGTGTAATATAGGGACAACTAAAATTTAGCTATGGCTAATATATATATATATATATATATATATTTATTTTTTTGCGAATGCCTGTGATCTTTAACCCAGTCCGCGTAAAAGAAATAAACACGGATCGAAAGAGAGAGAGACTTTCGCGGCTTCGAATCGACGGAGAAGACGAGAAGGACGCGATCCTGACCACCGCACCGCGGTGGGTTACTCCCGATCGTAAAATAACCGAGGCGCAGAAACCCGACGAAACGTGCAATTGAAGTGTCGAGCCGAGCGTGATTACCGTCATCAGCGAAGTTCAAATACCGGTGTAAACGCTTCGCACTTTCGAGTCGCTCGGATATGCGATTGTACGAGAGAGAGATCGTGAGCGCGCGGCTCCGTATACTTTGATCGGTAGAGACCTATATTACGGTGAGTCAGAGCTCGCGACGATGCCGTGAGCTGCAGGACTGAGAAATTGAAATCGTTTCGGAGTTGCAAAATATAGTTTGCAAAAGTCAGTACCAGTAAAAATCTCGCACCTCCGTGCTTCGATTCAATCGCAATATTTTGTTGTACATACAGTTTATTTTCGATAATCTATTTCACGATATTTATATATAGGGTCCGGTAATTAACTGACCAATGCTTAAGGGTAGATTCCTGCAATCATTTGGAGACGATTTTTCCTCGGCGAAAATGTCGAGGCACCAATAATTTTCGAGTCATAAGCGATTGAAAATAAAGGGTTTTTCGCAAACTAAGCCTTGTGGAGATAAAATATTAACAAAATCACATTCTTTAATTAATTTCAAGTATAGTTAAAAGATTAAAGTTTACTTTAATAGAATTTTTATTTAAGGCTTAGTTACAAAGATACATAATAGCAAAAATTGAGAACATGCAAAAAATTATGTTCTCCCTCTCGACATTTTTGCTGAGGAAAAATCATCTCTAAATTAAAAAGCTTAATCGGCCAATTGGAAGAAGAAGAAGAAGAAGATTCCAGGAATCTACCCTTAAGCGTTGGTTAGTTAATTACCAGACATTCTGTATAATAATCGTGTTATACTCGCATCATTTTGTCTATAGCAAAATGTACGTTTTCTGCTATTTAATTTTCCTATCGCAAATCACACTTTCAATATTTTTAGACAGCTAGGGGAAAATATGCTAAATCGTACCTCCTAAGGTAAATATTAAAATTGCAAAACTAAAACTATCTAAGAAATTATATTCTTAGTATCTAAGAAATGACAAAATATTTTTATTTATTTCAAACTATGGTTCTTTGTCAACGCTATAAACATTAATACAAATTTATCATTGTTTCATATCGTAAATTAAAAATTTTTTTAAAGTAGTATTTGGTGCAAAATTTACAATACCGGTTTGCTAAATTATACCCATGAATTTTTAAATCGTACCTCTAACAAAATAAAATTAAAAAATTATAACAAAAATAAAGTTTTATTTTCTACAAAAGTTCTCAGACTGCAACAAAACACACATATCTATAAAAATGTTATATTTATAATCATAAATTTTCTTAAAAAATTTAACAAAAATACTTTTTGTAACACACAAAAATATAAATAAATATTATCTCAATAAAATTTGATAATATTTTCTTCAATTGTTCATCTAAATATTTAAAAAACTATATAATGCTTATAAGTAAAAAAATTAATTTAGAAAATCGTACCAGTACGATACAGAAAAAAAGTTAGTGGTACGTTTTACCGAACTTCCATTGCTTTGTCAAATTTGTGAATAAAAAAATAATCTTAAAACATTTTGGCCGATTTTTCAACGCTTCCATATACAGGGATTAAATAAGAATGAAAAAATGCTTTAATAATAAGTTTAACTGTTTATCTTTCTCATTGTGATAGCTTAGGCACGAGGTGCCGAATATTACATGAAAATCACACAAAATAAATTTATGAACGTCACGGATCATGAACGGGGATCGTTTGAAAAGAAAATAAACATTACAACATTCGAATGAGGCTAGCTGCGATACAACAGCGTTAACACCTTAAAATACTTTAACTCCGTTTTAAGAAATACAGTAGAGGTATGATTTAACGAACGGTACAATTTAACATATTTTCCCCTAATATTAGACTGCATCAATAATTATATATATATATTTGTGTATGTACTCCAAATAAATAAATCATATCTCATATAATAAATTGCCTTGTGGTTACGCTATGCTGACGTTGGAAAACGCAAAGAGGAAATTGGTGTCACGTGACAACCAATTTCCTCTTGCGCCTTCATTTTTAACGACAACGTGATATCTATAGTTCCGATATTATAATATCTTTTGCAGATACGGGGTGTGTAATGGGAGTTGTTTTGTCCGCACCTATCACCATAAAATTGCACACTTAGTCGCACAACTTAATTCTCCATTTACTTTGGTGTAATAGCTATGATAGCAGACCAAAGCGATAAGCTCGTCGTTTACTTTGTTACACAAACGAGTTATGCACGACATATAATTAATCATTCAACACTGCTACAATGTTTCTTCAATAATAAAAATAACTTTCTCGCAAACTCGTTAATCATCGCGCTTGTACTCTTATAAACAAATTTTTAATCAATATCTTAAAATATAATCAAGTGTGTGATTATGTTGATTTTTTTTACGCCAACTTAATTCCGGAATCTAATAAGATATGCATCGATGCATATTGCGTAAAGTTTAGCGAATTTTTTCTGTATTTTTTCTGGAATTTTATAATGTTAATATAAATAAATATTTTACATTAAATTTACAATATTAAATTTTAAATACCAAATACCAGCGATACTATTTACGCCATCTTGTGCTGCATCATACAGGCTGCAACTGCATTCGCAAGATGTGGCGGCCTCTGCTAGAATGAGATGGAAACACTTATTGTATTCTGCTTCCAAGAGAAATATTAACTCATTCTAAAACTTCCAACTTGGTGCTTTGTATTTAATATTTATTTCTACATAGAGATTTTAGGATAAAATGTACATAAATTATTTTTTTATATATAAAAAGTTATTATTTGCTATTTACTATTAATTAATATAATATTTACATTCTTTATTGCAATTAAAATTTATTAATATAAAAATAATGTCATATCTTGATTATTATTAGAAAAAAAGAACAATTTTTCTCTGATAAATACGTTTACAAATTTCTAATGATGACAATGTAATTATGAGTAAACCGCAGTGCAAAAGTACCTTGCATCTCATAAAGTAGCCTCGTTAACGAGAGAATCATCGTCCTTTAGTACTCAAGATGAAATGTCACGATGAAAAATAATAGTTTCAAACGATAAATCACAGACACTCTCGACAGTGTCTTCTTCGATCCGCGAGATCCTTCTTTATCGCCTCTCTCCTTGCAACAATTTAACTCCGTCAAGTGCCGCGATCAATTTGCATGATCTACGATCCCGAACGCGATCAGAGACTCGGCTCTCAATTATTCACCTAAGCCGTTCGCGACGACGTTCCCTTCTCGTCCAGGCGTCGACGTCTCTCAAGACGATTCGCACGGGGCACGCAATTAGCGTCCGCAAGCTGCTTAATAATATAACGGTCAATTTGCCGCGATTAGTCGGCATAATGATAGCTCTCCCGGATAATTTATTGTTAATTATTCCCGGCCGCGGAGTGCTCTTTCGCATACGTATGTATATATGTGTCTGTCAGGCGCCGACAACTAAATTGACAACTAATTGAAATATTGTTCGCGCCCGTAATCAGAGGAAAAATTATCTTACCGCTGCGCGATAATGTTAGAGCTCGCGCAAGTACTTAAACTTCCCTTTCCTCTCGATGTGTCTATTTCTATTTTAACCCTTCCTCCAATCGCTGCTGATTCGCAATAATGGATTTTTTTGCCCCAGCAATTAAATCATGCAACCGATCGTCACATCGGCAAATTTGTCATCCACATTAATTGTTATAAAATTTATAACTTCTGGCTCTAATGGAAAATTTGATAAAAACATATATACCAAGATATTTATCAATTGCCCGATTTTCTACCTAGTTTAAAAAAATTAATTATGATCATTTTGGCATATATGTTTTAAGAATCTAATATACACAGGATCTATTTAAATAATGAGTATAATCCGGCCAGATTTAATGTAAACAAAAATAATAATTATGTAAATCAGATTTATCGAGATTGCTAAGGTAATTATCAATTGTCAAGTCGCAAATATTTTTTACATTCTGGTATTTATGAAATTCGTTACTTTCAGCTGCGAAATCACATCTGTCCGATCAGTCACAAAAGTCGCCAAGTGATCCAGAGTTTTGCCATCCTCTAGAAGGCAAAAAGCCGTCGGAGCTGGCATTATATGCGCACCTTGTGCGCATATAAAGTCCCATGAATTATCGCGTGGCTCGGCGCGCCGGATTTACGTGTTCGTAGAAGCAAAATGCTCCTGGTATGGCCGCGGGATGGCTAGAACTGCTGATGTAGCCTATACTTACCATCACCGGAGATGATCTAGCCCTAGCCCAATCCCCACCGTAATCCGAATGGCGAAGGAGAAGCCGCAAACTCTTGCGTCGGGGCTCACCTTCCTTCCTAGTCACTCGGCGAAACGTGTTTTGTCTTCAATTTGATATACCGTTCCTTCGGCTTGACTCTCTCGAACATACTTTCGACGCAAGTGACGACTTATTGTTAGCTTAGCTTGTTACGACGAAGCCTTCAAACAACTTCGTTACCGTAACTTCGTTTATGATACAGTTAGCGACACTATGTATTCACATATAATTGCATTTAGAAGGATGAAGAATGAATGTTCCTGGTTAATGTAAAAGAAGGATATTCTCAGTTTTCTTATCCTTTCTTAATATTTTGCTTTTTGTATGATCAAAAATATAAATTAACATATCTAGAATAGTTTGCAAAATATTAGAACACATATAATTCAGACAAATTTTACAAAAGTTTGTTCATTTATTAGTTTATTAATATGAAATGTAAAACAATATTAGCATCATGTCCAAAATTGGGACATAAGACATCTTATTTAAGACAGCTTATGATATGATATCTAAAAGTTATCTTAAAGACGTCTTGTATCCGATTTTGGACACGTTTCGACTTTGGTTGGCTATCTGGGTATTTTTTTTATCAAGCTATATTAACGATTAGAATTAAACGTAGCTTCCTCCAAATCATCATTTCAATAATCGTATAATAATTAGCCGGAATGCAATGAAATTCTTTGCTTCTTCAAGGTAGGCGGGATTATATTCTATCGTTCTAAGATTCATGGACACCCTATACAAACCTGACAATGATCTGGGCCTGTCGGTGGTGTGGTATTCCACGGGTAAAGACGCCTCGACCAATGGGATTGGAACGTGGGTGATTGCGATGGTGTGAGTCCTCTTCGTGGGTTTTGCGTGGGTTGCAGGATGCTGCATCTTTCAAAATGGTGGTTCCCCGAGACCGTATCTCTCGTAACCGCACTCTTTCGTACCGCCATTTCATAAAAAATCGCAAAACAATACTGTGAATACTACACATTGTTTTTTCTTTTCTTTTTTACTTGTGCAACGTTTTATAGTTATCCTATCAAGATACTCACGCTAGAAAATGACTTCCACAAAGAAATTTCCATTCGCCGACATTAATAATCGATAGATTTGCTCGTGGATGCCGCGGAAAACATTGCGATATAAAGAGAGAAAAAATTATCAACGAGAGATGTATAAAAAGAAATAGCAGAATAAGTGATATTGTTTCCCGGGAACATAGTTAGCGTGGTGCGACGACTTTATTGATTACTGATCGTATGATTAGATGCGAGTGAAAATTGCAAGTGGAAAAGAGGACGCTTGGAACGTTTTTAATATTGACTGGCTAACATATGCAGTCATGATTATTAAACCTGCTACATTTATCAAATTATTATGGGACCAAGAATTAATAAACGATGCTAATAAGCATGAGATTGATTAATTGATTAATTAGATACTCCATCATGAACAGGCACGCTTTAATACGGTTTTAAACATACATTTATTAATAATTACTATAAAATTACAAAATCTCTTAAGATGTACAACATTTAATTAAATCCTGTTAAGGCTAGAATATATCGATGATAAATGTAAAATCGGGCGCGCATTGTGAATCTTAATTAATATTCATGTTGTTGCTTATAGGCACAAACCGGATATTTTGAAAAATAGTGAAAATGGTGATATATAAGAATCTATTATTAACAAGGTGTCGAAAAGTATCCAATTTTATGGGAAATAATTGATCACCGCGACGGCTGGTCAAGAATGTCGGACGATAAAAAATTTCGAGAGGGAGCAGCGCGTTCAAAAGGGCTAGGTAATTAAACGAGATCATCCGTGACTGGCGTTCCTGCGTGACCACCCCGGCAGCAAAATATTTCGCTCACAGTATTCTCGAACAGGTTTCCGAGAATTTTTCTTGAATTTTAATTGCGGCTTACACGTACATATCGCAGGCGGGGATAGAGGGCTCGTATAGATACGAGCTCGCTATCGAGTGCGATCGTGATGTAATATGTACGCCATGTGTAATGGGTGTGTCGAGATTAAACCGGACCGCCGGCGCCATTCCGGGTTCGCGTTCTAAAAAATAATTCTTTTTTTTTCCTCTCCCCGTTGTGACGCACGTATCTCCGCTATTTTCTCGTAACACGCGAGAACATTGTGAAATGTGCAAAAGTTTTTACGCGCAAATAAGCGGGCGTGTGCGCTTATTTTGCATCGTAAGATGTTAAAAAGATTGCAAAGGAATAGATTTTGCGCGCTGGAAAGAGAAGAAACAGTTCCTGCAATTGTGCGTCTTGGAAAATAATTAATAATTATTATTATCAGGGATATAAAACTAAAATTCGTGGAAGGATCTTAAATCTCTTTGTAATGAAAAGATTTTTACTTTTATGAATGTAATTTTATTAATGTCCGCTTTGTCTAGTAAATACATTAATGTCTATTATAATCATGTATTGCTTGAAGCATATATAATGATATATGTTTTTCAAGTGCACAATGTTGCACAATTAATGGTCATATTCCGTTTTCGTTTCTTACTCGCGACGGAAACAACGAACGTAGTAATCTCGAGTTTGATTACAGAGAAATTTGCACATAATCCGATTAATTGTGCACAACCATTAGGATTACCATCAGGATAAATTTTCCTAGGATCAGCTACCAGTCGTGATCATCTCGGCAAGACTTGCACAAGTGTTTTCGGTATGCGAGGCACAAATCTGGAAGCAAATCAAATTATAGTTGGTTTTTTTTATAACTCGAGTCTCGTGATCCATTGCGTCATTATCGATAGAAAAATTGATCAGACATGTCAAACTCGTGTAATGTTCAACGTAGCGTGTATCTAATTTAATCGCGAGTCACAGGTTGCCTATTTTGCATCCGATTATTTTTAGCATCATGGAATTCGGATAAAGTTGACATCGATAAATCGTCGCGCGTTTCCGACATTTGTAAAAGAAAGAAAAAAAGACAACTTTGCATGATGACTGATAAAAATACAATCGCTTCCTTTGCGCTCGCTAGATTACAATCGACCGAGGTGGTCGTGACTAGCCGCACTATCATTCGGGCTTCCCGCGGAAGCCAACTATAACATCACGACATTTTTGCGAGCAAGGTCTCTCTCTCTCTCTCTCTCTCTGGTATCGGGTACCGACAAAGTCGTCGCAAATTTGCAAATTTGTTTCTTCGTCGTTCTAAATTTAAATCTAACAAAACTGTGAAAGTTTACGTGCTACACTGTATTCTACTATTATATATTTGTCACTATTCAGAGCTACCTTATCGTTCCGCACGCAGTTACGACTTTATCAAATTTATGGCTCGCATTAACATACTTTCCTGTCGTGATCAATTAGAGATAAGCGCTGAGATAAATGAGTTAGGTAATTAACTGACTTACCACTTTAATCAATTTTTCTAATTCACAATTTTTTTCTGACACTGTTGTTTTCAAGATTTTCAGGAATTAAGAGACAGACAAATTTAATATTAGCTAATTAAATATATATAAATCATATTAGCAAGTTTTAATTTAATTTCGGTATAAATATGTATTTCTTAAATTATTCTTTTTTTTCTACAACGCGATTGGCAGAGTTTAGATTCGATTATACCGATGCAAATTCTAACACGTAGTTCTCTCTCATGTGTTACTGCGATTAGGATCGAGCGAGGTGGTCGTGACTACCAGCACTATCGCTGAAACTCCCTGTAGAAACACTACCAATACTTCTAGGTTCTCAGGCAAGGTCTTCTCCATGTCGGTTCCTTGGAAACAATTACGCCTCGTAGGTTATAATAACGAACCATTCCTCTCTGGAATCGTACGTGGTACATATGTGTATGTGCCGTGAGCACAAACATACATATATACAATGTACGGTATAGATGAGCTGCGCTTTATCGCGAGTGTGAGTATCGAGTGCGTAAGACTACGAAGACGGATGGCCTCGTAAATCTATTGGCAGTGTGTTCTCTCATTTTCGCATTCTACTTGCTTCTTTTCTAACGGCTAGGCCTCCTAAAAGCCTACTCGTCTCGAGATTTATCGCCTGTACGTTAAAATGCCGACGGCAACTATAAGATGCTCCGGAAAATCGTCATTGGTACTCAACACTGTCTTAGCAGCTACTCAAAACGATGGAAGGAACTTATTTTTATTCTATAATGAAATAAAATGTATGTAGTTTTTATGTGTCGTGCGAATGATAGCAATGGGATATATTTAAAACGAATGATTGAATCGGAAATAATCTTGAATGGCAGATAATTACAATCTCTCTCTGAGATTGGTATTATAAATTTTAGCAGCGTTACCAAGGCGTTCCTCGGAAACAATGAACAATTATCATGGAACTGTATAACAATAGAGTTACTTTCTTTCCGTCAATAATCATCAGAGTTTCTATTGCAAGCCATTTACGTAATACCTATCTAAGTAAGAAGAGAATTACAATTGCAAAAGTTCGTGACATTTATCAAACGAATGAATATGATATATACCTATGAATATGATACCTCTCTGTCGCAGCTCAAAGAGGCGGTTAATTCGCGTAAAGTTAAAGGATTACGCGAGTCTTTTGGTATTCGGTGTTGTTACATGCTACAATCTTCACGAACTGTCACATATTGTTATTTACTATCGCGTATGTGTATGTGTCACGATTCTCTCAATAATTATCGAACGCAATAACGTACACAGGCCTCGCTTCGCATGTATCATTCGTGACATTTAGCCGGCCGTTTCTTTTTCTCGTGCAGGTTCCAGCGCGATGTATAATTTGCCTTGCATCATTTTTACGTTCGACGTTTCTCTACTTAATGCTTCGACAAACGTTGGATCATTGCATTGTCCAACGACGGATATATTATTCGCGTAATGACGCGGACCGGCTGTCAAAAAACTCACATCTCCTCTACCCCTTCGAGAATGACGAAATTCATAGAATTGCGTCCCTCTGTCTGTGATGGCATATCTGTCATACGTCATGTGTAAAGCGTGCGTGGCCATCGCATGCTGGCGACAATTTTCGAAAAACATTATGGTGTAGCCTCCTCTTTCCCTCATTCTCCTCGTGCCATCCTGAAAAATAATAATCGGGCAAATACTGATTAACGTTTTCGTGAGGAAGAGAGCGACATATATGTTTAAAGTATGTTTAACCCATACTGATCATTTTATATTAATAATAATTTTTAATATAAAATATCAAGAGCGTTATATTTTACTCATTGCGTAACGTTTTATCGGTTCTTAGCAAGAAGGCATCTTCCTTGATGTGGAAGATACCTATTTATCCTTTTTCGTTCGACATTTTAAGGAATTTCAGCTCTCCTCCGTTTCGTTCCCTTTTCCACGATCTAGACGCATTCTTGGCCCTCGCGTTTCGACTCCCATATTTTCGCAGACACGCACTCCCGAAGAATCCCTCGCGTCGATGCTGCTGTCGACGGTGGAGAGAGATAAATCCTCCCTCTCGCTTCTCACAGCTCACGCTTTCTCAAGCTGACACTTGCGAATTAACAGATCGCACAGTGGCAATTAAACTCTCCTCTCCCCTCTCGAAGAGATTCGAACGCCAGGACGGTTCCCATGGTTGCGCCATGGTGTGTCCACGTCCGGGAAGAAACGGGCGGCCGGGTAATAAAAGAACACGAGCAGAAGAGGGATGAGGCACGAGTATCATCGACAACCCTGGCGTGCGGTGCGCACGAGGTGGATCTCTTCTAGTTGCGGCGGGGTCGTGAGACCATCGAAAAAAGAGAAGAAGAAGAGGAAGCCGCGAGAGAGGAAGAACTCGGCGGAGGAGATGATGCTGCGTCGATGCTGCGCGCAGAGGGCAATATTTACGAGAGGGGTTGGGTTCTGCGAGTTTCTCAGCCACGGAACGTAATTGCACCGGCCGGGGTACTCTGATTTATTGGGTTATTACCGATCTCTCGGCGCAAAAAGAGCGCGTGGTGTATGGGCTTTCTCGCCCGCGCGCTCTGGTCCTTCGCGATCTCTTTCCGAGCAAAATGGCTGGATGGGAAGAATGCGTCGGATACGCGTGTGTAGAGTGTTTGCGAGTTTAGAAATTTTATTAATAATCTGCTTGAAAGTCTATGAAAGTTTTGATATCTGTGAAATGTACTAGTTTGATGTTCCAAAAAAGAAAAATGTGAGAATCATCCATATCTCAATATATGTCAGACTTATATATAATCATAAGAAGAGAACATGAATTGACGTTATGCTTATATATCTGTAGCTTGATGACAGTTGAGTGATCAAAATTACAGGGCTATTAAATCATATTGTGACATTTATTACCTCCGAATAATATCATATCATTTAACTGTTAATAATGCTCCATCTTCCTTGATAGTGTTCTTATTAGTTGACCGATATCTAGCTAATCAAAATGATTGAACGGCAATAAAGTCTGTCGATCTAACGACAAGTTCCCATGTTAATATATGTACACAATTTATATATACTATATATATATCTATACCTATATATCCTCCCAAGAAAAATAATTACAACTAGTACGGTTATTACAGTTTCCTTCCTCTGAATTCTTAAGGTGATCTATACCTCGCGTCGATTTTTGCGCAATTATTATTAGTTATAAAATATCTTTCTTTTTACCGGCACCAGCTTGCATCCTATATGAAGCATCACGAAAGGTCTGGATCGGCGTATAAAAAATGGAACGGAGTTGCGTCTGCCTAACATCAAATCTCGCATTGCGGCGCGTACGCCTTCGCTTTTACACGTGGCAAATAAAACCAAGAGCCAGTCGACATCGAAATTATACGTATATGGCATTGATGTATGGCCGAGCGGGTTTTGATAGACCCGACGGAGCCTTGCGGCCGAGTTATAATCGCGCCACATCGCATCGTTTTCTCGCCAAGCCGGAATCCTCTATTTTGAAGCCGGTGGTGAACATTAACGTCTGATTTCGTACCACGAAGAATCAACGAGATTATTGGATTTCCACCCCCGCTCCCCCTTTAGACAGTAATTATTAGCTTTTTTTTTAACTTTGCGTTAGAGTATTTTAATTACATATTCTTGCATTTATTTATTGTACATTATAAATATACTTGTTTTTTAATGTAATAATGTACCAATAATTAATTCAACAAACAATT
Organism: Prenolepis imparis; assembly: GCF_030444845.1. Classification (NCBI taxonomy): domain Eukaryota; kingdom Metazoa; phylum Arthropoda; class Insecta; order Hymenoptera; family Formicidae; genus Prenolepis; species Prenolepis imparis. Next base: position 4,849,925 of record NW_028141166.1, on the reverse strand, counting down.
GACATATTTAAATTTTAGGATTTATTATTTAACATAAGAAATGTATCATGTCGATGATGTGAACAATATTTAACTTTGCAGTACTGTATCAAATACCGTTTCATACAGCATTAAAAAGTCATGTCTCACGTGCCGCAATGATAAATATTTAATTAATTATAGAGTTGGTTATTTTCCTGGGACAAAAATTGTCGGTCAATTTGTCAACCGACGTTCTTATAAATTTTCGCTTAATCGCCGAAAACATTGCAAGTAAATATTCCCTCCGATTTATTTTCTTAGCTTTATTCTCGAACTTGGGTAACTTGGGGACTTGGTTGCACGTGCTGATGCACATAAATCAGGCTGAAATATTTTAATCCCTCGCGTGATATAAAAGAAACGAGTATGATGAATTTTTGAGGCGTCGCTGATTCGCGAATTCCGATACAAAGTTGCTTTTTGCCTGATGCGTGCCTAGCACCGTCGCGGGTCGGGAATGGGTAGAAGCAGAACCTCGGCCTCGGAATATAAATCTTCCGCCGACAGATGTACCGCCCTCGACGTTCTGCATCGACCAACCAACCGACCAGAATTTCTGAGAGTAACGCCCTGAAAAACCAGACTCGCCTTGGATACTACATTGCATTTGCATGTCATTTCAAAAGCGACTGCACCCCGCAACACACCAAGAGCGGCCAAGAAATGCAAGAAAAAACCCTCCACGCGCGATTTTTTTCATCACTTTTTCCAGCTCGAGAAATTTATTATTCCCCAAATTTACATAGAACGTTGTACGATGTAATGCATATTTTATCCAGTGCGCTTCATCTACGAATTTTTGGCTAATACAGAATTATCCTGATTGTTTACATTGACATTTTTTAATCTAATCTCGTAATTGAAATTTTCTGTTGAGATAAAGTATGATTGTTTAAATCTAAATAAATTTTTAATCGCCCGTAAGTATCAATCAAGAAAAAATTGGTGCAACAAATATACTTTATACATATAGCCAATCATGCAGAGAAGCTACAAATACACAATAAACGTAACAATACTTTTATAAGGCGATAAAATATTATAAAATGAAAGATTAACGAAATAAATGTCATTAGGAAAACATTAATTTTGGTAACGATGCGATTCACGAATTCTTCGCGGTTGAAGTTTTCAGCCTTTGTTATATGTAAGTACGTAAACTCGCATTCGTGACGATTCACGTCGTCGGCGAACATATAGTATGCAGCGATAGATCTTGGCATCTCGTGTGCACCCTCGACTGCACACGCACACCGATATATGATGCATAACGAGTTTTCCTTCCTCGAGGATACGTGGATGCTAGTCTGACACGCAATCCTGCAAAGATGGCGAACATCTCGAATCGCACTTAAGTTTTTGATCCAAACAGTGCAATTCTTAGAACGTTCAAGATGATAAAATATTTATAGCTATCTAATGTGTATAGAAAGTTAATAAAATAAGAAAAAAACATGAATATGTGTAGGAACCAGTTGATGTTGTATAGGAAAAGATCTTTGAAAAATAAAATAATAATAGTAAATGTTCTCTAAAACATTTAAGGCTCCTGGGTGCTCACCGCGGCCATATTGGATTGTGACGTCAGAGGCGAGAAAGCACACGCTGAAAATTCTTAGATGCCATTTTTTAATGAAAAGATATTTCGATTAAACAGCACTTCAGATGGCTTTAGCACACTCTTAAAAACCCCCGAAAACTATCCTTTTCCCTTTATAATCAATCAACATCTGTAAAATGATCGAGATGTCAGACTTTGACATGCGGAATGACTGCGCATGTGCAAAGACCAGACGGACTGGGCTTCATAATATTACATTTTACAGCTGTTGATTGATTATAAAGGGGAAAGGATAGTTTTCGGGGTTTTTTAAGAGTGTGCTAAAGCTATCTGAAGGACTGTTTCATCGAAATATTTTTTTATTTCGAAATGGCATCTAAGAAATTTTAGCGTGTGTTTTCTCGCCTCTGACGTCACGATTTCGACATGGTCGGAAAGGAGCCAGGAGCCTTAAATAGAGAAATGACGTATATGAATAATTGATCTAAATTTCAATATCCTTCGTTGCACGAAGATCGGAGCACATTATACTAGTAGTAGAGAATTCTGTAAAGCTGCCGACGTTCTTTTCGCGCCGATAGCGCGGAATCTCGTTCTCTCCTCGCCACTCTCAGCCCTGCCATTGTACGACGAAGCAGAGAGATCGATGAATATTCACGAGGAGAACGAGCCCGATCGCTCTTCCTCGCGACGGCCCTGACTTATGTCTACTGTCGGATTTTTCATTATGCCATCGTGCTTGCCTGAGATTTAATACGGACGTGAGGCTTCCTGGGGGCCCGCACCATCATAATTCTCTTCCCTCGGCTCCGACGTGTACTTCTTACTGATATTACCCCGCTTATTTTAGAAGGACTTCTACAATGTACTTGGTAACAACGTACGTATTTGTAATCTTGGAAGATTTTTCAAGTCACGTGGAGTATGTATTTTCTGTCAATTCTGTTATCATCTTCGACAAACACGGATTTAATTTTATTGTGATAAAAATTAAGCTAAACTGCATTTTTATTCACAACTTTTTTCATATTAGATATTTTATTAAATTAAAACAGGATCTCTTTTTAAATAACATACATCCTATTATCAATGTTTGCTGTTATCTAAATAAAATTATATAGATGATCATCTAGGTAAAATTTTTGCACCATCTTATCTTTATATAGATAATAAAAATATGTATTATCAAATTATCTATATCTGCATTTTAAATGAAAAAAGGGTTATCTTTATTAAATTATCTAGAATAATGTTCAAATAATTTGATTTAGAGTTTCATAGCACATAAAAATACTTAAGTAGTAGAACTTAAGCAGTAAGTGATAAAAACTTACAAATAAAAAATTATGAATATATTTTTATATCTCTTTTAAAATTTACATTTTTTTATAACTGTTTACATATAAGCGGTCAAAAAATAATATTATCTGGAAGTTATCTAGATGAATCGCCATATAATTTTATCTTTTATCTAGATATATTTAAAAGAAAATCATCTTCATCTTATCTAATTGTAAGATAAATTTATATATTTTTATCTCACCTTTATCTAGCTAATTTTAAAATCATCTAAGCATAACACTGCCTATTATCTAATATCTGACATTAAGATTAACACGTGACATGTGTAATTCCATTAGATTTCGAGCGTCGTCAGATGCTTCTCGCTCTCTCTCCTCTCTCTCTCTCTCTCTCTCTCTCCATTTCGCAAAACGTTACGAAATTTTCGTGCGGCTCACGATCGGCGTTCGGCGAGGGCTTAAGGTCCAGCGCCGGGCCCTGGAGGTCGTGCATCACCAGAGTCTGGCAGGATAATAGCTCCCTCTTTCGTGGAGTCTTATTGTCGGGACCATGCACCAAGTGATTGATAGGCACCGAACCATAGAGCGGAGCGAGCCACGATATTTCGAAAGCTGCACGCGCGCGGCAAGAAGAAGAGAAGCGATGCCGAGAGAGCTCGTGATGCGATGAGGAACGCTCGCGCGAATACGCTTGTACGCGGAAACTCGCGTGAGAATCCAACTGTGTTCCGGCCGAGTCCGTTTGCGCGGACTACTCGGATGCAATCTTCCTAAATCACGGTCATGAACTTCCTACGTGGGGCGATCAAGGCCGCTATAGTTTTGCGACGGAGAGAGAAGAGTCGTCACTCTGATATTTCGTCGTCGTAAACGTGCTATTTTGTTATAAGGCATCTTCAGCAACGGATAATGCCGAGACAAGCATTATATAATATAATAAAATAAAATAATTCGTCGAGCAGTAGTTGGATACATGAATTACTTATATATAACTAGCTGTCAGCTTTTGTCGAAAGATATTTTATGAAATGCGATGGAAACTTGGAACATTCTGATGAAGAATTAAAAATTCACTGCTTATCATCTTAAATACTCTAGAAATCATGATAAATTCAGCTATAATTTCCTCTATTAAATATTTAGCCACTTTCTATTAATAAATACAAGATTTTTTTTTATTATAAAAGTTATGAGAAGATATTCGAATAAAAATTTAAATGTATTTTAAGCAATTCCTGAAGCGTTTTCTCTGACCACGCGAGTGCATTGTCCGCGAGTACATCTATCCAATTATAGTTGCCGCTCCTTAAATCCCCAACTTCGTCGGAAACTCCCTCAAAGTGATTTTCCACGACGGAACTAGAGCCGTAATAAGGAGGGTGTGCTGAAGAAGGTAGCAATTTGGCTGGCCGGCGGAGTTCGTTGCACCTTGCTACGTCGGACTCTTCCCCTTCTCTCTCTCTCTCTCTTTTCTTTTTTAACGAACACCTCGACTTTTGGCAGCGGCGAAGAGGACAACAGAGTACAATGTCAATGTCGGGCACGCGGTTGACACGCAGGCGGTTCGGCGCTCATTATCAATGAAGAATATCGGTCTTGGAAGCGCAGGGACCCGATCGTCATCTGCCGCGGTTCGCTCTATACGTCAGGTGGAGCTGCGACTCGATCTCTCTCTTTCGCATATCATTATGAAAATTGTGTTCAAAAGGTGTAAGCCGCGTAAGAGTTGCACGACGCCATGCTGCACGTACGTAATTCCTGATTGAAGGGATCGTCCGCCGGGAAATAGCAGCCTCGACCGTAACCGACACGTGGTTTACGCCCGAACGCGGAACGAACAAAAGCTGGAATCCCTTTAACACTTTAGGCTTCTAGCCTCGCGTGTAATCGCCGGCGTAAACAGACCGTATGCTTCGCAAGTTACTCCGAGTTCGATTATAGCAATGTCGGTGGTTGATATCGTCCGTATTATTTCGAAGAGAATAGAGTTGCGACTGAAGAAAAAAAAAACCCCCCGGAAAGTATGGCATGTACATGGTAGAGTTAGCGCAGGTAAAAGGGGTGTATGAACTTTTCTCGGGGGAATATTATTTTGAGAAGCACGCGGAGGAACTTTTGTTACAAGCATGTAAAGTCGCATTCGACTGCAATTACGATAAAATGCTTCGCTGAAGATTATATGGTTTGACATTTACTCTAGAGCACACTTTGACGACATTTCAAATGAGAAGCAATCCTTCACATTCTATCTCCTCATAAATACTTCCGGTTGAATTAACGCAGCATAGCAAGACGTTGGAAGAGCAGGGAGGTACAGTAACATGAATCGCATGGTGTTAACTACCAAGAACCAGTGACTTCCGACGGACGAGCCAAGTCTCTCTTTAGCTAAAAACTACCTAGTGCAACATTCCCGAGGAATCTCCAGGTTGTATACACTTGACGTACGCAAGAAATCTTTTATACAGATTACAAATCCCTGCTAGAGCATGCGAGAGCGTATCTACCGGCCGATTCGACATTAGTTCTGCAGACGTTGGCATATCAGCCTTAAATGCGAATGTATATGTGGTACAACGTCTGGGCTGTATGAGCTACCGCCGCCGGAAACCATTCTTCCACCGACCGCCCTCTCGGTACCCTTTCCGGTGCGGAGACTGTAAATCTTCTTCATGGCACGCCAGCCATCCTCGGGAAACCCTCCCGCCCTAGAGAGTTCTCTAAGGCGCTCCATTTTCAAGCGCCCTACCCTCTTTCTCGTGATTGAGCGGCTTAGATCACGGGCTTAGATCCTGGCCGATTGACGAAAAGCTTACGAGATATTGCACGCGGTCAATTACACCCCTTTCAGACGGCTAGGAAGTTCCTGTCGGAACACGGTAAGCTATACGATGGTTAGTTGACCGTCGCGATTATATACGAATAAATGTTGCTCATATAAGCGTGTAAGATTTCTTGGCCGCCTTTCAGTCGTTACGATTCATGCATGAGAGAGGCAGTTAAATATGAAATCCTTATCGAAGTCTTGTGTGCCAGGTATCGTTTAGCGGTTTCTTCCGCTTACAAATTTCATAAATTGCATTAATATCGTGATACAAGAGAGCTTGAATTTTTTTTGTTGGATGATATGAGCGAGTTAAAAATTGTTTTTAATAGGATTTTAATATCCGCAAGGATGTTTTATTATAAGTACATCAGTAAATGATGATTTTTATTAAGCAATTAACCGCGTTAATCATCTCGCTAATTGTAATTATATATTCTTTCCAATCTTGTGATCAGTTTCCGTTTACTTTGCTCGGAGCACATAAGTTCAGTGTCACAGTGGATATTACTCAGAAGGAGCACAGGAGGATAATTATGAATATTCGTGAGAAAATAACGGTAACGAAAAATACGCGATAAACAATCTTCCATTAACGCCGTGTCATCATAACGGTTTACATGGAATGCCTTCTTTCACTCTATCTTCTCTCTATCTCATCCTCCGGTGAGGATCGTCGAGGCGAGACTTTATGCGGTCACAGCGGAACTTTCTCGATGTAAACATCGCGTCTAGGCTCTAAAAAGGCGACCACAAAAATGCATTTACGATCGTCCGTTTCCTTCGGTATTCGTCATCCTTGTCTCTTTCTCGTTGATCCTTTCTCTTGCCTTCGAAATCGTTTTCATCCTACTTTATAGCATTTTCTGTTAGAATATCGCGATTCGATCAAACTCTTGCTTATCTTTGGCTCTTATCGCTATTTCGAATGTCATCGCCCCGTTTATCTTTTCGCGTGACGTTCACCGTTGGATCTGGAGAAAATCTAATAATCGATGTGCCACATTGGATTCATCGGATGGGCCGCTCTCCGCAGATCGGTAACGGTTTCACCTGGCGGCCGCGTAATCGACCATTCGACCTTCCTTCGCTCGTCCTTCCCTCACGATTGCACCGGAGGCATTCGATGCGCGGACGTCAGAATAGCTCTGCTGCATCAGCCTGCTCTTCGGTCGCATGCCTTGCGGTTAAGAACCCGCAGTTTCAGATTCAAACAATCGCTATCGATGTTTGGGTCTGATGCCAAATGCCACGTAATAGATCGGTAGTATTTCGATTTACTGCACGCTTGACTGTGGCGTATATATTTTCCTCCTGGCCGTTCGTTCTCTATAACATCAGCTAAATTCGATTTTATAGGTATCTGGTCGATTTTGTAGACGTGCTCTCTCTCTCTTTTCAGGTAGAAATATCTTCACACGAATATAAAATAAAAAAAAGAAAATAAAAATATATACATATAGAATTTATCATTAAGTAAAGTTAGATAACTGTCGTAAAACTCTCTCGCAAGATTATATATGGTTCGTCTAAAAAAATGAACCTATTAAAATCAAACAATACATCTTTTATTCCTTGAAATGTCATTTAAATAATTTTTATTTGTTTAAATATATTCGATACGAAACATTTTCCATATATTGCTGCGAGAAGACTTCAAACTCTGATTCAGATATTTCGAAGTCGTCATATCTTGAGATTCCTCGCGATGCTCGCCGCAAGGCATGCGACCGTTTCTGATCTTGCAGCTTTTGCGGTCGCAACAAGACCAGACACACCGCTCCAAAACGGTGAAATCGATCCACGTCTGACGGCAGACGCCACATAATGGATCGTCGGTGCTCCAAGTCTTTCTTGCTCTTTCTCTCTCTGCATCTTCTCCTCTTCTTCCTTCCGTGCTCCGTATCTTCGAGGCTTGTATGGACGTTTGGGTCGCGATGCCTCGCGGTGGCTCTCGCGCGGGCCCCGGCGGGCCCCGAGGGGATCCGAAAGCCTAACTTGAAAACGCATGCGGATAATTGGGGATAATGCCGGGGTTGCCGAGGCCCCGTAATTGCACGAGGCCAGGCCCTTTCGAGGTCTCGCGCTCCTCGTAGTCTCTTCCTCGCTCCTCGTCTCTTCAGCCCCTCTCGCACTCTAGTTGTCTGCTCGTCCGTCTGTTCGTTCGTTCGTTCGCTCGTTCACTCGGTTCATTCGTTCGTCCTGGTAACGTCCGTCTGTCGACCGCTTTCGCAGAACCCGATAGTACCTAATTCGTTGGTTTGTTTCGTGCTGCCGTGTTATTACGCAGCTCTCGGGCCCCGCGTAGAGTGGGTCAGCGTCGAGTTCCTGCGATCCGCGATGGAACGCTGCCTCTGACCCCAAACAGGCCGACGAGGCGGGGTTCTCAAAAAAAATTTTTTTAAATGTGTTATTGTATGTACACACTTTAAAGACGCGATCGTCGTCTAACGACGAATGACGCTCCATTTTATTTAGATCGAAGTATAGAACACGGTATATGTATGCGATGAAAGTAGTAAATTGTTAGATAACTAGTAAAGAACAAATTATATCTTATATATAATAACATAGTAATGAGACGTTGCGTCTATCATTGATGATTTGCATAGATAGTACACGTATATAAGACGTAATAATCATACGGATGCAATAGCGTTATCGCTTTGCCTCGCTCAATCCATATCAACTTTCAATAAAATTGCATAGGTGCATAATTTCTTCATCATTATGTAAAGACAAATAATCGATTATCTCCTTGCCAATAGCGTAAGAGTACATGCAGTAATGAAATTATAAAAGAAAATATTATTACGAGAAGAAAATCGTGATGAAGCGAGCAAAGAGATACTGAATTAATTATTTGTTTATTATATTTTAAATTTTTATGCAATCCTTATATTTTCATAAACAAGATACTTCTAACTACGTAATTAAACCAGTTTTCCTACATCGTATTTGTTAAAAAAGAACATTAACGGCTATCGAATGGCATTTATGTATCATTTAGATTTAGATATCTGAATAATTAATGCTTCAAGAGTAATGATTATTTAATCGTTAACGACGTTCAGTGATGTTTCCCGAAGACGCACAAATTTATCTAAATAAATCTAAACGCGTTATTTTCTTTCTCACGGTTGAAGTCTCAACGCGAAGATGTAAAAAAACCAGCACAATGACAAACAAATCTCACCATCGTAAAGCTGTGAGTGATGCGTCCTGCAGAGAGATGTACAACGACCTCAAATTACTTTATCCTTATCAGATCGAGTTTGATACAATTATCCAATCCTCTAACGAGACAAGAGTAAACAGAGTTGCTCGCTTATACTTTTATATGTGAATGAAAGTCGACGTATTTTTAATTTCAGTTCAAATAATGTTCGTGTTTACATAAATTAATAGGAAACTAAAATATTTATTACTTTAAATTATTATTATTTGCGACTAGTTTTAAATACACACGATTTTTATTCGTTATTAAATTAAGGAATCTATATATAATCTATTAATATACTTATCGTTTATTTCAGTTATCAAAGTTCGGAAATCTGAATGAAAAAAAGACCAATCACACACATCCCTTTCCTGTACACTTTGCACGGCCGTTTATTATTCATGCATCAAGTAAGCCGCGATTTTTGAAGCATTAGAAATTCATGGACGGAACAGCTGTATATTCACCTGGCCTATACCTAGCCTCAATCATTAATCGCGTGTCGAGCGCGTCTGAAAACACGCGTATGCATTGTTCGGATCGCGATGTACAAAAGTTCATTGCCGTAAAAGTTTCATCGATCGGTGATGATGGTGCGTATATTAACATATTATTAAGGCATAAAATGTTTGTCTATCTTTATCTTAAAAGATTAGAAATGAATTATTCGAGAATAAAATATACTTAATTAAATGCAATGCGTCATCGCTTTCGAAATAAATAACAATGATAAAGTTCTTGATGACTTTTCGCGTTTTGCAGTTTTATCATTAATAAGTAAAATCGTTCGTCCAAATTCGCACACGCGACATTGGGAAACCACCGAGGAGGACCGACGTCTTCTAAGCAGGCGACGTTACAAATTAGCAGATAATCAATTAGCTCGAACTTCCGGCGTGCTTGAGCAAACAAATGACAGAACCGTAGCGCGGCTCGTAAAATTTTTGGTAATTAGAGGCTACCGAAGGCGCGGGGCGGGTCGAGAGGCCAGGCCTTCGCTTCTTCTTCGCTCGTGGACGCAAACTTCGTCACGGTGGAACCAGAGACCGCGTGGAAAAGAAAAAAAAAAGTACAAGTTTAATTTCACGAAAGAGCGACACAAAACCCGCCTGCGCGGAATCTGCATATAAATGGAATCTCCCGTGTTGTTTGTAATAGAGACGTAGTAGAAACGCGAATTTTTGTGAAGATTCCAAAGTTTTTCACGCGAAACTACGGCTTTCTCGGAAATTCTGTGGCTCGCGTGAAACGCACGTTCCGAGACGCCGCTCCGTTTCTTTCCTGATGTTACCCAGATAAATCGATGTAGCTGCTGCTCACATTGTGCGAGATCGTGTACTTCTTATCACGAACAATAGACAGGGAACTTAATTCTTCGTTATCATTTATAATTATTGTATTCCACCCAAAATTAGCAATTCTATATCTCTTCGTGAGTATTTCGAAATTGCTGCATTCGCAGAAATGATCATTATAAATGGAAAAAATGCTTCTTTGCTTCTCAATACTGAAATACTTCTTAAATAAATCAGTCGAGAAAAAGAGAGCTAAAGAAACATTCATAATTCATGCATATATTATAATAAATTTATAAATATGATAAAAGAAACAGAACGGTAAGAAAATAGATGGTCAATAACTTAGTTAACCATTTCATTAAATATTCTATTTTAGAACTGTTCAAACACCTGGGAGCAACGTGCGAAACCGACATGCGAGAAAGAAAATCGTAAATTTCGAAATCCGCGTTGCAGGAAGTGCTGAGATTACTTTGAAAATATTTTGTAAGCTAATTATCGATGACTGAGTTATTATTATTCCGCGCATCCACGCGTTGCAAGATTCAACAGAGAGTCTCCCCAAAACCATCAATTTGGACGCCTTCGATCCTTCAAACTTCGGCGGCGGATCTCTTCACATCATGTAAGGGTTTCCGTCATCGGGATATCATGCGCGATATTTCCGACGATTCCGATTGGTAGCCGGCCGTATATAATGTGTCTGATGATCAACGCGGCGCCAGAATCCGAGGAACCGGGTCGCGTACGTCTCCTGCCGTGAGACACATCGGCACATTCGGGCTATCATTAGCCGCATCTGCCGCGCGGCTGCGAGATATAAAAAGAAGGTGTAATTACCACCTTAAACGACGTATATTCCTTCATTTTTACGTCTCAGTCTTTGTTTCCGTGGCAGCCGGGTTCATCGTATCATCGTTAAAGCGATCCCCGGACCCGGGTCGAAGGTATCCATTTGACGCCCGGGGCTTTAGGCGTGTTTTTCGACCATTTCTGCTGTCCGCCGCGGATGTAGCTTGTCTCGTTTTCGAGGAAATAGGACAGGAATGGGTGGATGTCGCGCATCCTTCGTCTCTGCCATTATTTTCTCCGCTCGGCTGCATTCGTTATTTGATAAATATATCATTAATGTTCCGCATCCAAATATCTCCAAGATCTTTTTATATAATTTTATGCATAGCGTTCAGTAAAAAAAATTCCAAATTGTTTCCGACACAAATTACATTCGACGATCAGATTCAATTCACGTGAAAGTGCTAAAAAAAAAACAATTGGTCGTGATGAGCAATGAGTGGTAGCAGGTGCTAACATTCCTGCCGTCGGAAAGAGACAAACGAGCATTGCGACGGGCAATGTGGCGCGCAATAATGCTTCACGGAAGAAACCGCCGACGGTGATCCGAAGTCGGCGGAGGAGACTTCTTAAAATCAATCAAGGACATCCGAATGGGTCCGAGAGAGATCAAGTCCGATTAAGCGTCCTTGTGGTAGTTCAAGGCTGCGAGGTGTCTCGGGCGCGAGATGAAGAAGATCGGGATGAAGGTACAGGTCGGCTAGCCCGCGGCCCTCCGTCCGAAATCCGTGAACGGGTTCTTCTTCGGGTACTCTTCGATCGGGAGAACCGGGAGTCCGTTCGATAACTAGAAGGATCTTATCTCCGGGGCTCCCAGTTTCGCCGGTCGCCGTAGAGCTCTTAAAAGGATGTATATCCTCGAGGGAACGAGACCGCGTGCTTTGAGGGCGCCGCATCGCGCCAACCACGCCTCCTCCACCGTTATTTACCTCCGTCCTCTTCGCCCTTGCGGTTTTATTGCCTTCCTCTCCCCCTCCCCCTTTTTCGACGTTGGTCCACCAAGCCCGGGAGCGATAGATACCCTCGGCATTAATAATGAACGCGATCTCGTCGATTTTACGCAAAAAAGCGCAAGTCGCGCGCCGAAGAGAGAAAATATCGAGCAAAACACTCATTATAGTTAATGGCGAAGTTGCAAACGTAATCTTTTGTGCAGTGATAAATTTTCTAAACTTCTAAAATTTAGAACCGTAACATCTTTTGCTAGCTTAAAAAAAATCAGAATAATTATAAAAGAGCGCAAAGGCAAAGATTGCAATATATAAATGATTTATGACGAGAAAATCTCCTTTGTTTCAACGATAATTAATATCGTAAATAATATTTTTTTAGTTTTAAAAATTATGTCAATCTCGAATTTAAAGCAGCTACTGATTTATGAGCTACTTATGAACAATGTGTAAAATTATTAACGAAACAATAATAAGTACGTGACATAAAATTTCAATGAGTAAAATATTACTCAAAAAGCTCTTGTACTTAAAAACAATAACATAATATTCACAGTTTAACAAAATACTATTATGATACGGTAGGAAATAACGCGTTTATAATATCTTCAGATTATCTGATTTTATAAACTGACGTTGACTTGTTGTATACTTTCTGAAATTGCCGATGGACAATGAGTAGCGTCTTTATGCAACCCATTAACGACCCAGTAAAGCCGAGTAAATATGGGCGCTTGTAAATGTTACTTATGGTACTTACATTATTTTAGTGTCGAGGTAATGACTGCATTTAACTTTAACACTTATGGACAATTTTGCCGAGGCGATTTTACCATCGGCGAAATAAATCTCGTTGAAACGGTTTTACGTTCATCTCCTCGATGCTTTGATTTTTGCATCGCGATCAACATCTATAAGTCGGTCGATCGACCTTGCGCGCACTCTCGATTTCGTCGATTTTTCGATGACCGAAGAGGCAAAGAAGAATACCCTCCGCGTAGCATCAAAGTTTTTAATAGCATCCAGCCCTAGATCAGATAAGCTCTAACAACGTTACGTCATCTAGATCGCCTCAAAGGTTATAAGGATCATCGACATGCCTTTCGGGCCTCATTCCTTCTTATTGCGATACCCTCGGCCGACTGGTATCCGAAATTCTTGCGTACGGCAGAGAAAGACGCTCACGGCTAAATAATCAACAAAGAAAAGAACTTTGCAGCACAGAGTGAACACCCCCGTGAGGACGTAACTTCTAAGGATATAAATCTTCCGGGACAGTGATGCTTCTGCCCCCGGCATGGAACTCGGAAAGAATCCATTCGGGGAGGCGCTACACATATTGAAGATGAAGAAGCCGTGGAGGATAGCGAATTCTTTTTGTAGCGACAACTAGTAATTAAAAATCGTCTGCCAGTAGGCGATTGTTTCTATTCCATCAAACTATATGGTCAATTCTGAAGAAGCATCCGTTTTCTGAGCTACCGCAATTGATTAGATCGCAAAGTCAATCGTTTAATGGAGCAAAATAATTATTTCACATATTTGATTAATGAAATCGAATATTTAACTGGCTGCTTTAGAGAATATGTCATTAATAAATGCATAGAAACATGTTCAATCAATTAAATATTAATTTTCAAAATCTCAATGTATAAATTCTGATGTCGACAATTTTTCTTGGACAAACTTGAGCACCATAACACTGCAGTTACATTGTATAATACTTTGTTCAATACAAGCTACTGGGTAATGGCTATAAGCTATTAAGAAAATCTACAGACTGGCTTATCATATACAGCACATTCCCATCGTGTCAAGCATTTGAAGTAAAACAATTAACAAAATAACAAGTTGAAGGAGAGAGAAGAAAATCTTAGTCGGGGGTTCCATTATCACAACAATACTGACCCACCCATGAAAATGACGTATATAACGCCTAGCGGGGAAAGAACGAACGTTCTCCAAAATGGCGACCGTTTGTCTGCGCTGCACACACTTGGTAGCACGAATAATATCATGTATATACATCTTGAGGCTAAAAGTCTCGCTGATGATTATAAATATTTTATGGACGCGTGGTGTTATCGCACGTGCAAAAACTTCACACCTCACTTCAACTGTCACTGTGAAGGAAGTAAAATAATATATACAATAGCCATTACGTGTCACCTGTCATAATTCCGATGAACGCGATCGCGGGGGTTGATTGGAAGGTTAAAGCGACGAGGGATTCTCCACATTAAGGATCATTCATCAAGGTTGCCAAGATGGCGACTATCGGCGCGCATCTCGACGCTGAAGAGAGATGCTCGCGGGGTCGTTCCCGGTCAAAGTGACAAACGGGAACGCGTTTGGTCCCGTTGCGGACCGAGGCGTACGAGCCGAACAGGTGTAACGCGCAGCGGCAGTAGACACCAACTGATCTCACATAACAACGGCCGATAAAATTGTTGCGTTTCCACCAAAAATTATCCTCTTTTTTTTCCCTCGCGGTATAAAAAGTACAAAATTGTGGTAATTTAGCCCCCACCAGAGCGACGACGGCGACGGCAGCGATGGCAGCGCTGCCTACGAGGAGAGGAGAAGAGGAACGAGAGGGAACAGATAGAGAGGGAGAGAGAAATCTCAGAAGAGGAAGAGAAAGAAGGAGAATGAGAGCAACAGACGAGGAGAAAACCGCAAAGGGAATAGAGAGAGAGAGAGGACGATGTAGGAGGAATGAGAAGGGCGGAAGAGGAAAACGGGGGCCTTTTGCCTGCGAGAATACACGCCGCGCTAGCGCAAAACAATTATAGTTCAATATAGCCGACGTTAATAGCAATAGCTAAGGTGATTACTGTTTCGCACGCTCGGCGCACTTTAAATTTCTGTTTAGTCCATAAAACAGAAGAAACGCATTGGTATACATGAATGACAACCAATCAGTCAAATTGTTAAACGTTAACAATGTTAAAAATACCTTCAAATAGATGATTTTAAAAAAAAAGCAATAAAACAGGTCCTTATTTGGTCCTTTCTCGATCTTTGGTCACAAAATAACTATCAACTTAGTATTGCCTGATAAATTACACTGTCTCAATTGCTTCTTTGTACTTTAAAGGAAAAACGTACCTGGGGACTTCGACGCAGTCCATCGGCAGCGGTTAGTGCAATCGGTATTCGAAGCGCGAAAATCGGATGCGACCGGCGCGAGAAGAGAAGAGACTTTTCGAACCACTCTGCATTTCACGGACACTGTTACTCTTGGCTCGCGTCGCTGCTCGTGTGAACCCGGCCGATGCTTAAGCCACCGAGAAGGGGTATACTATGAAATTAGTATAATCACGATCAAAATTACTCGCGCCGGGCAACGCTGAACCACCAACCGCCGCTCAAATAACCCACCCCGTCGTCACCAATCGGGACTCGCGAGTCGGCGGCCATTTTGCGTGGTGCCCCATGCGCATCGGCAGCTACGAATTACCGCAAAAGTGGATAATTTCTGCTCGCGGGGTACGCGCCATCCAACTGTGTGTACCCCGCTCTATATACTCTATATATATATGCCCGATCCAGTTCCGAAACCTGCACGCGGAAGAGCTACGATGGAGTTTAGCGGACGAGAGTCGAATCGATCCCGATCCAAATAGCAGCGATAAATTAACAACCGCATGCGAAATAGCTATGCTCTATGTCATTTTCTTAGGGAGTGATTACGATAAAGGAAAAGAAGGTGCATTTGCTTGAATATCTGATAAGGGAGTGCACGCAGGAGAAAAGGGAACGAACAAACATAGGGGTTTGTTGGAAGAAGTAATAGAAGGGTAGGTGGAGGGAGGGAGATAAACATGTTAAACTTATTACGGAATTACAAGACGCAAAAACAGGTAGAGTAAAGAATAGGGAAAACTAAACAACGGTAGCATTTGTAAGAAGATGAAAAGGAAACATGGAAGTTTCAAACTATTCTTACAAATGAGAATTGTTTAACATTGAATTAACTCGCAGACTTAACTCGAGAAAACTTATTTTTGTGTAATGTTGTTAAGAACATTATTTCTTTTCTTCACAATTGCAAAAATTGCATTTCATGCGCAATTGTAATGTTCAGGAAAGTTTGGTTCTTTTGTACAATAGAAAGAAATTACACTTTTTAAGCTGTATACCTCTGGTATAGCAATAGCGAAAAGGAGCGTTTGTTGTACTTACAGTTACGCAGACACACGATGCATCATTCGAATTCAGTTGTTGTAAACCAAATAATACACCAATCATACCACAGTCAGGAAGCGGCGGTATTTCACACGCAGTTCTGATCCCTCTGTCATGGACGCTGCAGAATGAATGTGCCATCGGCGATAAATTCCTTCGCTTTTCTCGTTTATGCCAATCATGCCGCTTTAGATGCGTCGTTCTCGTGCTTATGTATATACGTATATATGTATATATCCTGATGACCGCGAAGAAACATCTCACGCGACCTGAACTCGATCGTACTCGCAATGTCGCTCACCCAGGTTTACCGCCGCAAGGCCGCCAGCTCCCGTTCGCCAGGTACCATGTAATTATAACAACGAAATGTTTAGGCTGCTCTCATCCGTCGTTGAGAAGAAACGCCTCGTCGTGTACAAAACATAGAGAGAATTCCGGCAACATATCTGTAAAAGAGAAAATTAGCATGTATAATGAGAGATTAAGTAATGATATTTTTATTCTTTGCATAATTTTGGGGTAGAAAAAATTGGTAGCTATTATTTCGTGAAAAACTTTAAGGACTCTTAATCGATATTTTAATGTCTACGGCATCAACTGTTTAAATTTCTCTTCTCTAAAAATTGACTGCATTTTAATGGCTTTGACAATTTGTCACGTGCTGTTAACCGCGCTGTATAGACTACCTTGCGAGCGTAAAGCTTTATTCAGGCATCAGTGACGCCGACAGACTCCTCATCATAATCTAATTAGCGACATATCTGATAAATTATGTTTACGCGCGTACGCACGCGCAATTACGCCGGTGTGCACAGGACTTAATGCGGCACCCCGAAAGATGAAGGCCCCCATTCGAAAAGAGAACGCCACCTTACGTTTCGTTACGTTGCGCTACGTGGAGTAGCCCGTTGATTATAGTTCGTTAATTATCGGTGGCCGCGGCCAACCGAAATTAGAGGATTCGAGGTCGTCACTCTTCGGTTCGCGCGTATTACGCCGGAGTGAGAATAAAAGCACGAGGAGAATCGGGGTCGTCTCCTTCATCTTCTCCTTGCATCAAAAGAAAAAATATCAATTGGTTCCGATATGATTTGCTCGTACGAGTGAGAGGGGTAGTTAATGTTAAAACAGTGGAATAATAATTATATACGCGTGAACTGCCGCTGTACCCTGGAATATGAAATATTAAAGGAATAAGAAAATTATTAAGATAATTAAATCACTCTTGATAATTTTCTTTGGGGATATATCTGCCACGTTATTATTTCCTTCCCTCGAAGCTGTCTCCTATATGCGTCGTTCACTTACAAAGACGTTACTTTACGCTACAAAAGACTCTCTCTTGCTTTACCCCATCTGCATTGCAAAGGAGAGAGGAGCGAAAGAAGAAAGAATGCGGCCGACAGAAAAGAAGGGCGTAGTGCGGGAGATTCCTGCCAGTCCTTCCGCCGTTTTTCGAGGCGTATCCTATCTGCTACACCCGGGGCACGAATACGAATTAGGACCGGAGTCGCGCAGCCGGGGATCCAGCGAGGCCCGGTCGATTTCGAGTATGCTGGCGCCTTGGGCAACGGTAAGTTTGTGCTGCAGTGGGTCTAGCCACTGCTCTACCCTCTGTAATTATACCCGTGTACAACCCACCGCCGGCTTTACTCTTTCTCCGAGAGAGAAGCGTTACTCCTCTCTCCCTTCCTCCCTCCCTCTCGTACATTTCTGTTCCTCGACGATGTTCCTCTTGTTGTTTCAACGTGGTCCCGCCGGGGGCGAAGGTTGCGCTCGAACAGCCGTCTTCGAGTACTTCTTTTGCCATCTCATCCCTCGACACGTCGATCCTCTTACTCGCTTTTCAATGATTGCTGTCTGATTGTGAGTCCTATTATTCAGCGTTATTTCTTGTGACTTTGATTCATAATTGTAATATAAAATGCGACATTGATCGTCATAATTTTGTTCTACAAGAGCCTCAACAAAATAAGATCCAGCTCTATCGATTGCAACAGACAGATAAGTCGATGCGCGTTCAACCTTTCGCTATTACACACTCCCGAGGCATAAAAATCAAGTTCTCGTTGTTGCTCTCTTATCGTCGAATCGAGATTAATTTTACCCGACGTAATTAGCATCGGGAAATTATTACAAGTAGCGCGCGCCCTTGATTTACGAGAACGGGGTACCTACCTACTCTCTCTCTCTCTCTCTCTCTCTCTCTCTCTTCAGTTCCGCGCTGCCTCGCTTCGCTTTTCTGAGATCCCGAGATTTCGCAATCTTGTATCTACCGCATTACGCAAAATCGTGCGAGCAATTATCTCACGCACACGCGCATCGACGCGTAGATATATAGGTAGGTACCTTTCGTCCATCGCATCGTCGCGATGCCGATCTTCAAGTCGAGCAGCAGCGCATCATCTGCATCTCGGTCGCCCTCGGGGTGCTCGATGCCGCGTTGTGGATATTCGAGAGAGGATAATTGGTTCGGGAGCGCCATTTCGATCACTCGATACGCATCTAGCACAGCGGCGCTATGGCGATTCCACCGAACCGATTTAATATTCGTGAAAAACGCTCCGGAGATGAAGAACCCGAGTGCGCAGCAGTCCTCTCTCAGCTGCCTTTGTTTCTTTTTCATCGGCTTATTTATTCTGTAAATTATCGAGACGGCTATCTCTGCGCGTGTCGCATCACCGCGTATAATTATACGGAAACGAAAAGGAAGAGAACGACTGTGAGTCAATGCGCCGCATGACAGCGCGAATTTGCATCAAGTTTATCACTTGTTAAATTTCTCTCAATTTATCAATTTTATTGTTATCTAGCTATTTTGCAGCTAAAAGAGTGTATAATAATGTCGAAATAATTTTATTACATATATGCATATATATGTATATGTATAAATTCGAGATATCCGCAAATGCAGAGTAGATGATGATAGTAGATTGTCCCAGTAGAATAAGGCAGAATATATCAGACTATGGCAATTTAAACTCTTTGATCGATATATTATTTGTATTGTGAATGATAAATTTTTTTATCACATTCAACATTGTTAATTGTCTACAAATTCCAAGATTTTGATGAATAAAATCACTTGATTCTTTTATTTATTTTGCAAAAAAGCTCGTCTTGCGAGAACATCGACGTAAAAATCAATGACGGCAGTTTGACTTGCTGTTTCGAGCTAAACTATGTACATTGCTCGATTTAAACGAGAGCCTACAATAGTCTTGATAAATTGCATCTCAGATAAATGCTTTGTAACTCATATCATATCATCGATGAATGCAAAGTTGGCTCATGAAACGATTTGCATACAATATTTATTTAATAATAAATTATTGCAAATATGTATTGTGATTATTTCTGTATTATAATTTGTTTGCTACCAAAAAAATCTATTTTTCTACAAGCACACTTATATTCAATTATCTATCTATCTATTCATCTATAATCAAAGTGAGTTTTAATCTTTCAAAATTGCAAAATTTTTTATAAAGTTAATTTTAATTCTCAAATAAAAAAATTGAAAAATGTATAATGTATGGATCAGCTGCTAGAAGGGTTCGAGACAAGATTAATGAATAACAATGTGCGGAACATACATATGCATATGCATGTGTAGTTGCACGAACTAACATTGCATCGTCTTCGTTCTCTGGTTAGTGTACGTTCTGGTTAGTGTACGTACACGTTTGCACAGAGATTTATGCTTTATTACGCAACGACGCGTGTAGAGACACCGCTTCATAACGTATATAATCGTTTCACTAATGAACTAACGCTATCCGAGACACCCGATAAGAAGATAAGGCACAATGTCTACCGCCGCCATGAAATATTGCCTGTTAACACGAATATAACGGCGGATTAAAGAATTAACGAGACTCCCTCGTCCACAAATCCGCGTTTCTCGTCGGTTTACTCTCTCCTCTCATTATATATTCTTCTTTTTTTTTATCTAGATATTTGTTCGCGTACATCAAAGTCCGTGCACACACACTATGATGTGCTCGCGGTTAGCTTTGAATACCTGTTCCCTTCGATAAGTTTTTTTAATTAACCGTAATTTAGCGGCAAACGTTTCCTCGGCTCATAGATTTTAATTTTCTTACACGTGTACGGAAGAACGATAGCGGTTCTCCCTGCGGTATCATTATTTATCTATACATCTCTGGGATATTTTTAAATATATATATCGTCTCTTTAGGCGTCAAGTAATTAATTAATTATTCGTTTGATAATTATACGGATTAAGCTTATTACTTATGTTTTATGTCACGCATATGCAACGTCTCGAACTTCACGATGATAAAATATTCATGTCTAATTAAAAAATTATTTTGTCATTATTATTATTATTATAATTACAAAACGCTTGATTAATTAATCAGTTATTTGCGCATGTTTTCTTTTAACAGGATCAGTATCCGCTAATTTTAATTTTAAATAATGCACACATTATCACTGATATAAAAAACGAACATATTATATATCAATTCTTGGTTGATTTTGTATTATATTGTCTTTCGAATCTAAATTCATTGAAGTTATTAAAAGATTTTTTATGAACAAATATTTTATCTTCTCATACAGCTGATGCTGCTATTCGTTCTTTCGCAGAGTATTTTTTTTGCAAGTATCGATTCGCAAAAAAATACACGCAATTATAAAAATACATACACGTAAAGTCACATGTAAGGAAAAATCGATCGTGATCATCAGTTCGATATATTATGCAAATATGACATCTGCCATGCGTCGAGCGACCAGAAGCTCGCGTGCGCGACCGATCGGAGTGTTAAAAATCGAGCGTGAGGCCGATCTTTGCGGGTTAACCGGCAATATTTCTACCTACACCATGCGATGCACCAGTCCATATTTGCGTGTTGATTCAAAAGCCTCGACCCCAAGTCTTATTGACGAGAGCCCAAACATTGGAAGTTATGCGAAGATATATAACGAGCGCGCTTTAATTACTTTGAACATAAGAATGAGAAAATTTAAACGACAGAATAATGCACCCTTTTGTGGGTATAATTTCGAATTGATGCAATTTATTTAAATTTCACCTCGGGGTAATTTTTTCGTTAATCTAGAGGAACCTATGCTCATTTATATCTATTCCATTCGTGTATAATACTGTACTTAGGACCAAGATATATGTATGACAGCGCACCATTAACCACATCAGTCGAAATGTTCTTTTTTTCCGCAAACATTCCTAAAAATACTCACTATGGCATCAATATCTGTCCATAGTTACTGTCCAGGTTGCTGCCATGGGGAATGATAATTTATTAGTTTCTTTTCCTATTCTCGCTGGAAAGGCGTTCTCCTCTTGATTGCGACGTGGCTATGAAAGGTGCGAAGGTAATTCACTTTATTCGTCACACCTCGCGAGCCAGAGGGCGGGCATTGATTTCGCATTAGTGCGAAAGACCAGGGCACATCGCGCCCATTCCGAGCCCTCCTTCTCTTCCTCGTCGTCGATGCCGACGATATGTACACAGTGCGCACGTGTGTTCGTTCACGTGCTCTCGCGACTCCATTCGTACAAAGGGAACGAAGCTTGACGCGGCCAGGTTGCGGCACGCAACGTCAAGGGCGGCGGCGACCGCAATATTAGATTAATGGCGGATGTACTTCACTTTCGGTGGGCGCCCATCATGAAATCTTCACGGAAATTAAGCTCCTCGAATATATGTGCCGTCGATTAGTAGATTTTCGTAAGTTGCCAACTCGACTTCGATAGTTTACTTCAATGTTTATAGAGCCAAGTTCGAAAGAAAGAGAAAGAGAGATAGAGCTCTTAGTGTCGCCATCAAACGTTGCTGATACAGCGAATCGATAAGTCCTTGACATGAATGACAACTGTGCATTGTAATGTTAAGAAATTGCGTCGCGAGAAAACAAAACAGCATATTTTTATATATTAGGATTGTTCAGAAAATAATGCCTCACATTTTTTTCAGAAACTATTTATTCAACAGACATTTGAAATTTACACACAAATATACATAGATGTTTCCTGTCTTTACATATATTATTTTTCAACATAATCTTCATCAACTTCTATAGCCTTATGCCAGCACGATACAAGTGCCTGTTTGCCTTTATTGTATCAGCTTTTGTCCTCACTGCTTAAATCGCGTCTTCATCATTCTCAAATCATGTCCCGCAGAAATATCTTTAAATTATATCTTTAAAAGATGTATTCCGGAAATCGGAAAGAGCCAGATTGAGATTATAGGATGAATAAGAGAGCATAGTTTAGCGATTGCTTCTGATATCCAACTTTTTGGGCTACAAGATATATTCTACAAAACAAAGTTTGGAAAACGAAGGCAAACATGCACTTGTATCGTGCTGGCTAAAGTTGATGGAGATTATGTTGAAAAATAATATATGTAAAGAGGAAACATGCATATTGTATGTAAAATTGAAACCTGCTATTGAATAAATAGTTTCTGCGAGAAAAAAAATGTAGAGCATTACCTAATATATTTCAAGTTGGATCAGTTTGTTTCTTCGTATATAATATTTAAAAAAAATAATAATAAAAAGATGTTTATTAATAATATTGACGTAATAAAGAATAAAGAATTAGAGATGTATCTATCTGTTATATAAGATATATACTGAATATAGAAAAAGAAGAGAGATTTATAATCTCTTATCTTATTAAATATAAATCAAGAATAATCGCGAATCCGCATAAAAATATTAATTTATTGCCTTCCTCTTTCTTTCTCTTGCTCTCTCTCTCTCTCTCTTTTTCTCCCTGTCAAATACAATTATCCAATCAAAAAACTTCGAAACTCATAAATCAGACTTTGCGCCTCTACCCACGCGAGCTGCGTATGTAAATTTGTGACAAGCATCTGAACCAGTTTCTATCTCCGATCGATGCACGGAATCGCAACCGGGCGAAGATCGGCGGGCCAGATCGCGACGTGACGACGATGTCGAAGTCGCGGGGACATAAAGCAACGTGGAAAAAACGACGTAAAGACTTATAGCCGTCGATGTGTAACGAGGAAAGGAGAAGGAGCTCACGACGCCGCGTCTCTCTGCTTGAACAAGCGGCAGCTTGATAGCGCGATGGCCTCGAGGGGCCCCGGAGAACCTGGTGGAGGAGAGCGAGAGGAATGAGAGATCCCCGACTGCGATCGCGATAAGATGCAGCGGCGTTGTCGGTTGACAAAGGGTCGTAGGAACGCCTACTCAGATCGGACGCACAACCGCTTGCGGGGGCGTCCATATTAAAATCGGCCACCCGTCTCTCCTTCCCCCTCTTCATCCCTCTCTCTTTATCCCCCATCGTGCCCCCTACCATCGACCGGTCCCGCGATCTTGTTTATTACCCTCTCGCCGTACATAAGTTGCCAGAAAACGCGGCAACCCTTTCAACGTATGTTGCAAGTGTTGCAGCTGGCTCAAAGCATGGCGTTTGGACGATTATTTTGACTCATCGCTGCATTTAAATTTGTATTTATCGCGATTAATTAATATTACGCTTAATTATTTATAGCTAATGCTTGGTTTTCTAGAATTATTAAAGACCTACAAGATTTATTATATAATAAATCAACAATATCATCATTGTAAATTTGATAAATATAATCACTGGCGGATTCTAGGGAGGAGGTTTGGGGTTAAACTCCTCTTCCAAATTAAAAGAAATATAATTGTAGTCCAATTATTTCTAAAATATTTTCACGATTACCAAATAATTTTGTAGACCCCCCCCCCCCCCTTAACGACTTCAGGATCTACTATTTTTTTATTAATATAGGTACTTTACAACAAAAAATAATATAAAGATATAAAATTGTATTTTTTTCACTCTTCTTGAAATTGTATAAGTAAATATATTTAATTAATCATGAGTAATACATTCTCAGTAATTATGACATAAATCACACATAGATATATAAATTTCATTGTTAGTAAAAATGAAAAATATATTTTTCTTGTGTATTGTATTAGGACCTAATCATTGTATAATTTTTATGCACATGCGTTTTAATAATCCTCAAAACTTAAATGCAAATATCTTGTGTACGTGATGCAATATTTCTTCCACAAGGATTGAAAAACGCGAGGATGAGAAGACACGCAGCCCTTGATTTATCGCCATTTCTTTTGAATTTTTTTTTTTTTTTATTTGAGAAAAAAGAATAGGCCTTGGCTTCGCCATCTGGCCAGTACATATCAACATTCTATGGCTGAAATCCCTGTCAAACTCACGGATTTATTTTCACGTTGGAAATAGTATGTCGGTGTAAAAAGGCGCCAAAATTTCTTTTGAATTTGGAAATATGATTCATGCTGCACCCTAGAATCAATCTGCTCAAACAGTATCTCAAATCTTAGCAAATTCCTACCTATTCGACAAAGGATAAATGTGTTTCAAGTCACAATTTTTAAATTATTTTTATTAAATATGCTGCAATAAAATATATATTTTTTTACTAAATTATATACCCTTTTCTGTGAAAAAATACATATAAAACTATATTATATTTTTATATACAAAAATGTTTTATTCGATTCCACTTTAGTTCTGCTAAAGCTGCCAAGTAGCGATGTGTTTATACGAGTGTCTGCAATTTATAATTTTTTAATGTCAGTTCGCGCGTTGAATTCGTGTGAATTTCGATAATTAAGTAGATCTATTCTTTTTTTATTAATCAAGCAACATCAAGATGTTTTCGCAGAGCTCGCAAAAGAAGTTTTGGATGTTCAGCGATGAAAATGATTTGACCGTGTTGAGGGAAAAAACCAATGCTGAATTTATTATAAAACATGGAAGTGACATGACCGTGAGTCTATTTTTTTTATAAATTATACAATTTTATGACTATCGTTTTTATTTCTATACTAATTTATAAGAAATGCAAAAATTTAGGTTATATGTAGGTTATGTATATAATATTTAATTATTATTGAAGATTATAATATGTATATAATATTAATTAATATTAATTAATATTAATTATAACATTATATATAATTAATTATTATTGCAAACTTGCTTCATTTATCTGCAATGCCAAATATTTACTGAATTTAGAAAATTTCTTGTGCATCACGTAATTATGATTGTTTTATTATAATTTTATTATAGCCGGAACAAAGGGAGGAGTATTTTCTTTCGAACACAGAAGAACGTACATTACTTCGTTTTTACGAATTACAATTAAGAGACTTCTGTCGTCGGTTTAATCCACCAATGCCTCGCGCTACAGTAGCCACTGCCTTACATTATTTTAAAAGATTTTACATTAAGAACAGTGTAATGGATTATCATCCGAAAGAAATCTTGGTTACTTGTGTTTACCTGGCATGCAAGGTAATTATTCTTCTACCTGGTATATCATTTTCTACGACATTTGTAATTTCAATCTTCTTATACGAATTCTGTGATTTCAGGTTGAAGAATTTAATGTCTCTATATCCCAATTTGTGGCAAATATTAAGGGAGATAGGGAAAAAGCATCTGATATAATACTTAATAATGAATTGCTTCTCATGCAACATTTGAATTATAATCTTACAGTCCACAATCCTTTCAGACCTGTGGAAGGATTAATGATTGATATAAAGGTACATATAATATATATGTATACATTTATATATTTTTTCATTTTTTGTGTGATGGGAATAAATATGTTGCACATGTTTTTTAGACAAGATACACATCCTTGGAAAACCCTGAAAAATTAAGGCAACATATAGATGAATTCCTAGAAAGAGTTTTCCTCACAGACAGTGTTCTTCTTTATGCTCCAAGTCAAGTTGCGCTGGCTGCAACTTTGCACGCAGCATCCAGAGCATCCGCAAACCTAGATAATTATGTTACTGACATACTATTTTCAAGAGAGCAATTGGGAGGGATTATTGAGGCTGTGCGAAGTAATTTTATTTTATATTGCATGAATTTGTATGTGTTTTTACGATACAAGTTATCTGTATATCCACAAATTGGTTCTTACAGAAATACGTTCAATGGCTAAATGTGTTGAACCACCATCGCGAGAAGTAGTAAAAGCTTTGGAGAAAAAACTGGATAAATGCAGAAATCAGGAAAATAATCCTGATAGTGAAATGTAAGTATATTTATTTGTAAATTTCATTATCATATTTTAGGAAAAGATTGCTTGTACATGATTGGGGAATTTTAGATACAAGCAGAGAATGCAGGAAATGCTAGATGAAGAGGATTTACTGGATAATGAAAGATATGCAAAAATTATTCAGGATCAGGCGGCTCATGACGACAAAATACTAGGAGTTAATAAAATCTTATCCCCCTCTGTTTTATAATGATATCTGTACATTTTATAATTAATCATTAATAAGAAATTATATTGGAGTATATATACTTTACATCCTATGTATATTCCTCAAATAATTTAGCTTTTTTCTTTTTCTTTTTTTAGTAATATATAGATAGAATCTTGCACAGCACTGTTATTTATTTGAATTTGATCTAAAATGTAAAAATTATATTATTATTTCTTTTGGTCGAAAAAAATTTCGATATAAATATATATATGTTCAATTTATGTAACTAACTATATAGTATGTTTTAGATAATTATTTATTTTATATATATATTATTTTCCTATGTATCCTTAATTAATATAAATGCATATATAAAAAAATATATCGATAATTATACAAAATGACATAATTTTTACCTTATTCTTTATCTTATTTTGTATCTCGGAACTTTGTGAAATTTCATGATATATGTACATATGTATGTATATCTACTCTATTATAAGGGATACGATACGATCGAATTTCGCATCAATTTATTTACACACGTGTACGCATATTATTTTTTTTCAAATTAATCATAATACATTCACAAATCTCAAATTATAATCTAATACATGTCCATTTTGAATTTAATTATAATATTAGAATATTATAATTATAGTTTAGTAATTTAATTATAATAATTAGAATATTATACTGCACATTAAATGACTTAAATGTTAATATTTTATATTGTTTATCACACTAATAATTTGTTTACCTGAAACTAAGCATCGTGATGCCTGAAGTCCAATTTTTGAGTAAGATGATGCGCGAAATGATTAATCGGTACATTTTGGAAAATAGATGTTTGTTGTCTCGCCGCCAAATTACTAGGCAATGGTTGAACAATTGGTAATGCTGGAGGCAAAGGCAACGGTGTTAAATGTTGGGGGATCAATGATACACCTGGTTGTGATTGTCCCGCGTAATTGAAGAACCTACGAAAAGACATATATTATTTAGTGTCGCAAACATGCAAGAGCGTAATATGTTTAATTAATCAAAACACAGTAGCGTCTTGCCTTAAATATATCTAGCATAAAAATCTCTCAAAAAAAGATATTATAATATATTTTTTTTTATAGAAAAGGAGAGAATACTTTTTAATAAAGTAATAAAATAATACATTCAGATTTATACCATAAGCGATCACCAACGAAAATAGGCCGTGGAGCTGGAATTCCTAGACTCGAGTAATATTGCTGAGCCAATAATTCGACATCATTAGTGTATTTTCTTTTCCATTTGGTCCGTCTATTTTGGAACCATATTTTTATCTGCGAAAGATAGAGCGAATCAACATTTAGGAGTTAGTTAATCAAAGTCTTTAAATGAATCGAGATTAATCAATAATCGCATATTCAAATTTAAATTATAGATTCAATTATACAAAGGGTGTAACTGAAAAAACATATATGGAGCATACTATCAGATTCTCTGGTCAATTTGGAGGTGATTTTTTCTCAGCGAAAATATCGAGGAAGATCATCATTTTTTCCCATGTTCCGAATTTTTGCCATCATGCATTTTTGTAACTAAGTAAGTCTTAAATTAAAATTCTATTAAAGTAAATTCTATCTGAAATTATAACTGAAGAATGTAGTTTTGTTAATATTTTAATTTCACAAAGTTTAGTTTGCAAGAAGCTCTTCTTCATCAATCATTTATAACTTGAAACTTATTGATGCCTCAAACATTTTCAACGAGAAAAAATCGTCTCCAAATTGGCCAGAGAATTTGATGATATGCTCCATATATGTATATTTTTTCAGTTATACTCTGTATATTCCATAATTCAATGATACAGGTACACATATGTTATAATTCATAAATACTTAATATATAATATTGCTCGGAATCAATTAATTATTTTATAATTTCTACTATTAAATCTAGTCATAAAACGCTGATACGTCGTCTTTTTATAGCGTCCGATCAATGAATGGATATAAATCATTCTTTGTGCGGATCGAAATTTCCCCCCAAAAAAAGAAAGAAAAAAAAACACGAACCCTCGTGGTTTATGGTAAAAGCGGTTCGCAGACGTACGGCTCATGTCAGCCGTGTATTCTAATTAAAAAATCGACGCCTCTCCGGTTCGTCGCCTCGACGGTACATTTCGGCGGATGCAAACCTCGCGACAACGGAACATACGAGAAGAGGGAGAAAAGGGAGCCCTCCCGAACCGGCTCGTTAACTCCGAGAAATATTGTGACAGTTATGTCTGCGGCTCACGACGCGACTCTCCCTCACGCCTGCTTTCTGCTCTCTGATGCCTGCTGATGCCTCCGTCGTCCGATCGTTCTCCCTTATTTCGGAGCCGCGCGATCGCGGAGATAATTATCCGGCTCGTTCGCGATATTTCGACCGGCGCTGGCAATTATTGCCCGCAAGCGATGATGGCATAGAGCAATAATCTTCATGATGATGTCGAATATTCCGAGTGCTCGCCGTAAATTAATTAGTTTAAGGCGAAGTTTAACGCTGCAAAGTGCTGCAAATGGACTGAGACTTATGCAACTGATGCACTTCACTCCGCGTTTTGCGAAGGAGGAATCGTCCATGCCGAAGAATTGTATAGCGCGGGACCGGTTAATATTAGAAGATAATGGCAAACAAAATTGTTTCGAATACACATTTCATGTGTTTTATGAAATTAAATTATCACATTTATTGACTTGATAATAATTTATACCGCTAATTCCAAATACATACATACATAAATAGAGTTCCAAATTCCGCGAAAGATTTTTTTACATCTGACTAAAATTATTTCCTTGGTTTCGTTGAATATGTAAAAAAAAGGACTATCTCTGAAGAGATTAAGCACTTGGGGAAAAAATTTCTTTCCGTAACAGTTCGCGAGAAGGAAGGGTGAGCAAGTGCTAATTGGTTTTAAAGGACGATCCTCCCTCTGGCGCCACGATCCTCCGGCGCCTGCACATATGGTGCTCCACGGGTCCATAATTTAGAGTCAGT
Source organism: Prenolepis imparis (assembly GCF_030444845.1). Lineage (NCBI taxonomy): Eukaryota > Metazoa > Arthropoda > Insecta > Hymenoptera > Formicidae > Prenolepis > Prenolepis imparis. The sequence continues at coordinate 4,820,402 of NW_028141166.1, read as the reverse complement.
TGATTTGAAAGAACTCGGGGTACAAGGAACTTAAACTGGTTCAGGTGTTGAAAAAAGTCTACGAAGGAAATAGGAGACATTATCGCGATTTATTGAATGCAATATCCTATGTTTGGATATATCCGCTCCAATTTTTCGTGTCCCTCTCCAATTATATACGTTTACGACAGGGGACCTAATATTGGAATATCATTAAGAATGATCGGAGATTTGTTACCAGTGTTTTTAAAAATGAGACAGGCACAGCTGGTGCTTATTATTAAGTCAAAGTGAAAGAAACACCATACAATCTCTTAAAAAGAAAGAAAGGGTTCGTAAACAACATTAACTAAGATATTTACTTGCGTTTCCGTAAGCTTCAAGTTTTTGCTCAACTGCAGCCGCTTTGCCACGCTTAAGTACTTGTTCCTTTCGAATTCCGCCTCCAGAGATTTAATTTGCGCAGCAGTGAACGCCGTGCGTGGCCTTTTCTTCCTTTCGTCGTCACTAATAGCGCCGGCGGTCTTTTCTTGAACATCTCTGTCTGCGCTCGTGGTTGAATTTGCACCACTGCTGCTGGTGCACGCTTCTGCAACAATATTCCGTACCTTATACAAGGTGTCCCGAAATTCACGAATCATCTGTTAATGGCAGATTCCTGAGATCATTTGGAGACGATTCTTCCTCAGCGAAAATGTCGAGGCACCAATAATTTTCGAGTTATAAGCGATTGAAAGGGTTTCTCGCAAACTAAGCCTTGTAGAAATAAAATATTAATAAAACCGCGTTCTTCAATTAATTTCAAGTAGAGTTTACTTTAATAGAATTTTATTTAAGGCTTAAGTTACAAAGATACACGATATGGCAAAAATTGGGAACATGCAAAAAATGATGGTTTCCCTCGACATTTTCTCTAAGGAAAAATCGTCTCCAAATGATCCTAGGAATCTGCCATTACACAGACGATTCGCGAATTTCGGGACACTCTGTATAAACAACATAAACAACATGTTTTCTTAAATAAACTCTATAGCTATTCCGCAATCGCATGTATTAACGATATAATGATACCCTGAAGAGCGTAATTCGGCCTTAATCATCGAATAAAATTTGCTTTATGACGATGTAAATGCTTTCTGACGATCGAACCGGTATATCGAAAGTGAGCTGTCATAAACACGGCCTGTATTAAGTAACTGCAAATTATAAAGCGCAAAATTGTTGGATATGGAAACGAGAAAGCTGATGCGAACACCGAAATCGCGTCATTATTCACTCGAAACCCGTGTTGCTCTCGTTTCGGGGCACCATATCTTTAATCTTTTAATCGCTTTTGAATGAAGTTAATGTGTCCGCGAGATCAGATCGCGCCGCCGAGTAGCGGATTCCAATTATCACCGTGGAATCCTTTTCCTCATCAATCTCAGAATTTTTCTTTTTTTTTTTTCGTCGAAGTTGTTTATATTTATATTTATCCCGGGCTTAAAAGCACGGTCGTACACGACGTCGCGTCGCGCTCGTCGTGAAAAATGTCTTCGGGCTCACTTTCAGGCGGCTGGTAACAAGACCGCAGCTCTCTTAAGCGTCGGAAGATCATCTTCTAATTATCTACCCATTCGTCATCTGAGAAAAAAGCGTACCGAGACGCAGCGACTTTCACACTCACGACTAACGTCGAAAACGCTACAGTTATATATTCACCTTATTAATTAAATCTCAAATATTTTTCGAACAATTTGTTATAAATAATTTTTCGATGAATCGAAAGATGTGTGTAATTTTACAGAGAGAAAACGATTGAGTCAGGTCATTGAGCTTTCTTGTGTACGTACATGTTGCAAATAAGATAATAAATATTTCGAAAAAAGTTATTCTAGGGCGAAATCATCTCGAAGAGTGCCGTTTTTACTGGCTACTGATTGTCAGATGACGACGTAATTGTCGTGTTTTTCGCGTTTTCTCGCACATACTGCAGCATCGCCAGCTAAAACTGTACCATCTGTAATTTACTTCGATGCAGCCCACCGCGTTTCGCACTTTTAAAAGAAGATCATGTCAGCTGTTGAGACAGCGTTAATATTTCACATCTGTCATATCTTTCGAGTGAGCATTTAAGCATGATATGAATACCGAAATTTATGCTCATTGTTAGTATATTATACAAATGTTCCACATGCTTTTCCTAGCCCAAAAGTGTATTTTTTTATTAAATATTATAAATATACCATTGATATAATAATGAACCTAACAATAAGTTAAACATTTACGATATATCATTCACAGAATGATAAAATTAAATAACGTGCTGCAAAATATTGATTATTATCAATGTATAAATTTTCTTCAATTCTTTGTCATTATGCGATGTGCATAAAATCATCACAAGATCTCTTCACAACCGGAAGTACGTCGAAAGAAGGAGAAGAAAAGAGTCTGCAAGGGGTGAGACTCGCACGGCTCATTTGTCGTCGAGTTTCTGACTCGGTTGCATTGACGAACGAGCTTTGGGGCAGGAGCAGGAAAGGATTGATGCAGAGGAAGCAACCGCAAAAAGGAACCGACGACAAGAGAAGGATGAAGGGGAGCCAAAAATCGAGGGAGACACACAGAAGCACGTTGAAAACGTTGCGGAAATAGAATACCACGCCTTCTAGTTTACCTAATTGCTGCGAGCCACAGCGAACTTGTCCCCTAATTATTCGGTGACGAATAGCCCGAGAGCACGTAGAAGGGTGCGATAAAGCCTAGCCAAATCTTATTCGTTCTGTGACATCGCTGGCCATTTCATGCTGGCGATCAACCGTAAAGATATAATTAATTTGCAACTATTGGCAAATCTACCTCAAAGATAGTCTTACAAATAGATCCCTTGTGCTGCTAATTAAGATCTTTAATATTTATAAATAATAAATTTACTTAAATTGTTAAAAAATTTAGGCAAGAAAAGATGTCCCAAACAGCACCATGTTCAAAATTGAGAAATGGGAAAATTGGAACATAAGACATCTTCTAGAAGTCTTATGATATGATATATATATATCTAAAAGTCTTGGTGTTATTTGGGGTTTTACAAGAATACAATCTATCACTTAAAAACAATTGAAATAAATATCATTTCAGTTTCTTTTCTCCATCTTAACGTCATTAGTATCTCGACAGATGAGATTCGACGGTAAAAGGGTCAAATTATATAGAGAAGTGTCACATATGGATGTAAAATTATTGCCCACAATCCATATAATGAGTTCGTTGAAGAAGAAGCGCTTTTCTCTCGCTCGTCATCTCTTCTTCTTTATGTTTTATGTTCTCTCACAAAGATTTACGTGTCGCGTTGACGGCTTTGTAGTTGGACGCGACGTCCCACATATCTCAGGCCCCTAACACACGACGCAAACGAGAATTGTCCTTTCCTTAGATCTCGAATTTATCGCGTCGGCCATTACGGTGTGTAAATCACGACGCAGTTACGTGCCTTCGGATGAAAATTAGTCGTTGAGGCCCTCGAGGACGTGCGAGATGCCACGAAATTGAGTCGCTCGGCTCTTATATTAATTATCCGTAAAAACATAAGTCAGGTCGTTCTCCATTATATCGCGTCGCGGATAATGACTGAAATATTTTAAAGACGATATTTGCCTTAAGCAATTTATATTCTGATAGTAACTATTCTTGGAATAATTCTGTGAACAATTTGCAATACATATACTGAGCAACTTATAATGATACATATAAATGACGAAAAATAACGTCAAATTAATCATAATCGTCTCGTATATATTTCGATTTTGAGCTTTTAAAATTTTTTAAACCCGGAAAATTTTTTAATTGAAACACAGTTGTAAGATTCTTGTATAAAATGTTGTAGTTAAATTTAAATTTAATTCATTTCATTGATCCCTAACGTTTTACAAACATATAACATTTCGGAAGAATCTCAGAGAAGTCTTGCTCTAACATATCGTTCTTTTTCATTTTATTACAAGCAGGAGAGTTGCTGTAGATTTCCGTGGCAAAATTAGCAGGAGACAGATAAATAGTGGACGAAGAGCAAGAACATTAAGTGGGCGTGGAGCCTGCAGGAAGTAATGGATCAAACTCACAGGCGACGTCCTTTTCACGCGATCTTACGAATTCGTTATCGCAAGAAATCTCATATGGATTTTATAACAATCAGTTTGTCTGATACCTGATCATATTGCCAGCAAATTGACGTAATATTGGTGGATAGCGATATAATTCTCGGCTCAACAGCTCAAAGTAAGCTAATTGTTATAATATTTGACAATCTTAGCAAGAAAAGAGAGACATATACATACTTGCTCTGTTATTAGTTATTAAAACAAGGCTATTTTTATTTTCTATTAATAGCATAAAGATACGAATAGTATATTGCAGAAAAAAAATATCTATTATAAAATAAAGAGGTATAGACAATTGTCTGATAAAATAAATTTTGTTTTGAAAAACATATTTCTTTATTATTTCTTTGTTACTTGTTTATTATTTCGTACTTCTTTATAAAGATATATATATATATATATATATATATATATATATATATAATAACATTTTTTGAAATCGAAGTTTCTCTCGAAGAAACACGAATCCAATTATATTTTTTACAATTAAATGCAAAGAGATTATAATTTCTCCAAATCTGATAGTTCTTTAACAGAATTACTGAAATATCAGGTTTAATTATTTTGAACTAAATTTATGTATGATTCGTGGCATCATTGAAATTAAATTAACAATAAGTAATTTCTCCTCGACACATACTAGTAATATTTTACAGTAAAAACATATATCAGTGTTGCCATTGATGAACATGACTTTATTAATCATCTAATTTGAGAGAGCAAATACGTATATGTATATATTAAGTTTTATATTTTCACGATACAAAAATAGCTTTCTTGGATGTAACAATTTAAGTGCAGTAGTTATTATCGATGAATTTAAATATTCATGAAATCTTTATTCCGTGTCTATTTTCGTTCGAAATGTCTTTATTAATCAAGCAATTAACAAAACAAATACAGATGTTACACACCTGTGTAACGTGCAAACTTTAGCATTGGCATTCACGTATATAAGCAAATCATAAAAGTATATATAATGAAAAAAAAACTATTGAATATTATAGAAATATGTATAAACTTTTAAAGCACGGATTTTATTGGAAAATAAAGCTCATAGTAAATAAAGCGACATTTTGTGAAAAAATTCTATGTATAAATAGATATCCATCCTAATTCTATGATTATCTGCATCAAGAGATGACTGAAAAATTATCTCTAAGCAAACACGATTGTAATTAAAACGTAATATTACTTATTTTTTATTAATAGTAATTTAATTTAATTAATAATTTTATTAAAGCCTTTTTTATTAACATTTGTGTATATTTAAGAAACATATATATATATATATATAATTTAAATTAAAATAATGAGAAAATGTTCTTTCAAGAAGGACAATTTGTCGCAAATATTTATGAGACTGTCTGAAAGTGTAATAGTGTGTAATGATACTAATTAAACTCACCATAATACATCTCTGGCTCGGGAGATGTCGAGTATACAATGTCGGTATCGTCAAGCTCAATTTCCTCCGCCATTGACATGGATGAATCGGGTGCAACAAGCATTCTCGTCTCCGAGTCATTACCTGGCAAATGCAATTATTTTGTTTAATCCTCATCACACGAATTATACTAGATCGAAATTAATTACAAAGTCTACTACAGTTCTGAATAGAAAGAAGATATGCACATTGTAGTCTTTAGATGAGAATTATCTCGATCGTTACGTAATAATAAAATATATAATAAAAATAATTTTTTACTTATACATTCCTTTGTATATATGTAAAATACTTCTTTTATATAAAATTATATAAAATAAAATTTATATAAAATATATTATTATATAATATAAAATTAGTATAATATATAACCGTGACATATATAATATACAGTTTAGCCGATTTCTCATCATTAATTATTATTAATTATATTACAAAATGAAATAAATAATATGATTTCAGCGATAATAAAATCATTGAAGAGATCATTGTATGAAAAATAAAAGCAAGTTATATTCGATAAATAATTGCTAATCGATTATAACAATTAAAATGCATTTTTGTTATCACTTACTTTCTTGGCAAAGTAATGACAAATCAGTTTGTTGTGCAAACTTGTTCTCTTCTTCATTGTTTTTGCTTGGCGCTAATAATCTCTCGATACTGAAAGAACATATCCTCGAATTTTCCACGGAGTCACTCGCTTTCTTCGACGATCCAGATTTTTGGAGCTGTTCGTCGGACATCTTGAACTCGTTTCGTTGAAACAATATTCAGAATATTTATTTAATAACATTTATAAAAAAAAATCGTTGATATACCCTCGTACATTGAAGTTAATTCTTTAACTGTTACTAGTTTGTCAAGGATTATTTTTCTAAATTTTATTTTTTTATTAATCTTCGATCTTTCACTCACTATACATTTGAAAAAGAAGACTCAGTTTACACTTAATCGACACTTCAAATATCAATCAATAAACTTCACTAAAGTTTGATCGCGCGATTTAACATATCACTGTAGCATTTTTCTATAGATAACACACTGCGTTTGAATTAAAAATCAGACATGAAAACAATAGTACTATCTATGAATGAACGAATCGGTAAGGCTGATGGTTACACATTGGTACCCCCTGATCTGTTCGAGAGATTAGAGCCGAAACCATCGACTGTTTTGTCGGGGTTACTCACGGTGTCCAACAATATTTTTTTGGCACTCAAGTCAAATTCTTCGTTCCTCAAGGCGGTATCTTGAAGCCACGTGCTCACAACATCATCGCGAGATCGACCAATCGTACGAACTTCTGGGCGGATCTTGGCAAGCACGTGCATCTCTGGAAGGAGCTTTTAATGATCTCGTAGTGCGAGATCCGCTACCACTAAACGGTGGTAATGAGGTGACCATAAATTTCTGTCACTGCCACGGAACGCCGTTTAATAATCATGATAGGGAACAGATGCGATGCGAAATTGATTCAGTTATGAGAAGCTAATGATTTAATAGAGTTATCATATAGAGAGAAATTCCAAATTATTTATATTAAAAATATTTATAGAAATAACACATTTAAACGATTGAATTAGAGAGACTTGAATTGGAAAAAATATTTTTACATATATTTTATCATTATTATCCTGTAAAAAAAATATTTGATTAATTATTAGGATAGCGGAAGTACGATCACTTATAAAAATTGATAAATTCTATATCGGAAATGGATAATATCTAAAATTTAATGATTATATCATTGTTTGACAATTTCGAAATATATTCATGTCACAGGAATCACTATTTCGGTGACCATTTGGCGCTGGCGATAGTTAAACAGCGCGAAATATATATCTTTTATGTGTGACGCATATATATTCACAGATTATCATATATAATAACGAGAGATCGTTTTGAGTGCGTTGCCCAATAAACATAAAAAACTGGGCCTTCACTTATATTATTAGATATCACCAAGAAGCGGCGCCTCGCGGATATCATTGCGTATTTCCACTGCTATTTCAATGATTTTGCTCTTGTGGAGCAATTCAGATAAACTGTGTAATAAATAATTAGATTATTATACTCTCGATCGTACATATATCATTATAACAGCCATGTATGTGTATACATATACATGATGTATCAATATTAAAAATTGTCAATATTAAAAAAATGAATTATGCAGATTTGTTTTCATCTTTGTACAACTATTTCTATCACAAAAAAGAAGTGTCAAATCAACACTTATATACTCGTATATATATATATATGCAACAATATATCTATAATCTTCTCTCTTATAAAAGAATTTGCTAATCTTAAATTTCAACAATATTATAGTCTTATTTCAATATTATAATTGTCATCTGAAAAATATAAAAAATATATTATTTTATATGAAAATGTGTTATTTTCTATCCAATATTTTTTTCTTTTCCATCATTCAAGAAAATAAAACTATATAAAATTTTCATGCAAGTAAATTTTCTTGTTTAACCAAGAAAAATATTGTTGAAATTAATAATAATAATTAATAATTGTTGAATTTAAGATTTAGCAAATTCTTATAACAAGATTATATATATTGTTGCATATATATGAGTTTATAAGTGTTGATTTGACATTTCTTTTTTTTCTGTGCATAGCAAAGATCGGTTTTTTAAAATAAATTTCAAACTGTGAAAATTATGTGTATTATGAACTGTGAACTTAAACTGTTAAAATTAATTAAAAAATACATTTTTTAAAATCTTCAACTATATATAACAAATTAATTTAAAAAAAAGAATGCTTTTTAAAATAGTTATCTCAATGAAGTCATTTAATTTGATTTAAAGCGAAAAGATTGAAACATGGACAAGGTTTCCTAAAATCTGTCAATGGATATGGCTATGTGGAGATCACGTTACTGATATAGTGTCGCTTCTGCGATATTTCACATCCGGAAAATGGAAACCTTTGCGACGATTATTAAGTCAAACTGTTTGTTAATTTCACGCTTAATTAACGAATGGCAATCGACAGTTAAATCTTCGCTCCTCCCATGATACGCGATACGTAACACACAGATTTCTGGCATTTTTTTTTTCTCTCGTCTTGAATATATTTTTGGAATCTTGTTTGGATGTACGAAAAATCTTCATTCTACAATTTGGTGTTCGCAGTTATAAATTTAAATCATTGTTACGTGTGCTACATGTTTTGGAAAACGTTGTCATCTTAAAATGATCAAAAAGGATTTAGTTTAATCACAACAAGATGAGAGACGATGCCACAAACTTTTATTTCTTTATTAAGACAGAATCGGACCCCTCATCTTTCAATTGCCAAATTATTTATTTTGCTGTGCAAACTACTATCGGAAAATAAACACTCTTAATTACTATTAAATTTGCATAAAAACTTTTACATAAGCGAATCACAATATTAAAGTATTCTGATCTAATTATTCCCTTATCGCATATTTTACTAAAAGTATAATGGAAAATAATAAATATATATTTTAAAACTCCATATAATATCTATATAACATTAAAAAATATGTTCTATCTAAATTAATATAATTGATCTTTAATCAAAATTCTATCATCCTTATGTTACCTAAAATTAAAAAGAAAGAAAAGACGTTTCAATTAAACAAATGTTAAAAACTTGGATTATTATCAAACTTCAGACATGATTAATAAAGAGTACTGAATACCTATAAAATATTAACATTTCAAATACTTAAATTTAAAATATATACATAATATTTCCATAGTTTGCCAATTTCTATGAAACTTGTTACATTTGGTCCATACATCACCTGTAACTTGATCCACTTCTTATAATTCTCTTCAAATTCTATCAATTGTTAGATTACATTGGTGTAGTATTATAATAAACACATTGTAATAGCATGTGTAATATTATAATAAACATTATATTATAATGACAAATATTCACATTATTGCTAATTGCAAAATATCAGTTAATAAATATATTCTCTCTCGCAATGCTATTGATATAACATTTAAACATTATGACAAAATTCGCTCAGTGAAACGTAATATGCTCGTGCAAAAAATTGCCGATAGATTTTAGCGTTGTTGTACAACAAAGAGTGTACAACAAAGAGTGAAAAGTGTGTTGAACTTTAATTAATTACAACACAGCAATTTATATACCGAGAATATAGTGACTGATTAAATGTAACTGTTTGTGACCCGACTCGAACAGAATTACATTACATTTGCTGCGTGGAGTTACCATTCCAAGTATTATTCTCGTCATTATCATCCCCACCTGAATGTAGTCTGTGTATATTCCCTTGCGCCCTGATAGTTGTCCCTCCTTGATTACCCAAGTATCTTCTAAATAAACTGTATCATGAGCAAAACATTTATTTAATTATCAAAAATTCCAGATTCTGTGCAACCTTATTACATCACAAGTGCAGGTACAAGTATGTACATACAATTATAACTGTGCCTACGAGATTTTTATTTAATGCGATTATTGAGAAAAACCTACCCCGAAGACTGAACTACATTTCGCCGATTCGGTGAAATACCTCTGTCGGGGTTATTCGTCGCTTCTGTGGCATCATCAGCGGAATTACCGCGTTGCTGATTCGCATCTCCATTAGTGCCCAAAAAGTAGCCTACCACATAGTTGTAAATACGAATGACGGGTGTGAAAAAGGACCATATAAAGCGCGAAAAGAATCCAACATCTTGCGTCGAAGTGACCGCTGTTGTGACATTAGACTGAAAATATAACAAAAATATGAATTATAAAATATGAAAGTAATAAAAAATATATTTTGTAAAAAAAAGAGAATATATATTTACATTTTTCAAAGGAAGAATTAAAATAACGGCGGTTGGGACCAATTCAAGTTCCAGAAGAGTCTTATCATTTTCCTCATTGGTCAGTTCTCTTCTTGGGAATGACATCGACATAGCAAATTGTCGGAAGGGCAACTCGATGTTTTCTACAACATAGTTGCGCAAGGCGCGCAGAGTACTAGATGGTTCGAACTGTCCTGTATGGGAATAGCCAGATGGTAATCTGAATTGAATTCTGGTCACAGTCGGATTGCTGGATGCTGGAATATGTTTAGGTTGCTCTTGGCATTGCTGCTGTTGCATCTGTTGCTGTTGAATAAAATTAAAAAAAATTTAAGTTAAATTTAATCAGAAATAATAAATGAAAAGTTATAATAATAATAAAATATAATATAAAATATAATATATATAATAAAAATAATAAAATATAATAATAATATAATGTAATCGATAAAACTGAATGATAAAATAAATTAAAATAATACTAACCTGCAGTGCAAGCTCTTTTTGTTTCCGCTCTAATTTATCTTGAGCAATTTGTTGTCTAACTTTTTCGCGAGCTGCGGCCTCTGCAGCCTTTTCTCGCATCCTTTCCTCATGAGCTTGCTTCACCTCCATCTCTTGCTGCGATTGTCGTATTTTTTGCACATCGCGTCCCATTTTGCGCCGTTCAATTTCGCGCTCCCGGTCCTTTTTCTGCTCTTCCTCCAATCGTTGTTTTCGTTGAAGTTCAATTAACTGTCGTGCTCTTTCCAGCTTTTCCTAAAAATATGCAACAAGTATAATTTATATTCTCAAAAATTATATATCATACAAATTCAAAGATTATATCAAGATAATAGTTTTTGATAGTCTACATACTTCGGCCGTCAATTCCTGATTCTGACTTGCTTGTTTAGTTTCAACATTTTTCTTTGACGCCTCATTATTGTCTTGGTTCTCTGTATTTAATATAGGTGTTTTTGTCGCATTTACTATAACATCTTTGTTATCATTTAAATTATCCACAGATTCTGTTACAGTTGAAGTTAAATCTAGGCTTGGATTGGAGTTATTATCACTTATATCAGATATAGTAGAACCTCCAGTAGCGTTATTATTGCTACTGCTACTAGCTGTAGATTTCTGTTCTGCATCGATAAAGTTTAACGAAAATTGTTTACTATCCTTTCTTGCCTTTATCAGCACGCTATCGATTTTTGATGCTAGCTCAACAGCAGCTACATTACCAGCAACAATTTCCAGTGGTGTACCGTTTTCTCCAATGAAAAATAAGGACGGTACTGGTACCAATTGATCTGATTGTTAAACTTAAGGAAAACTTGAACAAAATTTCTCAAGATCTCAAAACAAAAAGACATGTTATATAAGAGGATACAAATCTGCGCGAAGAATCTGTAATCCTCAGACCCGCTCTCCAATCTTATAGCCACAAATTGCTCTTCTTCCAAGCGAGAGGACACTTCTGCGGCATCAATTGTTTGAGCAAGCTGTGCCGATCTGTCATCTTTACCTGAACAGCAAACCAAAAGTTGATGTAGAAAACATGAGATTAAATAAGAAAATAATGATTTTTGCAATTGACTTAACCTAAAGCTGCAATTACGCACCTTCAACGAATACGACAAAAACTGCCTTCTTTGACTTTGACGTCAAGACCGCCTCGGTGATGCTTCCCGTGAACCACTTCATTATTCAGAGAATATTTATTTCGTTTTGTTTTTATACGCTTTTTAATAATATGTATATCACGATATATATGACGTAATGAATTGCAGGATGAATACACTGAAAATTTTACGAGATGGATTTGACGTTTCACATTCTCGGAGTAAGGTTCAGGTAGGTACGATGAATCGCCATTCATCACGCTGTTATCCGATGACTAATGATTTTATCCCCCCACCTGTGAAATGACGTGTATTTCTTATTCTTGATATATATCAAATTGAGATATTTTTGCAAATTGGAGAAATTAAATATTCTAAGTTAAGAATAAGAAATACACATCAAAACATTACGTGTTTTATTTTTCTGGACAATTCCGATTTATATATATTATTATTAAGGTGCCTTTTCATGCTGACGCTCGACGCTCATTTTTAGCGTCAAAAGACGTCACGTGACCAAAATTGACGAATTGGTATCTTTATTTTTGGTCACGTGACGTCTTTTAACGCTAAAAATGAGCGTCGAGCGTCAGCATGAAAAGGCACCTTTATGGTGATATAAAATTCGACTGTTTTTTTTCTTTTTTCGGATAGAATTAGCGAAAGTTATAATATTTATAATACAAAAATATATGTAAAATATTTTAAACTATAATTAATATATATATATATATATATATATATCATATTGCGATTCATCATCGAATTTGTTTCGTATTAAAGATATTGAAAATTTATATTAATTGTAATATTGAATGAGATGTAAATCAAATTACGATACCTAGAAATAAATCCGATAAATATAAATAACATAGAATTAGCCCAACACACACATGTGATTTGCAATTTACTAATTTATAAATACGCTCCTTTATATTAAATGGACAAAATGGGAACATCAATCGTCCATTGAGAATTCACCTCTAGTAGTTACATCCTGAACGAGGAACGACGGATCAGAACCATTTCCGCGAGGTCCGTGGTAAATAATGTCGCTGTAAAGGAACATTTCTTGCACCTCTTTCATTAACGCGACGATCGAGGGAAGGAATTCTTCAAGAATGGCGCAGTGTCTGAAGAAAGGTATGGATAATTAATATCGACCTTCACCTAGGATAATCATATAAATCTCCCTTGAGAATCGAGCGTACCTACATAAGTTTGCGGTGGTGGTACTCGTGATTCCTGGCGCCCGCCATGTTTGGTTCCGGCGTTCCGATTCGTGCGGAGCACAGGGGAACGACGGAACGAAATGTCGTAATGGCGAGTGCGTCTGTTCCGCGTATTTGATCTCGCGATAAAGTTGTTGGGCGTCCGCTCCGTTATCAGTTGTCCCGAGACGAGATTCGAGTTATCCGTAGGCGTCTCTTTCAGTCCTCGGGTTCCTGCCGCGTCGCCCGTATCCGCGACGGTTCTAAAAGTCGAGGTGAAAAGTCGCAGCCTACCGTGTCGGTGAATCATATGCATGAAAGGAGCCAGGGGAGCTCGAGTAACCACGCGTTAATTGCAATTACTTATTTTCGTCAGCCGCATTTCCGGAACGCGTTCGCTCGGCGAGCTGTCAAACTTGGCGGACGAGCTGTCAAGTTTTCCCGCCTCTCTGTCAATCCTGCCCATAATATGAAATCGGAGCGAGCATGAAGGTAACCGTGTGCTTCGACAACGTCAGGGTGGTGGTTCCATGCGGAGATGGGACCCTGCTCGTGAGGGATCTCATGCACGAGGCCATCCTGAGATACAAAAAGGCCACCGGGAAGAGCGATAACGTTTTAACCATCAATAGTCTGTCTTCCTTGACCGGAGGTGGCCTGTTGGATCCGGACGACAGATTGTGCGACGTAGCCGACGACAGGGAACAGATCGTGGCTCACTTCGTCAGCTCCGACGTTAATCATATAGGTGGAGATGGGGCGAGCTCGGTCGGCACAAATAGCCCTGATTACTTCCATACGGATGGGAAGGAGCAGGCTTATCCAAACGATATACATTCCTCTATGCCTACTAGTAGTATTAAGAGAGAAAGCACTAAACGGTTGTCAATGCACGCATTGTCGACCAGAGAGCCAGCTCTCGCAACGTATTCTGCTCAGTCCCTACCTAGAGAGTCTCGACGTAGGGAACCCTTAGGTCAAGATTCCAAGACTTCGTATGAATTTGGTACTAACGTCGAATCTGGAGAACAGGAGGTACGAGAAATTGTGATAAAGAACGAAGCAGGAGCACTGGGACTCCATGTAGTACCGTGTTACGACTTGTTAGGCAATGATCAGGGTCTTCGAGTTGAAGGTATCGAACCAAATGGTCGTATTGCCAGGGATGGACAGATTGATTTACACGATAATATTATAAAGATAAATGGTCATAATTTGTTACACATACCATTTTCAAAAGTTCAAGAGATTTTCAGAACGTGCATGAACGATCCTTGTTTGCAAATCTCCATCGTCAAGCATAAGAAGAAAACGAGGAACGAAAAATCTTTGCATAAAAATTATGGAAACACCAGCGGAGGATCAGAGAAGACCGAAGATGAGAATGTCAAAAGACTTCAATGCAGCAACTATAATCTTCTACAGACTGCAAACACTAGGAAGATTGGACGGATGATAGAGATAGAATTAATCAAAGGAACAAACGGTTTGGGATTCAGCGTTACCACACGTGATAATCCTGCTGGAGGACATTGTCCCATATACATTAAGAATATATTACCAAAAGGCGCTGCTGTAGAGGATGGCAGACTTAGACCGGGTGATAGATTGTTGGAAGTAAATAACAAAGAGATGACTGGTAAAAGTCAAGCAGATGTTGTGTCACTGCTCAGAAGTATTCCTCCTGGAGGTAAAGTTAGGATGATAGTATCACGGCAGGAAGAAATTTCTTCAAACATTCCAGATTCTCAGAGTACAGCAACATCTACTGCTTCAACCGCTGAGGTAATGGATAATTCAAAATATTGGAACGCATTAAACAAATCGCCGACGAAAAAGAATGATGTACAAGATAAAGTAAGTACTCATGTTTATGACAAATGCACGTATAAACCAGCAAAGTCTTCTGATGATGTTGTCTTATCTCTACGGAAGAATCGCGTGATAATAAATTTAGATATACCAGTGCATGATTCTGAGAAGGCTGGTTTAGGTGTCAGCGTCAAAGGTAAGACAAACAGTTCAGATGACAACACTAATATGGATTTAGGCATTTTCATAAAGAGCGTTATCCATGGCGGTGCAGCATCCAGAGATGGTCGCTTACGAACCAATGATCAATTGCTCAGGGTTAACGGTGTGTCCTTATTGGGACTGTCTAATTCTGAGGCGATGGAAACTTTAAGGAGGGCGATGCTTAGTACAAACAGCTCAGTAACTGGTGTGATCAATCTTATAATAGCTAGGAGAGTATCGTCTTATGATACAAGTGAGAAGAATAGTGTAGATAATTTACAGTCTCATCGTAAACAGGAGTCCGTCAGTAGCATATACATATCAGACTCAACTAAAGCGAACGATGGGATAGTCAAGGAGAAGAACACTCTAAATTCTCAGACAGATATACTGGACAACGGAGGACTATTGTCTTGCGTAACAGCTTCGCCATGGAATCCTGTCATTGATAGATTAACGGAGCAATATAGTAAGAATAGTCTAAGAAACGAAAGTTACTGTCTCGCTACTAATAATACATGGATCGAATCTGTTGGTAATCTAAAGAAGACAATTATAGGCTCGCGCGACGATCGAGTCGAATCAGTATTGCTGGAAGAATCATCCAACAACGACGGCTCTCAAGGAAACGACACCAAACGAAACGCCGAGGACAAAGACAGCCAATATTCCGGGGATCCCACGTACGACAGTCAATTATCTTTGGAGGAATTGAATTCTCCGTCGAACAAATTCTCTCGCGATGCTCTCGGTAGACAGAGCATGTCGGAGAAACGACACGCCGCCCTCGACGCTAAGAACACGGATACCTACAAGAGAAACAAGAAGTTACGCGAAGGTAGAGAGAACAAGAACGCGGAGCAGATCAACCATCAGAAATCGACCAGCCAAACGAGCAATCATTCAGGCGACTTGGATGATTACACGAAGAGGAGCGGCAAGTCAAACTTTGAGAAACATACGAGTAAAGGGGCCTTAACTGAGAATACAAGTACCGACAATAACGTGAAACACTATACAGAAAAGTCTGTCGATCCCGCTCAATCAGAATATATGTACACTATACCCGGATGCAATAACAAGTTTCTTTCGCCGAGGAAACATTGGCTCGTGGACGACGGCCAAGTTACGAGTAGCAATAATATTAAGGATGATCGAGAGGGTTTCTCGAATAGTCGCGGCGACGTAAAGCAGGCTTCCCTTAATTCAGCGTTGGATGATCGATATAAACGTTCGCGGAAAAAAGGCGGAATTCGGTCGGCTTTGCTTCGGTTGGGCAAGAACAGGAAATCGCTCAATTTCGGCGATAGCATAGAGACGAAACACGAAACCAGTAATTACTGTAGCGGAACGATCAATTATATCGCGTAAAATGCAAAAATAATTTTGCTAAATGCATAGAATTTTGTATAAGTAAAATAATATACATACATATATACATATCATATATTCGTGCATCTGCAAATATATATACACACATTTTTGCACATATATAAATATATATTTTATCTACATATATATATCTATATATATATGGTCTGTTCCAAAGTGCCTTATATCATTAAATGAAGATAATTAATTCTGTATATGTACATAATTTTGTACTTGTCTTTAGTTGATATATATTCGGATCATGTACTTAATACGATATAAAGACACTTGCATATAGTTTATATACGAAATTAAATTACTAATAGTTTTTCAAATTAAGATTATTGTTATTACCGAAACTTTGCATCTCGTTCTCACCGATCTAATAATAATGTACCTATTACGATATCTATTAAATTCGTAACGAAACGTCGAGCGACAAAATTGAAGATAAATGTTGCAAATAAAGTCACGAAAGTCATGTGTGGTGGGTATAAAATTTTAATTAATTTCTTTCTCGATTAATTCTTTCTAGAATTTAACGATATTATTTTATTGTGTGTTTCAGCATTTCAGATTACTCCCAACGTAATCCTTTACCAACAGAAACGTTTTCGAGGCAAAATTAATATACAAAAACCCAGAGCGCCACATTACCTCAGAGCGTTGGTGAACGAATTTATGATACCCTTTTATCCACCTCAAAACGTAGGCAAGAACTTGGAGGAACTATGTCACAAGGCAATAAATGCTGAAAGAAAGAAGGAGTTGGAAGAGATAGTGAATCCTTACGAAAAAATAATAGCACGCGAGGTTCGAAATTGGTTTGACAGTTCCAAACTGGTTGCCATTTGCCATAAAAATTCTGTGACACAGGAAGAACTGTTTGAGTTCCGAGTTCCATTAAAGAGGGTGAATATGTGCTACAAGCAATACAATAAGAAGATTATGAAATTAGCGTTGACCGATTCACCTTACGCAGCAACGTTGCCATTATATCAATCGTCATTCGGTCTTGTATTCGGTTCTGATACAAATGTCACTGACTTTCAAAAAATTGTCAAAAAGTTTCCACAAGTTATTCTATTGGGTAAGAGTAACTTCTAGTAAAAAATATTAAAATATAGAAATAATTGATATTATAATTGATATTTGTGTGTGTGTGTCTTTTATAGCTGGCATACTGGAGGGACAAGTGTTGAGCAAGGATGACTTTTTGAGATACGGCAAAATGGATCTTACAACTTCGCGGATGCATCTTGTTCAGGTGTTACAGAATGCAGGCGGTAACAACTTAAATCAGCAGCTTACATATCATCAATCCACGTTAGTCGCTCGATTAAAGCAGATCGGTACAAACGAAACAACTTCCGGTGAGAACGAAGAATCGGTGCCTGTATAATTGCAAAATATATAAATATATATATATAATTCTTACTCGGTAATTTATTATAATCTTAGATTTAACTAAAGCTTTAAGTAAAGTTTACGGTTTATTTCTCTATATCTTGTATTTACGGTAAGAATAAGAGATACTCTCTGGTACAAATTTCTCATTTTATTATAATATCTCACTTACAAATCTCCATCGAAGACAGTGCCGCAATAAAGTTAATCATTGAGCAAGCAGTGTGTAACTTGTATCGCACATTGATTTATTCGAGTTTCTCTCTCTCTCTCAACTTATTTATTTATTAAATCGCATATCAAAGGCACCTCGCACGCCGTCAAGTTTGTAATACGTTATGTTTCAACATAAATAATAATAGGAAAGCATTTCTAAGACATCTTATTGTCACCGTAAACGTCGCGTTCGCTCAGTTGTGACTTTTTAATGGCAGTAATTGCAACGAGGATGACACTTGACTCCGTTTTCACCACATTTGCAGCCACCGGATGTGTCCCCTTTACCCTGTGACAAGTAACAAGTTACGATCGATAGAAGCGCGGAACGTAACGATGTCGTTAATTGTTAACAAGTCTACGTTTGTTAGAGCTTAATATAAAAGTCCTTAATAACGTTGATGAATTGCAAAAAAATAAATTAATCCAATTACCCCTGGACCCCAACGCGGTCCTCGGGTGACCCAGCATATCTCCGTTTTGCACATGGAACACACCAGCCAATCGCAACCCCATTTTTTCATGAGAACGACGGCACACGTGGGACAGGCAAGTGCCTCACCTCTGTCGACCATCTCCTTGAGCATCGCAGCTGTTCTTCTAGATTCCTGGTCGGTCTCTTTCGAAAGTTGCAACTCCTGCTGATACTGCTTGCAGTTCTTCCCGGTATGAACAACCTTAAAAATTAAAGTTTACCTGTTCTTAAATGATTATTATTTGAATATATGTGTTGATAAATGTGTGCGGTAATATTCCGATAAAAAAGAAAGAGCGGTAGGACAAAGTTGAGATATTTTTACATGGTGTTAACTTTAATAAAAGGCAATATTTTATGCAATTGTACAAATTTTTGCGTATACTTTGACTTTTCTAAATTTATTTCTACATTTTCCTGTGCTTACTTGACAAGTGAGACAATTATTGGCCCCGCAGACGGGACACAGGAAATTGTTCACATCATCGTCGTAAATGCACCAACCAGGGCAGTCTGGTGTCTTACAGTGGAAGGCCTTGTTTCCGGCGTTGTTCTCCGCTTGCGCGATCGATTTCGCCAGGTGCTGCTGATAAACTTCCGGTTCAACGAGCTGCAGGTGTAATCAATAATAGGATCATCTATTTTATTAAAACTTAGGATACTTCAATCCAAAAGAGAGAAGCTCACCGCCTTGATCTCGCGTTCTTGAAGAGTCGATTCACACGTATAATCGACATCTCTGTACGGACACTTCACTTCCGCCTCCTCGCAGTATGCGATCGTATTGGCAATGCATGGCCTGTGAATAATACGAGGAAGCTCATTTGTTATACGCCGACACGCACGTTTTTACCTTGTTAATTATAGTGCACAGATAAAAAATATAATTGTAGGTTGTGCGTTCCTTTTTTTTTATGAAATATTTTCCGCGCAATCTATCATAGCCACGCGAGTAATGCGTTTTGCGGTAACGCTAGCATAATTATTATTGCCACATTAGTAATGCGCATGAATCAGCATGAATCAGTATTATGAAGCAGATAAATTTACAAATACGATGCATCTCATATATGCGCCATGTAACATATATATACGCATTTAGAGCATTCGAACGAGCTAAAATATGTAATGTATTTCGCGCGACGTGACAAATTAAAATCGATGTGTTTGCGGCAAACAGTTATAATGAGCGAAAGTGATTTATTATATAAATCGTCATTATAAAACAAAAAAAAAACACGAGACAAAAATCTAAAGAGCACGATATGTGCTACTGTGTGAAACTGGCTCCTGTACTTTACAGATTAAATAATAATTAAAGTGGAGAGATGAAGCGGATTAAGGGCTTTCTACCTGCAGAACATGTGTAAACAATCCCTCAGAATTACACCTTCGCGCGGACCGTATGTAACAAAGCATATTGGGCATTCAATTGGCTCGGAATTCGG
Organism: Prenolepis imparis; assembly: GCF_030444845.1. Lineage (NCBI taxonomy): Eukaryota > Metazoa > Arthropoda > Insecta > Hymenoptera > Formicidae > Prenolepis > Prenolepis imparis. The sequence goes on along the minus strand of NW_028141166.1, from coordinate 4,800,260 downwards.
AATGACGTCCCAGTTCTCCAACGATATCAGTTCCTCGTATCGTGCCATCTTGACATCTTCCGATACGTCTGTTTCTGCCGTTTCTCCCTATTATTGCAAGGATATCAAAATGTATATGTTATATGTATCGTCCTCTTTAGTCAATGTACCTCACTTTAGTACAGAGAAGCAAATGAGCGACGAAGCTGCGTGTGCAGCATATAGTGCAAAACAAAAAAATTCGAGATAGTATGTTATATACCTGATGCTCGTTTATTACTTCTTCTGTCTCGACGATCTCTTGATTTTTTTCGATTATCTGTAAGTCTTTTGCTGGTGGATCTTGTGGTAATTCATCCTCAAGAACTTTATCTTCCGCAGACGATGGTTTATTCGTTTCCGTATTGTCGATATGTAATTCTAAAAAAAACCATTATAATAATATATAAATAAGAGAAAAATGTTTATAAATTATAATAATCACTTTTTTGTTCGTTATATCTCCTAAAATACATTTCTATTTTTTATTACACTAGACAACACAAGCGCGCGCCGATCTTCGATTTTATATAAAAAAGAATGATATTTTTGTATAAAGTTTGTTTAAACTTGATTAATATTTTTTGGCAGAAATCAGTTGATTAAAGCGTCATATAATTTGCTAATTAAATTTAAAAATAAATATATATTATAAAAAACTTAAAATAATAATGTTATAAATAATATATGTTATAATACTTTAAACTCGAATAATATTTTTTTTACAGAAATCAGCTAACTGTCCAACAATATTAATCGAGTTAAAGGAATTATAGCATATTATTTAAAACATATTAGTAATTTCATTTTTATAACATATATATATTCTTGTTTTAAAAATTAATTAGCAAATTAACGCTTTAATCAGCTGATTACTGTCAAAAAATATTAATAAAGTGTAAATTTTAAAATAATAATATGTTATAAATTGAAAAATAGTAATATGTTGTAAATAATATGTTATAATGCTTTATTATCTGTGATTAATATTTTTTGATAGAAATCAGCTGATAACTGTCAAAAATATATATATATATATAGAAATTAACTGAAGAATGTAGTTTTGTTAATACTTTAACTCTATAAAGTTTAGTTTGTGAGAAGCTCTTTTTTTTAAATCATTGATAACTTGAAAATTATTGGTGCCTTGACGTATTTTCATTGAGGAAAAATTGTCTCCAAACTGAGAATTTGATGGTGTGTTATATATGTATATGTTTGTTCAGTTACACTTTGTATATAATGGTGTGAATCGAAAAGTGAATTACCGGGTGCTACGAGATAAAGAAACACTGGTGAACCATCCACTGCATGTAGCTCGTCAAGGGTGGCTTCGTCATGATCAGCCAAGTTTTTCCCGATGATCCAGCGCTGCACATTCGTGGGAATTTCAAACTCCGTATGTATCTTTGTCTTCAGCTCGGCTATCGTCATTCTCGCCGGTAGCTGTTATCATAGAGTTCGTGAAGCTTTCTCGTGAAGAATTCTTTTTTATTTTATATTGAGTAATTATCAGTATATACAGACGAGTGCAGATTATTTATAGACTCAAACATATTTTTATGTTTTAAGATTATTTCAGTTTCTTGCGTTTTTTAATAGACGCATTTATTAAGTTTTATTTTTCTTATAAAAGATTGAAGATTTTTAAATAATTTTTTGATCTGCAGATTATTCGGAAACATCTTTTTTGGTGATAAAAACTCATATTGAACTAGTAATCACTCGTCCATGATATTTCTGTCATATTATTGCTGATATTGATTGATTTTATCATGTTAGTTTTGTACAAATCTGAATAATGTACAGATGTACACTATAAATAATAATTTATCTTTAATGTTAATTGAATTTTAATCGTAAAATTTTGAAATTTGGAGTAGAAAAATGATCCATTTACAGATGTCTGTTCAGATTATTAAACTCACAAACATGTTTACTGCTTTAATGATTTATTTGAGGAAATAAACCTTAATTGTAACATACAGAATACTCAAAATTATATTTTAATAAATAAATAATTTATATTTTAATAAATAGATCACATTTTTCTTCTCCAAACTTCAAAATTTTTACGATTAAAACTCAATTAAAATTAAAAATAATTGTTGTCCATAGTGTACATTATTCAGATTTGTACAAAACTAAACTACGATATAAAACCAATCAATATCAGCGATAATATGACACAAATCTCATGGACACGCAGTGACCGCTTGTTGATTCAACATGTTTTTATCACTATAAAAAAGATGTTTCCGAATAATCTGCAGATCAAAAAATTATAAAAAAAATCTTCACTCTTTTATTAAAAAAAGAAACTTAAATAAGTAAATCTATTAAAAAAGCAAAAAAATATAACTATAAAGTAATCTCAACATAAAAATATGTTTGAGTCTAATAATCTGCACACGTCTATAATTACCTGAAGCGGTATGGGTCCTTGATGAGCGAGTTTGTCTTCGATATACATATTGACTTTAATCGATTGATCCTTTAAACGCGCCGCCGAACGCTGTCGTATCACAGAACAATGGATCTTGAGCCTTGCCAATTCCTTCGCTAATCCAGCCGCTTGTTGATGATGGCCCGACGCGATGGCTCCTTCCAGCTTTCTTAGCAATCGATTAATATCCAGAGTATTCATGTTCCTCACCGTTGAATTATCGTCTGCAACAAAAATCATATTATTAATTTCCTTTTAGTAAATTTAAAAAATCTAACGATTTATTTTTCTGAAGCTGTTAATTTTTTCTCTAAAGCTTATATATTTATTTATTTATTATCTTTATTTAGGATGATTAATTTAAATATGATTTTAGTTTCAAATAAATATGTAAAGCTTACCTTCTTCTACAAATTCTTCGTCGTTCAGCATTTTATTTTTGTCTATAATATTGGGCGATGATTTAACATGATTATTTAATGAAATATCCTTAGATCGTGTCGAATTTGGTGATTGTTTCGACGAGGAGGCAGGAGGAACGTAAGCATTAGCATACAACGACGGTTCTATCATATTGGCATAAGTGTTTTCCTTTTCAATCTCCTTCGTGGTTTTCGTAGCCTCTATCTCGGCGAAATCGCGCGGTCGTATCAGTTGGAAAGTATTCTTGACGAGGACCGAACCTTTGCCAGAAGTTCTGTAGAGCACGTTTTCGTGTTTCCAACCAGAAGACGTAGACGGTCGCTCGTCGGCGGATGTAGAAGGTTGATTTAATCTACGGATGTTTCCACTGGTTTGGGCCGACGAGGACACCTTTTGCTTATCCGCCTCGTAATCGTTCGACGACGCTGCTGCTTCTATCCTCGTGTTAGTGATCGAGGCAACGTATGGGGTTGTCTTGTTCGTAGATACGGGCGAACGTTTATCAACCTTTCCGAGAACCGATGAGTCGCCGTCGTTTGACACATCAGGCTTTCTCGGTTTAGGCCGCTTTGGTAACGAGTGCTTCATCTCCTTCAGCATCTCCTTCAAATCTACGGTAATTGGATCCTCGACGGTATTGAGGACGGTCGATTTTGTCTTACCGGACTTGGTCTTTTGATTCGAATTAATCAAACGCGACGTTTCCTTGTCTTGGATCGATCTTTCCGGCTGTATCGCCGATCTCGTTCTACCATCCTTCTCGGTTTCCACCAGGATATCGAGCACTTTAGCCACTCTGCTCGATACGGCTTCATCCTCCGGAACTTTGTCTCTGACGCGGTCGGATTCGGCTGTTGGTTTCCGCTCTCCGAATTTGAGCTCTCTTGAACGCAGCTTCCGATCGATCTCGTCGAATATGTTCGAGAATTCTTTCTGCGCTCCCTCTAACTGTTTTCTGTCTCCTTTCGTCCTCTCTCCGACGGGATCTAACGTATTTTCCATGCTTTCAACTAAGTTACGAGCACGGGACAGCAGAAATTTTCTACTAGTTTCGCTGTTTAGAATCGGCGATCCTCTGTCCTTTCCCCCGTCGGCGATTTCCTGTCGCAATCTTATTTTTTCTTCCGCTACCGATAACGCGATGTCCTTCTGAATAGCTAGAGACTCGTTCGTGCGATTCGCAACAAGCTGGCTTTGCAGAAATGATATTCTATTAGACGCTTCCTTCATCAGCTGATCGTTCTGCTCCTTGCTAGAGGTGGTTTTGATGTCTACCGAATTTATATTCGTCGACTCCGTCTTATTCCTCGATGATCTCTGCTGAGGCAAGAAGTATCTGGAGATATCTTTATCAACGCGAACACTTTGGCCGAGATCATGTTGCGCCGAGAATCTCTGACTCCTCCAGTCCCCCATCTGTTCGAATCTGCTGTTCCTCGTCACGTCGCGATCGAGCTTGTAATCTGCCTGATCCTTCTTAGCGAAGAAATTAGCATTAACCGTGACTTTGGTGATGTTGCTGATGGCGTTAAACTTTGAGATGAGCGCGCGCGTACCTCGACGAGGCGACGACGAGCCCTCCATCGCCGAGGTAACCATGTCCTGAACGATTTCCTCATTGACGTCGCTCCTCCTTTCGAACTCATCAGCGAACTTCGACGTTTTCAACAACATCGACGCCCGCGTTCGCGCCTGCTCCTCCTGCACGATCGCCGCCGCTTCTTTGTCGAGTTCGCTGATGTTCGTCAGGATGGATAAGCCGGATCTTCGTTTAACCTCCTGTCGCTTCTTATCGTCGCTCTGCCGATCACCGCGATGGAAGAAATTTAGCCTCGACGAAGAATCAACGGAATAATTCACGCTCGTTCCAACGCACTTCTCCTTCATTTCGCAGGATGTCGCAGGACTTCCTCTCTTGGACGATCCTACATCGCGAGAGTGCTCGAAGACGCTGCGCTTGTACCAAGGTCGCGGCATAGCTGCGCTCAAAGTAGCTCCAATAGAACTCTGCGTCTTTTCCCGAGGATTCAGGACGCTGGACGTTCCAGGATCACCACCTTTGTTGCTCCTCGCCGTTTTTGGGCTGCCGCAAACCTCCTTCTTCGACAGCAGCATCCCGCCCTGAAGAACCAGCGTGTCGTTGCTGATCGATTGCCTCTCGTCGACATTCCTCAGCTCCATGCCGTCGCCGCCATTGATGATGAGCGACCTCCTCGATTGCTCCTCGGTGGAAGAACGATTCGTCGCTTTCTCCGGTGGTTGCGGTGCCCGTCGTTTCCGCCTGTTGCTGTTCCTCGCGGGCGTTTCGCGTACATCGACTTCCACGATCTTGATCACCGCGGGAGGATTGGGCGCTCTCCTTTTTCCCTTCACGTGTATCCGCCGCCTCGTGGATCCGTTGTAACTGACCTTCGATGAATCCTTCTCGAACGACGGAAAATTTTCGCACGAGCCGAAGGTCGTCGACGGATGCAACGAGTACCTGGCGGTGATGTCTCGTCGCCTGGAGTGCACGTTGATAGGTAAAGTGCAGGCGGCCGCGTTATTATTCTCCTTGTTGCCAACCTTGGAGGCTCCGGCGGCGAACGGGCCGACCTCGGCTGCCTGTTTAAGGATGTCAAGGGACAGCACGTTGCAACGGTCCAGAGTTCCCGCGTGAAACGCGAAACTACGGACCGTGGTGGTGCTGTAGAAGGTGTCTACGCTCTCTACGCTGGAGTAGACGCTGCTGCGTCGTCGGACGACGCTGATCTCATCATCGTCCGATCTCGCGCTCGTTCTACGTCGCTTCTCCACGGTTGAGTCGCGATTGTTCCGCGACCTGAACCACCTGAACAGGGAGAACCTGCCGTTACCGCGTGTCAGGGATGAAGCTGCCTCGCCGTCGACGATGATCGCGTCTGTCGAGACGACGCCGGATGTTCCTCCTTCTCCTCCTCCTTCACAGTCGCCGTTCGGTGCACCATTGAGGGATGATGCGCTGGTCTCGCTGCTGCACGCGGTTCTCTGTACCATGCTTACTCACTCTCATATATCCCGGGAGGCACGCGCCCCCTCCTACCCGCCTCAGCCCTCGCACTGCATACACAGTTCTTTATTTAGATTCACTCGAAACTCGTGGTTTTAAGTTCTGCTGCACGCGAAAGCCAAAAACCTCTCGGAGACGAGTAGCGCGAGACCAAACAGACTTCCTCGACAGTCTTCCACTTCTTTCTCTTCTTCTTGTCTCTCGATTTTTCGTTCTTCGCCACTTTTAACTTGGCAGCTTTCAATTCTGCCACCAATTCTGTCAAGAATCAGGTCCGCTGTAGACTTTAGCGGACTTCACCGGACGACGATGGATGTCAGGTGCATCACGGTGACGTCTTCGGGTCTCGACGACGACGACGATGCACGTGCATCGACGCACACGAATTGTATCGGCGGATTTTGCGGTCAAACCGTGCGTAGTCGGTGCCGAACCGGCGACAAAGATACTCACGTCGGTGATCTATTAATAGATTGGGTGGTCCTCCCGTTGGCGGGGTTATTTTCAAGTCCACTTTGCACACCGCGCGCCAATCGAAATCAAAACAGAGAAATACGGATTTAATGCACGGTTTTGTGAAAAAAATAAAAAAATATAGTTGTGGCTACCAAATGCTCCGAATTGAAAGTGATAAGCGATTCTGCGCGCATAGTTAGCGTTTCTGCATTTTATAATAAGGCTGCATCTGAATATTTGGACAAATATTTGGAGAAGTTTGAAATGGGAAGAATGAATATTTAATAAAATATGCAGTCGGTTTCTGTTTTAGCTCGGAAGCATAGTATATAATAATTTAACTGCAGTAAAAATTGCTAATTAATGTAAATTATTGCATAATTTATTCATTCATCTTTATATTCATTACTTATTTATTATCGATTGATGAGCTATATAATATTAAAGATATTAACGTAAAACTATTTTTGTATCATATTCTTAGGTCTGTGTTTTATAGACTTGTACTTTCAGCTGCTGATAGTCACAGCTGAGCATATTAATAGATGATGCGCGAAATCTTCAAGACGTCAAATAAACGTCGTCCTCAATAAGTCATATATCTGTGCAAATATTCGATTAAATATTTATTTTCGTAATAATTCCACACTCGGTGGAGCATAATTCTATTACGCCGGATATTGTAGGTATCTCAAGTTTTGAGAGCTTAGAGAACGTCTGATTTACATCGCCGTGTGCGCGGCTCGCGGGTGATATTATTTTTGGATTTGACTAATCCAACTATATAGTGAGAGGGCATGGACGAACGAAGCGATGACCAGACGTTGCTCCTTCGCCGAATGAATCAGAGAGTCTGAGCTTTGACAAAATTCCCAAAACTCGCGCGACACTCGATATACAACGTCGCGGTCTCCCGAAAAGCTTTCTCCGTGTTCTTGAAAATATTGCGCGCAACAGAGGCATAGAGGTGCTTTTTTAAGCTGATCGGACGCTGCCCCGCACCACGTAGAATTCACACTGAAAATAAACTCGTGCATTTCTAAACTGCGTTCTCCAAAGATATGCGAAACTTCTTCTTGTGGAAGTAGTAAATACCGAGATATTGTGTCAACAGGCATAAAAAAATCTATGTGTGATACAAATTTTTTGACATATTAATTATTAAAACAGCTGGTATATTTGATGGATAATATTCAGGACAAATATTGTAAAAATATTTTTATCTAAAATTGATTTTTTTATCAATTAAAATTTAATATTAACATGTCTATGTAAAGAAAAATGACGTGATATTTAAAATACGCATATGATAATATGATTATGATATTTTTTATATAATTTTCCATAAATATAAATTTTTTTATGCATGCAAATTTAAAAAAAGACGAAAATCAAATATTATATTACTTATATTATACTATATGAAACATTTTTTAAAGTTATTGATTATTTATAATACAAAATATTTATAACACGATTATTTATAACAAAATTTTGAATATAAAATTCTAGATACATTTAATTTGTAAGTTTTAATAATCTATATAATAATTTAGTTTGTAATCTTATGTATTTTTTAATCTTTATGTCGATCAATTTTTAACGTTGACAGCTTCGAAAGAACTTTATCTAAATTTTATATGTAACAATCGTCGTCGATTGTTGACGATGTCAATCTATTCTTCTCCAATTTACGATTATCAGATGACACTCGATGAAATTGTATATGTAAGTCTTATTGTTGTAAAATTTAATAATAATTATCCCGACGAGATAGTAGAAAGACCGAAAAACGATTGACGATAAAGTAAAAATAAATTTGTTGCATAACTTTCGTCGCATTCAAAGTGCTAATTTCATCTTTTTTATTTTGCTTCCATTACTCGAACGATAAAATATATTGATTTCTGTGTCTTTTTCTTCTTAATCCGGATTTATACATGTGATTTTATCGACTGTTTAATGACGTAAAAGATTTATTACAATAAGTTTCTTCTATTGAGATATATAAGATTAATAAAAGTTTGTAAGCTAAAGACCATCAATCGTGAATTTGTTTTATACAATAAAAAGTAACATATGTTTGTTGATAAAACTATTTTAAATTATTATTGAAAAGAGTTTCTTTTATTAATTATTTTTATAATTATATCTCAATAATTCTTCTTTTTATATATTAAGTTTATAATTTATTTTCATGTCACTAATGAAAAAATTTTAGTTACGAAAGTTAACTTAGGTTTTATTTGGGAATTAATTGAGCATCTATTTTTAATGACACCCGCATTTTGCAGTAAAATAATTAATCAGAAATTGTTCCCGTCATCATATACCTACATATACATATCTTTACTTAAGAGATCTTTATCTCTATCATTAGTTCTCTCTCCTTTTTCATATAAAAATTAAAATAATATTATATATAAATTTGAACAAGCAATTAGAAACATTTATGTGCATAAAACGCAAGTAAAATGATTATTTTAGAGCATTTCGGCAATGTAATCTATTGAGAAATCATACATATATTAAGTAAAAAAAAAGAAGCGTATTATTCGACCAATCATGTTATTATTAAAGGAAAATGATTCCATCGAATTACGTAGCTTCATCCACGTTTAGCAAATAGTGAATGGACGCTATCAGATGGTTTGTTCTGCTTGGTAGAACGTATAGTGCTTTAGGAGAATGATTCTTTTCCAATGTCCCTTGATTATACGAAGCGATGGAACACGACGACGAAGCAAACGCCGTCGTCGAATAAAAGACCACCGTTTGGTGGTCGTCGCAGAGGAGGGTCTACGTAGGTCTTAGCTCACTTTTATTGTCGAAAGTGGAGCGCAAGGGTGCGCGCTCCAGTTCGATTTCCACCCTCTTTCCCCCTTGTTCCTGTCACGTCGAGCCGGCGGTGCATCGTCGCTTCCGCCTCTCTCTTCCTTACGCGAGAGAGTTTATTTCGCGAATCCACCACCGGGTTGCCCCCGCGATTCTTGGCTCTCTCCGTGTGTATATGCCATGTTCTGAATACAAATCGCGGTGTTTCCTTTCGCGAGCTCCTTCCGTAGACTCCGCCAAGACCCCGGGCGCGATCATTATCATTAATGAAGAAGCTGGTGGCGCAGAGAGACGTCGGGGATGGCCCTTCTAGCGTCTTCCTAGACGCACAACTCACCGCCGATGACCGAGACGGAGGTTCCCGAGGCCGACACAGTGCAATGCGGGATTATTCCCGCCGGATATACAAACCTCCGTCCATATTCAGCGATTTACAATTTTTATACTCGCGCGTTCCCTCGGGGAACGTCGCCGTAGCGCGTCGTTGAACCCGAGAAAGGTCAACGGCGGAGGAGAGTGCCGAAGTTTCGGCGAGAGGAATGTTTTATTTAGGCGTTCCTCCCCCTCCCCCTTCACTTTCGTAGCGTAGCGAATTGGACTTCATGGAATCGCATGTAAATTAGTTATCGAATAACGTCGGATTTTCTTGTAAGACGAAGGATCTGATTTGGTGAGAGAGATTTAAATGAAGAGGACAGATAATTTTGGATCTCCTAGAGGGAGAGGATGAACCTGAATTATGAATCGTTCGTTCCCCGTAATTTTTTAGTTATGAATGGCGCATGTAAATATGGCACGAATGCATAATAAAACAGCTGTGCGAGGAGAGACGCGCCACTAGAAAGTCGGTGTCATTTATTTTATATAGAAATGTGTTTGCGTCGCGTAATAAAACTGCGAGATTAAAACGTCGCTTCAAGTCACAAGTCGAGGCACCTCTTTCTCCCCTACCCCGTCTTTAATTACGTTTAAATCAGAATCAAAGTACGTTCAACGGAGGCAAAATTGTAAAACGCTCTGTATATGTGCAGAATTAATTTTACATTGCATGCGTTTTGTATTTCTCTGCGTATATAATATATCTTACATCTTACATGTTTATCGTTGTAAAATTTTTTTCTATAGTAAATATATTAATAGCAAAATTAAATATTGGACAATAAGATGCGATATGGGTTTTATTTGTGTATTTGTGTGTAAAACAGGGATATATTAATTTTCTTTTATGTTGATATGCATTTGTTGATTTGATAACACTTGGAATAAAGATTGTCCTCTTGTTATTTACCCGTATTAAGGTAGGGGGAAACAACACACATATTATGTATATATACATACAGACGTGTTCAGATTATTAGACTTGAATATTTTTACTGATTTTAATGATTTATTTGAGAAAATAACCTTAATTGTAACATGCAGAATACTCAAAATTATATTTTAATATTTAATAAATAGATCACTTTTCTTCTCCAAACCACAAAATTTTGATTATTCATAAACAATCTCTGTCATCGAGCAACATTTGTAATTCAATTAAAATTAAAGATAAATTATTGTCCATATAGTAATTAATATATTCCTGTTTTACTTTATTCAGATTTGTACAAAACTAACACGATAAAACCAACCAATATCAGCGATAATATGACAGAAATATCATGGACGAGTGATTATTGATTCAATATGAGTTGTCACCTCTAAAAAAGACGTTTCTGAATAATCTGCAGATCAAAAAATTATTTAAAAAATCTTCAATCTTTTATAAAAAAAATAAAACTTAAATAAATGTAACTATTAAAAAACGCAATAAGTATAACTGTGTGTGAATCAATCGCTAAGAAACGAGGTGACACACAATTGTCGAGTAGAAAAAAGAAATAGAAAAAAAAGTATGAGGGATTTGCGATATCAGAGTATTGTTGTTTTGTTAAAGTTTTACTGTTCAATTTTTCGCTCGCGGATATATTGTTGTGCGTGTGATTTTTTCTCCTCTTCAGTTAAGCCTGTGTGTTCAGTTGTGTCTAGTGGAAGTTTTCGGTGCGTACATATATTTCCCCAAAACCCCGGTTGCATATTCCAGGACGAAGTAAGCTGGAGAGGACGTTTCGTGGAACTAACTCTTAACGTCCATTACACTTCTCGACATTAAGTTTTACGCATATTGTTGAAGTACAGGCTGGACCGCATTGAATGGATACCTCGAGTAGAATTTTTCCCTGGAGCACCCGATCATTAATCGATGACGACGCCTGTCTAGCTCTCTCTTGTATCAGAGATAACTATAAAAAAAAAAGGATATCGTGGAAACTTTTTTCAAAATCTCTCCCTCCTCAACTTTCTTCATTCTTCTTTCCTCCCTCCTGTTCTTGAAAAGTAAAAAGAAATCGCCTTACATTTGTAAATAACAGATAGACAATTTAGCTGTTTTCTCGAACAGAAAAACTGAGCAGAGAAAAATAAAGACTGAACGTTTTATGCCAATAGATCAATACAAAGTTGAATTTATGATCATGAGAGACGCTTTTAAAATCGTACATTCTGATGTATCGCCGTGTTACTTAGAAATGTATAGCATTACTGTTTCGCGTTACTCTTTGCACCGAGAGAAATGCAAACAAACGCTCTCTCGACGATGATTCTGTATTCTCGACAGTCTGATAAGGAATTGCGATGCCTTCAAGCAGATTTCACAATGTTCTATCGGTCCTGTTCCTCGACAGACATCTGAGAAGAAAAATATAGTCATCCGATTCGAGAGAGAGAGAAAGAGACTCTCGTCAAAGTACTGATAGAAATACATTATCCATCTGTATTATTTTACACAAGCGAATTTAATTATTTTCAATATTTGCGATACTATTTTTTACTTTTATTTATAAAATGTAATTTTAAGGATATTATTAAAAATGTTGGAAATAATTTTTTATAATGTTTGAAATTAAAAATTTTGCCGATAGAAAATTCAGGAGAGACACTTCTTAAAATATATTTAAAAATTTACCAAGACACAAAAAATTTACCAAAAAACTACATGTTGATTTATATCATCTTAAATCAGGGTTTGACTAAGTGGGCCCAACCCAATAAAACCCGGTGGGTTTTATTGGGTTAAACCCACTTTAAAAAACTTACTTAAAAACCCATTTATAAAACCCATCCAAAAATGCTAAAAATTTAATAATATTATAAATGAAGTATTTAATATTAATTAATTTTTATTTAATTTTTCTTATTTATTAATGTAATAGAAGGTCTATTACATTAATAAATAAAAAAAATTAAATAAAAATTAATTCATAATAAGGAATTGTGCCAATTAAATAGCCAATTTTCTTAATCATTAGCGAATTATAAAAAATTAAATTTAAAAAATTAAAAAACCCAACAAAATCCCAAAAAACTCAATAAAACCCAAAAAAACCCAATAAACCCCAAAAAACCCGGTTAAAAAAAACCCACTGGGCTGGGCTTTTTAAAAAAACCCGGGTTTTTTCAAACCCTGTCTTAAATGCATAGATTAAATTTGTATATTTAATTTTCTTTGATATTAATATGAACAGGAATACGAATTACACACAAATACTTCATCGTGACGATTCAGAGAGACCAGATATCTAGTAGTGAGATGTGCAGTAGTGAGAAAAGTATTTCTCAAGCAGATTTCAGTACGTTGGATGCGCCAGCTAGTTACTTCAGCTGTACGTGCGCGAGATAGTTAGATTGTCTTCCTCAAGTTATGTTTCTACATGACGTTAAACTTCCCTTCTCTCTACACAGTTTCCATTGACCATACGTACGTAATATTCCTACTTCCACAATATTCGTGCAGTATCTGTACTAACGAATACCGAGACCGGAGATTACGTAGATTCGTGAAGCTGACAGGAGTCGCGAGAACATATATTTTCAGCAAACTAAAAACATGTATATAATTTTGAAATGAATCATTTTTAATAGATGAGTAAAACGGTGAAAACCTGACAATTTTGAAGAAAGATATGATTTTTTTTTATCAAACGATTCTGTACAAAAAATCCAATTGTCTTGTTTTATTTTTCATTAACACCCAAATATCTCGAACAATCGAAATAAAGTCCTTTGTCAAATGTATCTCGAAAGAAATATTTGATAAACTCAAGACAACTTTTCGATATGACAACAACACCGAATGTATTAAATAAATTACGCGTTTAAATATTTATCAAGAAACTGACTATCAATTTTGAAGAAAATCTGTGTGTGATTGTCATGAATATATATAATGTAACGATTCTGTACAAATCCAATTGTCTTGTTTTATTCTTCATTAACATCAAATATTGAAAAATCGAAATATCTTCGTTAAATGTATCTCAAAAATATTTGATAAACTCAAAACAACTTTTCGATATGACAACGACACTGAATGTATATTGAATAAATTACGCGTTTAAACATTTGTAAAAAAAACTGGGCTACCCTAATGCGATCGCTTATCCATCGAACGATGTTGTTGATACGATATATTCTCCCAAGGTGCAAAATAAATTATGAGATACGCGCTTGCCATCTTCTGGCGTCTCTCCTCCCTCCTTTGCGCAACGTAAATTCGATTTCCTACGCGTTGTGTCATCGCGAGTTTCCAGCGTATTCGTTTAGTAATCGTATTACGCGAGGCTTAGCAATATCCGTGGCGTCAATCAGTATGAACTCATCGACGTAATCTGAAATATCAAATCCGATCTGGCGTTCCATTAAACTAAAAGCTGGAGAGAACTTAATCTGTGCCTGCCAATCAACTCTCCTCAATTTGCGAAGTGCCGATCCTGTGTGTGCACGTACGACAATTTTATTTTTCATACGCACGATAACGTTCGTCCTTTAAAGTGCACTTGAATAACAAAATCACTGAGAGAAAGCAGACACAACTATATCTGTCCAAAAAAGAAGAAAAAAACGGTAAGTCTTCTGTCCGCGAAAGAGCAAATCACAATGTTTTTTTTTTTTTTTTTCTTATATGTAATTATTTATAATATAGCGAATTAATTTTCATTTATTAATAATAAGTTTATTGATTTCTTAAATAAATTTATAATTTATTACTCGATTGGCTTGGCTAAAAAATTTCGAAAAAGTAAAATTTAGGAAAACGTGAAATTTGAAAGTGCATATTCCGTACTGCATATGCATTTCGCTCAGCCATGCTTTATCGCTATCCGAGAAATTCGTCACGAGGCGACGCGTCATTTGAACACTACACGGCGCCGCGACGCCTAACGACCTAGATTTTTCTCGGGACTATTTCGCGACCAATCCTCCCCTCGCGTAAGCTTCAACCGCAATTTATCGTCTGCACATATGTGCAAGGTGACGTCGACGTTACTTTGGCGATTCATGGATGAAAATATGAAATATATCACGTGTTGATATCTGTGCGCAATTCTTCCCTTAAAACGCGCGTACTATGTGCAGCATTTCTCTTTGTTTATAATAATTTATATATTATTTATATCAACTTTTTTGCAAATAATATTCCTATAATGTATCTATGATCGCAATCTTGTTTGCATATAAATTTTATTATATACAAAGTGTCCCAGATTTATCGGATCACCTGTTAATGGAAGATTCCGAAGATTATTTGGAGACAATTTTTCCTCAACGAAAATGTCGAGGGAAGTCATCATTTTTTGCAAGCTCCCAATTTTTGTCATCATATATATTTATAACTAAACCTTAAATTAAAATTTTATTAAATTAAATTTGACCTGAAATTAACTGCACAAAATATAGTTTTGTTAATATTTTATTTCCACAAGATAGTTTGCAAAAATCATTTATTTTCAATCGCTTATAACTCGAAAATTATTGGTGCCTCGATATTTTCACCGAGGAAAAATCGTTGCCAAATAATTCCAAGAATCTGCGGGTAAGTGTGGGACACCCAATATATAATCGATGAGAATATGAATGCAAATTCTTGTATGTGTATGTGTGAGGAGGAAATTTGTCATTTAGTTGAATAGATAACAGTCTCTCACTTTGTGAGCGGTTAATGTGCAAAACTCATCAACCGCAATGCTAATTTCTACTTTCCACACCAATGTTTCAATCATCATCAGTATCCGCTATAAATTACCTCTCATTAAGCGCAGATGCAGTTTCCGTCTATCACACACGAAAGCTCATGCAATCGCGAGTTTATGTTAAATAATAACGTTCGATGGAACTCGTACGAATATTTCTTGTTCGATATAAATTTCTCGGAAAGTAAACAGCGAGATATTGAGGCCGCAGCTGTATTTGAGAGAAAATCAGTAAAAATACAGATGTGCATATCGTAAAACGCTGCATAGCACTGTTTGCGCCGCATTTGCCTTTTATTCAACTCCTTGAATATAATACATTAAATACTAAACACACACACAACCAAATAAAAATTATACCGCGTTCCTCTATTATCCTTAGTTTCCGTAGACGGCCTACAGATTGCAAAAATTAAAGTAGCTAATAAACGGAGAGAGGTCGGGTGCTTCTGAAAATTTATTAGAGTGCAGTGTTTTATTTATTTTTTTTTTTTTTCAGAAAAAAATGTCACATTAGAATGCACCCGCGTATACGTCTGTATAACAATGCGTTATTATTTAATTTTTTTTAGCCGCAGGGTAATGCGCGTATTTATGCGTGCCCGCGTTTATGTTTACACGCACGTGCGTATAAACCATGCTTGCGTATGTGCATATTCATCCCGCGTTAAGTGCCATTTGCGAGGGACGAGTGAAAAATCGCAATGGTGAACTGTGTGGCGAATTTTTCTACGACAGATTTTTACGTCCCGCGGAGCGTTTGTTCCTCCACAATTCTCCCCCCTTCGCCCCGCGGCATTTTATGGTCCGCGTATCCTCAGTATCCCGGTATTATGCAGGTATACTATTCGTTTAGACGTCGGAATCCAGCCGCATCGCGCTGGCTGAGCTTTTCTAGGTCTCTCTCTGACTGCTTCTGGCGCATATGATGCTATACGATGTTCGGACTGCATTTCTTACTCCTTGTGAATGTTTTACGACATCGAGTCGTGAACGTCACTTTTTACTTCGCGTGACCGCGAAATTGATTGCGAGACCTGTCGTAATTAAAGCCAACAACTCCGCTGATATATTCGAGACAAATAATAAAGATTTTGTTAATTTTCTGTTAATTTTTTTCTGTTAAGTAATTATTAAAATATTGGATACAATGAATACAAATAATCATATCTCTTTCGATTTGATTGTATAATTATTAATTTTCTCCATTAATTTCTACAATTTTGTGTTAATTATTTTTAAGTAATTTAATTCAATTATGTTATCAAAAACACTAGTTAAAAAAAAAGATTTCTTTTTTATTATTTGGAACCAGACAAAGAGTTTTTTTAAATAGATTTTTAGATGTTTTAAAACAAAGTCAATTTACTAGCACGTTAGGTTTCCGAAATAATTGAAGTTTAATATGCAAAAAATGATTTTTGTACGATATTAAACATTTTTTTTGTAAAAAGGTCAACATGACTGAAAAGTAAGATATCGAAATAAAAAAAATGCATTTTATAAGGGATGAACAATATATTCATGACATCTGACCAGAATTTTTAGATAACGTTAATGTTTTTTACAAAAAATCTCAAATATCATAAAAAAGCCATTTTTACACATTAAATTTCAATTATTTTGAAAATCTGACGTGCTGATAAAGTTTGGTTTGCGACATCGTTTTCAGCACTCAAAAATCTATAAAAGACACTTTGTCTTGTTTAAAATAATTTTTTACTGCTATGTTTGGCTAATTAGTGTAATATTTAACAGAGATTAATAATATTTAATAAAAAGATATTTAATAATAATAATAACAATAATTTAATAAAATAATATTTAATAAGAAAAATAAGATATGTAGAGAATATCCTCAATACTTTGAAAAAAATGATTAGACGAGAAATAATTAGCGAAAGTTGGGAATAGAGAATTGAGAAAAATCCGATAGCGATTTAAGAGTTTAAATTGTTGCTTCTACGGCGAGAGATTCGCGTATCCGCAGAGAGATATAAGAGGAAGGACAAATAGACGATAAGAAGTATCATCCTGTCTGTTGAGATCCCCGGCTCCAATCGCGAGTGATCGATTTTCAATTCAATCGTCAGAGAATGCAACGTGTAAACCGCGGCGGAAAGTGCAATATATTTTCATGAGTGCCCACCTCTGTCGAGCGAGAGCGGGAAAAGGTATACGGGATAGCACGCGGTTATGCCCGCCCAGGAGAGATGCTTTAAAATCGAATACTCGAACCCCGAACAAACTCTTGTACCGGACCCGGAAATCCGGTATAAACTCGTAATATCGCATTTTTCCTCCTTCCCATTCTTCCTTTTTCGTTACCCACTTGATACCAACCGGATTTTTCCTCTTTCTGCGCTTATTCTCTCCCTCTTTCCCGCCGTAAACTCGCGATTGGTAGCTATAGAAAATCATGACTCGACTATCTCGCTTCCCGCGTGGAGAAGATGTCCGTGGAATAATTTGAATCTTTGAATAGTCCGCAGTGTGTTGCTGCACATTTGCTCTTTGGATGAATTTTTGACACGCCCGATGCGCAATGCGCCTTCTGACAATACGGTCTACACCTTTGAACATTTTGAACTGTATCGTTTTCTTAGATGCATGCATATCTTTTACCTCGCAGCGCGGGCCTTTTTCATTTCTATTCATGCTCAACGATTTAAAAGCGACCGCTCCTTTTTCGCTGCGCTTACTTTATCCGTCTTCAATATCATACGGCTCTGTGTATATCGAAGCTTCAATAGCCTCTATTGGACTTGAGAACGTATTTTTGCTTTTGGTCATTTCACTATTTCACTTTGAGAAAAAGCACTTTCTTCTTATTTCGTTCTCTTGTATGAAATACACAGCTAGGCGTTTTTTTAAATTCAGATTTAATAGATATAGGGTGTCCCAGACTTACCAGACCGCCTGTTAATTTCTAAGATTATTTGGAGATTTTTCTTCAACAAAAATGTTGAGGAAAGTCATCATTTTTTGCAGGTTTCCAATTTTTACTATCATATATCTTTGTAACTAAGTAAGCCTTAAATTAAAATTCTATTAAATTAAATTCGATCTGAAATTGACTGTGAAAAATGTAATTTAATTAATATTTTATTTCCACAAGACTTCACAGTTGGAAAATTTTTTTCTTGTTAAAAAAGCTCTTCGTTAAAATTTTTCTGTTAAATATTTAACGCATTCATGTGTTAATTTAACATACATGCTGTTGTATTTGAACTCAAATGTTAAATTATTAAAACAACGGAAAAAAAGTGTAAAAATAACACAATGTATATCTATTTTTAATTTTACATAATAAATATGTTCTGTATTAGTAGTGACAAGATTTATGTGTTAAAATTTACAGAAAAAAATGTTGATTTTATTCTATAATATAAATATAGGAATGATAAAATGTAAAATTAATATTTTTTAAAGTTAATTTTTACATTAAAACTATGTTAATTTTACACAAAATTCAAATTACTTAAAGTTGGCATTTTTTTGTGTTGAAATATTAACACAGTATTCGTGTCACTATTTAACATATCCATATTATGTTAAATTAACACGAAAATTTCTGTGGACCGTTTGGGACATGTGATATCTGTTAAATTTAACAGATTTTTCAACTGTGTTAGTTTGCGAGAAAAACCCTTTATTTTTTCAATCGCTTATAACTCGAAAATTATTGGGGCCTCGACATGAGGAAAAATCGTTTCCAAATAATTCCAAGAATCTGCCATTAACGGATGATCCAGTAAATCTGGGACACCCTGTATATCTAAAAACTTTCATCTCTCGTAGCTTATTAATATTTATTCGCTATGATCAGGCATCTGTTTTTAGTACTGCGATCATATAAGATATAGTTATCGTTGCGCCATAGAAATGCATCTCGTCATTCGCGAACGTCATATTTTTTCAAGAATGCATTGCACGATGTATATCCTTTTCTATTGCAAGGGTTGAAACATGTAGAGCTTCGTGGATCTTCTGGATTCACTTTTTTTATATTTTTGCTTCAACATGGAACGTGTACGGGAAGTATGATCGAAGGATTGATACGCTTTCTCGACATCTTCTTCTCGGCGCGATTTAACGACTCAGGTTTTTCAACCGGCTCGAAAAAATAACCAGAAAGGAACATGTTCGAAACTCTATCATTGTAGTTTAACTTTTGATTGCGCGAGCGGATCACTATCGCGTGGACGAGACAGCCGAGAAATCTAAACTTTAAATCTAAACTTGCATTCTCTTCTCGCGACTGTTC
Organism: Prenolepis imparis; assembly: GCF_030444845.1. NCBI lineage: Eukaryota > Metazoa > Arthropoda > Insecta > Hymenoptera > Formicidae > Prenolepis > Prenolepis imparis. Next base: position 4,780,719 of record NW_028141166.1, on the reverse strand, counting down.
GGTGAAATATATAAGACGCAAATATGACATCCACTTTAGAAAATCCGGTGATGTTGCACGGAGATTTGAGATTACTTCTACAATGTAAAATTACGACAAGAGTGAAAGAATGAGGGGAAAATTGTACTCGTAAAGTCTACAAACTCGTCATTTCCTCTCTGTATAAAGTCGCGTTATTTAAAATTTAATACTTAGATATTATAATAATAGTTACTGTTTAAACTTCATACCGTAATATTTTTCTTGCAACGGTAAAATAAGAGAAATGAGAAATTGCGCGCGGGGAAATATCCTAATACTTATTTCATCAACAAGATTTGAAAAGAGCTTTGGCTACGTTAATTTCAAGAAGAAAAATGGAAACAAGAATGAATAAAGATTTATTCTTCAATTTCCAGTGTACCTCCACTCTCTTCTCTCTTTAATAAGAGTTTAATAGAAAACTTGATTGTCAAGATGAAGTTTCACTCAGAACAAATTGACTACAAATTTGTCAAAGAGTCTGCGGATGATAGATGTCATGGTGCAACTATGGTATATCCTATTACATTACGATCATGTTTATGCGGAAGAATACGAACACAATGAGAAAAAGAGAGAGATTCACTGTCAGCCGGCTACAATTACGATAAAACATTCATTCTAAATATGCTGCGCCATGAAAATTTTATCCTACTATTATGCCGTGCAATCTACTCGCTGGATATTGGATTATTGCTACCGTTCATTATATAGAAACGACAGATTTACGTAGAGATATTCGTGATACGAATGCCTTACGATCTGCCATTAGAAGCAGCCATGCCAAGTCGAAGACAATGCATCCGAAATGCTTTTGTTTTGCATCCTTCACACTTTAATTCCTATAGCAGTGCGTATTATTATCTCTCCTCACTATCTATTTTTCCGCGTCTCGTACAGAAGCCAGCTTAATCCGATTTAATTTCAGAATTTAAAGGATTACATACTTTTGTCGCGCGCAAAAAATGATCTATTTTCGGAATTTTTTCCCAATAAATAACACAGTAATCAATATAAAGTTTTTTTACTTTATTTGAATGTATGCATATAAAAAATTATTAAGTTTTATAAAAAATTATAACTTTTATGACAAGTTATGTGCGCACCAGTGATGATTTCAGTACCTGCATGATTTTGCACTGTAAATTAGTTCAAGCTGAAAAATAAAAATATTTTCTTGTAAAGAAATGTTACAGTTACGATCTGTCCCGACAGCCCCCGGGCTTTTTTGATTTTCTATCTTGTTTTTTTATGATAAAAAAGTGGAAAACATTTTGAGGCAAACTTGTAACTTTTTTTTTCAAGTTATTTTTTCATGAATTTTTATAAATTAAAAAATTCCCCTTGACTCAAATCATAACTATAACAGTTTTTTTTTACAAGAAATTGTTTTTATTTTTCAAATCGAACTAATCTACAGTGCAAAATCATGCAGACACTGAAACTATATACTCGCATCACTGGTGCACGACTGCACGCAACTTGTCATTACAAAATTATAATTTTTTATAAACTTTATAATTTTTATATACATACATTCAAATACATATGTATATAACGAAAAAAACCTGGATTAATTATTATGCTATTTATTGAAAAAAAATTACCAAAACAGGCAATTTTTGCGCGCGATAAAGATATACATATAATCCCTTAAACCGCAGGAAACGATTTAAGCTTGTCTTTGGCATTTGTGAAAAAAAGCAATTCTATATCAAAAAATTATATTTGAAAATTATCGTCAAAGTTGCAAAAATCGCTTCCCTTGAGATATTCCGGAAAAGGAAGTCATGTCTCGGTAGCGATTATGCGTCAGAATTTTACGAGGTGATGATGGAAACTGCCTTAAGAATTGCGAAGCGTGTGTGCGTTTCAGGTTGTGCGCAAAACCAGGGTATCCAGGACGCGACGTCGTTGAGCTACGACGACGACGACGACGACGACGACGAGGTAGGTCAGCCGTGGGTTTTTCGCGGCGACGCGACGCGACGGTCCCGCGTCCGGGTTATGATTTTCCGCGAGGTCGACCGGAAAAATGAAAATTCCAGCAAATGCCTCGGTCCATTATGTTGCGGCTACACGGATAAGCGTGATACGCGCCATTGCTGCAGCGGAGTAACTCTAGAGATCGTCCCGCGCGCACACACACGCTCGAAATCTCCGAGACATATTCTCACAATGGCGTTTTTATGAACTTTTTATGGGGTCATTCTTCCCGGGCGAAGTACGTCGCGGAATTCCGATTTCCCTGACAAGATCTCCGCGAGATGCGACATACGTATGTACGAACACGTCATTGCGATGAATCTTCGTTAGAGCGAATTACGAGATAATTAATTGATCGATATTCGGAAATACATATATGTATTTCCGAATATCGATCAATTAATTATCTCGTAATCGATCGATATGTAATATTAAATACGTTCGTTAAAGCGATTGTACATAATTTATGCGATTATGTATATATATAGGTATTATATATTGTTTATTTTTATGTCTGTTAATTTTTTTATTTATAAAAATATATATATATATTTAATTATCCAAATATACATATACCATAAAATTGGCTAATTATAAATATATGTATTATATATTAGGGTGGTTCTTATTTATACTTTTGATCAATATAATATATATAAATTTTATTCTTTTGTTCGCATTTTCTATTCAAGATTTATTATTGAATTTTTAAGCATTGTATAATTAATTCATATATTTCTATGTATGCATTGCAATAATAATTTTTACGCATGCATTGCAATTTTTAATATTTTATTATCAAAGAATAATATAACTTCGCTTCGTTTATATTATTCTTTGATAATAAAATATTAAAAATTGCAATGCATGTATAGAAATATATTAATTAGTTATGCAATGCATAAAAATTCAATAATAAATCTTTAATAGAAAATGTGAATAAAAAAATAGAATTTTTTACAAGAATCTTTCAATCAAATTACTTGCGTTTCCATTTGACTCGCGCGTCTCCACGTATCCACCACGCTGCACGTCTCGCGCAAGACTGATCTCGATCACTGACCGCAAGACTCTGAGCAGCGGTGTCGTCACCTAATAGCGGAACCTAACTTTACAACCAAGAATGAACCGGGCCCGGCGAGAATATCTCTCTCTATCCTTACTATTAGACTCGTGTGTTCCATACGTCCATCACGCTGCATGTCTCGCGCGAGACTGATCTCCACCACCGATTGCAAGACTCTGCACATGCGCAGTGGTGTCGCTAATTTCACAGCCAAGAATGAAGCCGAGAGCCAAGCCACAGACCACAGTATGTGGCCAAGCCCAGCAAAGACCACTTCGTTTGATTAAATTTAAAATCTCTTTTCTTTTCTTTTTAAATACCAAATGCTAGAATCCGCTGCTTTCTACTGAGTTTTAAAAATTGCAATATGTATACATATGTATAATAAATAAATATATATGTATATATTTCTTAAAAACATCTTTAGGCATAATTATATATGCATATATACACATAATTATATGCCTAAAGTTTTTTAATTCACAATTTAATAAACGTTGGTACGTCGTAAAACTTGTATAAACTTCAATTATAAAGGATACTAATTAAACTCGTTTATAATACTTGAATATTTAATCATTGTTCGTGTATTGTGATAATGTATTCTTTGCGGCCTATAATTTGTTGCCTTTTACATTATCACGTAAAAAAATTATATCTCCTTTCAAGTCTTTGAGGAAAGTGAAAGAGGACCTTTAAGAGTTCCCTTTAATTTTGCCCTTGCTTACGAAGAACTTTGTATTTCGAGAGTGACACTTGTCTTCCTCGTGAAGAAGATTCGCTCTTATATAACGTCGCGGGAAACAATATTTTTCATCCGGTGCTCGAGCATATGGCTGATACGTTTATTCGCTCGAGCGTAAAAGACGCCACCGGGGAGAATGGAATTAAGGGGCGTCGGGGTCGACGAAGTGGAATGATCTAGGTGATAGTTGCCAGCAAGTTATGTTCTGCGCTCATTCGCTCCGTCCGTATATTTTCGCGCTTATTACGCTTTCATTAGGTTAATCTTATTTTGCGAGTTGCGCATTTTTGAATATGTAAAAAAATTTAATTCCGTAGAAACATCATGATACTCAAAAAGAACTGAGAATAGCTAATGTGACATCCACTATTATAAATTATGCTATTATTATTTAATATTATAACAGTGTTATATACTTATGACTAATAATTATATATATGACGTATAATTATATATAATATTATAATTTATTAACGATATCTACTAACAAAATTCATGAATTTTAATACATAATTGTTGATTCGGCATTCCGACTACTTCCTATTGATCCGACCGACAAAACAACGAAGTGGAATGTTCTCCGTCTCCGCCAACATTCGGTCTAACATCCAAACCGCATTGTCGATAGAATTACGAATAAAGTACAAATGTCTCGTTAGACTTTTGTATCATTATAATGTAAAACATTATCCGCGACGATTATGTTTATGCAAAATTTAGTTTTTAAAATACAAAATAATTAAAAATTTAGGAAAAAAATGTCAAGTAATGAAAAAGTTATAATAATAATTAATAAATTAGTAAATATTATTATAACTTTTTATATGTATATATAAGCAATGTATATAATAATAAATTTATTTTATTACAAATTTTAAAAAAACATGTTAATGTGAGTGATTTTATTCATTTAATACATGCACAAATTTAATATACTGCTTTTGAAGAACAAAGAAAATTATAATACACTCTTTTTGAGTCAACAACATGTGGAAAGGCTATCATTGCAACGATTACATACTTTCAGCTCAGGGTTATACAGGGGCTCTACAGTGAGTAATTTTATGCGATTTCATTCGATTTTAGATATAAATTTTATATCAAATGTGTGCCTTTGAAGTATGAAAAAGATCGTAACACGCTTATTTTGAATGATTGCCTTAAAATATATAAATCTGTAGACTAAATGACATGTTTTTATATTTATCAGTACACTACATCGTTATACTTTTACAAATCGACGGAAACAATTCATGTTTTAAAATTGAGATTTTTAAAATTATAGTTTATTAAGTAATATGTAGTGTAAGAAAATAAATAACGCGCGTTTTATAATATTTTAGAATAAATTTAAGATGTAACATTTTGCAAACCCATATTTGGCTTTCTATTTCTCGCATGCTCTTCAAGAGTTATAAAATTTTTAATTATTACTAAATATTTGACTAATTTTTCCAATTTAAATTTAACTCTAATCTAAAATAAATAACTATTATCAGTAGTTCTAAAATAAATAGCTATTATCAGTAGTTTTATTTGAGTTTATTTCGGATGTCATATTTTGGATGACACATATAAATGCGCGAGCTTTTATCCAACAATTTGATATTTAGATATAACGATCAGTAGCGATTTTTAAATCGCTCGCGTATCTATGACAGAAAAACGGTGTCCGATGTCACGCGCTTTTATTTATAGGCAACATGCATAATCGACTAAATGAGAATATGCTGTTTCTGCTACATTGCTCGCGAGCGAAAAAGATATTGGGTCTTGCCAGGAACGGGAACGCGTAATGCGTTTTTGCCGCTGGAAAATTCCGCGCGCGCTCGAAGAATGCCACGGGGGGATGAAATTTGACCGAACAGTAAATCAGAAAGATATGATTTTTTCCTCCTACCGGAAGACGAGTATCCGACCGGAAAAGGCGGCAAAAGAGTCGACGCTTACTCAGCGTCGCGTTCCGCGTCTCGGGTTCATGTGCTGTTTTTCTAAAAAACGTGCCAGGACTGCGTTTTACGTAAAAATTGGGACAAAGGACCTGTCTAATCGCAAGAAAGAAGGATTAGTGCGCTTCTGACGAGGCCTAAAACATTATCTAGATTTTGCATGCGAATTAATCTCGCGTCCTTTATAAAATTTATTTCTTATTTATAAATGTCATTTATAAAAAGAAGATACCTTTTTCTATTTTTATACATATTATACGTATTAATGTAATTGCGAGATATTTATCATTGCGGCTACGATTAATTTGGATATTTAAATTTTAAAATAATATTAAATTTTAATCATTATTTTGCGAAATTTTTAGGTACGTTGAAAAAAATATTGAATAAATTTACATCACGATGCATTAAATAATTAATAGCATCAAACAAATGAATATATACCCGATCTTCACAATATTGCGAATTATTATGTATAACTTTGTTATGTAAAACATTATTCCGCGTTTGTTGCACGCAGTGTTTTGTGAAACATGTATATAATAAAACGGAAATAAATAAGTAAAAATAAATAAAAAATATATATTATATTATAAAAGTTTTATTAATTTATTATTAACAATAAATTTATCCAAATCAATTATTTTTGATAAGACAGCTACGTATTAAAATAAGCAGCTGTTATAGATGCAGAATAAAACGAAGGTTATTAATTACAAAACTAATACTAATGACATTAGAGTTTTAAAATTCAATTAAGTAACTCCTACATTTAAATAGATTTAATAAATCTAACTAAATCTAAATTTAAAGAAAAAATTACTTATATTACATAGTAAATATTATTATAGTTTATTAATTTTAATTAAAATTTTTTATATACCGTTTGGTATTTATATGGTTTTACTTAAAAAGTTTTCACTTTTTTGTAATAATTTTAAAAATGTTATATCAATTTATTAAAATCATGAGAAATTCTTATCTACCTACATATATTTAATGTCAAATAAAATTATTTCAAAATTAAAAATTTGGTAAAGTATAAACTGACAATATTTATAAATTAATTTAATAATCATATTAATAATAGTAATAATAAATATTTTTTTGATCCAAATAAAATAAACTTTATTTTTAGAATAAACCTTAGATTTTACGATATCTTATATATCAAATTTAATTTGAAATATAAAATGCAGAATATTCAGCGTAAAATCATATTATATAATGTTAAATATTTAAAGGTATCACATACACACATAACAAGTTAGTTGCATACAAAGATATTTGACCTTTAAGCATATTATTGTTGACATACTCGCTCAAGCTATCATTTGTATGCTAAAACTCGAATAGAACATTTATAGAAAAGTTGCTGTTCCGCAATATCGTTGCATTATATATATATATATATATATATATATATATATATATATATAGTCTTCAAGAAACACAATTTCTTACATTTATTATAATTAACCACTTGTATGAAAATGATAGTAATTAACCATTTTATATTAACCGTATATTTTCATGAATAAGATAAATGTCAAAATTTTATCTTGCTCCAAGTTATTATTAGTATCTTAACTCATTGATTCGAAGAACAATTATTATGCGAAATAGAATGTTGATTCGCGATCGCGAAATTCGCGGGAGTACTGTACAAAGCACATCCGTTTTCATTGTACATCGTACTGCGAATGATCTATTGTTAATTCTTAGTTAATTTGGGAAAGTGCCATACAGAATGTCGTGTCTTAATTAGTTTGATAGCGCCGTGTACAAAATATCGCGCGTTCAAATTCGGGAGTGCCGTGCGAAATGTCGTGTCTTAATTAGTTTGATAACGCTGTGTATAAAATGTCGCGCATCTGTATTGAACCGTATAATGAACAATAATGAACAGTAATAAACTATATTTTCACGAGTAAATGCAACAAACTTTGTAAGTGCGCAATGAATTCTAATCATCCTGAGAGAAGAAGTCTAAGAAGCATCTGGCGACAGCGGAACATTTTTTAGAGTTTGTAATTAATTTTATTTGTACATTGTTTACTTATTTTGCACATTTATTCCCGTTTAGACTTAAATTAGAATTAAAGAAAAAGATTATATATATATTAAAGCTTGTATTAAGAAACATAGTTTATTTTGGAGAAAAATTAGATAATTATTATAATATATATATATTAAATACACTTACTTATTATTTTATATAAAACTTCGAAAAAAATTATTTTAAGTTGAATAGCAGATTTTACGTCACAGCATTCGCGTTTGTTTTCTATTTTTTGTATTTCGAGTATATGAGAAATTTGCAAGATTTCAAGAAAACAAGAAAAAATAATAAGTAATTTATTACTTTTTTCGCAATAATTGAATTTTATTATACTAATTCATTAAAATTAAATAAAAGAAAATTTTAGTTAAATGGTAAGTTTCACCTAATTTATTTGATAAAAAACATACTGATTTTATTAATTATATATAATGATAATAACTTATTTTTACAAGTGCCGATTATATGCTAATTTTTATATATATTAAATATATTTTATTATAAATTATATTATAAAAATTTTAATTAATCAATTTTGACTGATACTTAATTTTATATTAATTGAAGTAAAGTTATATTAAAATAAACATCCAATAAACAATCTTAAAATCGTGTGATTGTAAAGGACTATAACATGTTTACGCTTAAGCATCTGCTGGCGATGATATTTAGCCAGCAACAGAAAGAAAGTTTCTTTCCTTCGATCTTTTCTCTAATAAAGATCAAAAGTAGCTAGATTTATCTATATAAATACGATTAGAATCAATGAAAGAAGCCATCCAAGTCCAATACTGGCCGGAAGAAGCTTTGCAAAATAGGTGACCAATACTGGTCAAGAAAAGTGCAAAAGATACTTAAAGTATCTAAAGTATAAAATTTTGCGTTTATTTTATCAACATCCAATGGAACGTAATCAGGAATACTATCAGTGCATTCGATTAGAGCACACGATTATGGCACGCGATTAGGGCACGCAATTAGAGCACGCGATTAAAGCTAAGCAATCGCGGGTTTCCCTTGACTTGACCAATAAGTAAGACTGCTAGAGCTATTAGATTCATTAATCTCTCTTTGAAACTTTCTTTTTTACATCCTAATAGTCCTAGGGATACTAAAACTATTAAAACATTAGGAATATTAGAAATAAAATTATAAAATATAGAGATATTTATAATATAAGATTTATATATTTTATTTGTAATAAAGATATATTTATAATATTTTTTATAATATTTTTATTTTAATTTATTAATAAAGAAGTTTTAATAATTGAATTACAATCATTTTTAAATAAATTAAAAAATATTTAAATAATTTTTAGGAAAAAAGCTTATTAATTACGAATTTATCAATATTGTCGAACTTTTATTCAATTTATTATTTAAAAAATTGCATTTATATCTAAAATTAAAAATTATAATTAATATACATATATTTACATATATTGTCAAAATTTTTAAGTATATCTAACATTTTCTAAGAGTTCGGAAAACTTATTATAGTCTGAAATCTTTGCTTGTGAACATCAGATTAAAAATTCTTGATGACCATCCCTGCATTTTGTATTGAAAATGCAAGTACTATAGCAATCTTTAAGACTCTTTTTAAAATAGAAAAAACATAATTTACTAACAGTCAAGGTCCGGAAGAACTCTATTTAATTTAAATTACGTGTGCATATATTCAATGTATTTAAAAATATATTTAAGAATATACATATATATCCTTTTTTAAAAAAGATATGTAAAGTCGATACTCGCATATATCGAAGTTTATTGTTGTCGCTTTTCCGCGATGCTCATTTACTGTCAAAATTCGAGTTGTGCGTTATATTCGTAGCATCGAGAGGCTGTCATCACAAGAGTTAGCAGTTTGACAGTTTGTTAAAAATAAAATTAAATAAAATAATGATATTAGTATTAAATAAAATATAATACTAAACTCGATTAATATTTTTGACAGATATCAGCTGATTTCTGTCAAAAAATAATCGCGGATAAAATATTATAACATATTATTTTATTTAATTTAATTTTAAACAAACTGTAAACTACTAATCCTCGCGATGACAGTCTCTCAATGCTACGAATATAACGCACAATGCAAATGGAAACAGTTAATCAGGATCGGAAAAGATGCAACAATACTTGCAAGAATTGACTTAACGTGCCTTTTTTAGAAAGGGATGTTATAATATTTTAAATTTGATTAATATTTTTGACAATTATCAGAGCTGATTTTTGTCAAAAAATATTAATCGCAGATAAGATATTATAACATATTATTTAAAACATATGTTACTATTTTAATATTTTCAACATATTATATATATCCCTATTACCGCTATAGCAATATTATAAAATAAACAATCTCACTCACCAATACGTGCAATAGCGGAGTTGTAGTACACAGCACATTGATCTGAAAACAAAATATTCAAATTATGTATATACATAATTGTGTCGAATAGTGTGTGCCGAATATCTCATAAACAATGCAGTTTAGAAAAAATGTTTTATTTTGCATACCTCACAGTTGCCCCGATGTCGCCCGATGCCTCCCCGGGCCTCCTCCTCCTCTCTTGGTCCATGGTAGCACTCACGACACTCGCGAAAATACGAATAATCACGATCACCCGATACTTTACACTTTACACGGCACTCTCGACACGACGCGTGAATCGCACTGTGTATCGCAATGCTACCTGTAACAAATAAAATACATACATATATTAGAATAATCTTATTATTTCGCATTATAACATACACAATATAAATACGTAAACTACAATTAACGATAAATATATCCACGGATCGCAACACATTCGCGCGCGCGACAACAGATTAAGTTGGGTTAGGTTGGCAAGAGATTTTGCATCGAATTTTTCGCGAAATATACGTTTCGAACAATCACGCCTACATATTAACGTTAAAATTATGATATGCGATTGATAAATATTACAATACAAAAGTTAGAAATCGTTTCTAACGATAATGCTTACTAATTAATCACAGCGGGACGCAGCTCGAACTGTCTGATACTCGCGGCGTTTCGGTAATGACGAAGCTACGAACATCGGCAACTTCACTCTAATAACGCGCGCGCGATACTATATACATGACTTAATATTAATAATTATAATTAAAATTCGAAAGAGATTCGTTCGAAAAGATATAGCTTTAAAAGATATAGAAAGAAAAAATATTAATCAAGAATAAGGTATTATAACATATTATTTACAACATATTACTATTTTATAATTTTTACCATATTATTATTTTAAAATTTAATTAGCAAATTATAACATACACAATATAAATATAAATATGTAAGCTATATTTAATTAGCAAATTTTCGCTTTATTAATATTTTTTGACAGAAATCAGCTGATTAAAGCAATAATTTGCTAATTAATTTTTAAAATAATAATACGTTATAAAAATTAATATAATATATTTTAAATAATATGTTATAATACTTTAAACTCGATTAATATTTTTGACAGTTATCAGCTGATTTCTGTCAAAAAATATTAATCGAAAATAAGGTATTATAACATATTATTTACAACATATATTACTATTTTAATTTTTTATAACATTTATATTTAAAAATTTAATTAGTAAATTAACGCTTTAATCAACTGATTTCTGTAAAAAAATATTAATCGAGTTTAAATAAACTTTATTTTTTTTTAAATATAATTTTTTAAATAGAAAACCGAAGAATGGCGCGCGCGTAACGCGCGCTTGGGTTGTTCTAGTATTTATAAGAAATATATTTATAACAATAATATACATATTTTTAAAAATTTGTAATCTTGCATTTTATAAAAAATAGTAAATTATAATTATATTATCAAAAAATAAGAAAATTTACTTAATAGAATATTAATGTACATATTTTTTATTATTCCTCTTGACTTATAAACATTTTCATCGCTATTTTTTGAAACATTATGTAATTATGCATAAGAGAAAACCAGAACAAATTGTAATCAATATTTGACTCAAATCGATTATAATTTATGTGAAAGATGTATAATAGTGAATTTTCTCGTTTGAAAATTACTCCCAGATTCACGGTGGATTTCCAGATATAAATAACATTCGCGATTTCTAGAACGCGGTTATCAGATCCGTCGCTTATCAAGTGGCGGAAATCATGAACGACGATTATGGGCCCTCATCGAAAATTCTTACAGCTGTCTCGGTTCGAGCCATTTTATCACGCGAATATCTAATGGCTTGCATTCATCGTTAACGCGGAGACATCGCCGTGCGCTGAATAATTTGTCGCCCCGTAGTTGCCGTAAAGTACCTTCTGCTTCCTGGTACGATGGATCGATTGTTCTGGAAGAAGAACGAGGATTGTGCGATAGGCGTACAGAAAGATACGAGACAATAATATGCTATGCACATGTGTGTTTTATCGCGATGTAGCTCAAATCATTTCCCGGAAACTTGTCAGTTGCAGTCTTCGAGCTATAGAATGCATTTTCATATATAATTATTAAACATTACAATTCAATAACTATATAGGGGAAAGTATGCTAAATCTGTATCCTTTGTTAAATCGTACCTCTACTGCATTTCTTAAACAGAGTTAAAATATTTTAAGGTGTTAATGCGCTATTGTATCGCAGCTCACTCGAATGTCGCAATGTTTGTTTCCTTTTCAAGCGATCCGTTGATAGTGACGTTTATAAATTTATTTTGTGTAATTTTCATATAATATATTTGGCACCCCGTGTCTAAGCTATTACATTGAGAAAGATAAGCGATTAAACTAGTAATATGTTCAAATAATATGTTATAATACTTCAAACTCGATTAATATTTTTGACAGTTATCTGATTTCTGTCAAAAAATAATAAAGCTTTGTTAATTAAATTTTGAAATAATAATATGTCGTCAAAAATAAAATAGTAATATGTTGTAAATTATGTGTTATAATACCTTATCTGCGATTTTTTGACAGAATATGTTATAATACCTTATTTTCGATTAATATTTTTTGACAGAAATCAGCTGATAACTGTCAAAAATATTAATCGAGTTTAAAGTATTATAACATATTATTTATAACATTATTATTATTATTCTTATAACATATTTTTATTTTAAAATTTAATTAGAAAATTAACGCTTTATTCAGCTAATTTCTATCAAATAATATTAATAAAGCGAAAATTGGCTAATTAATTTTTAAAATAATAATATATTACTATAATACGTAATAATACGTTATAAAAATTAATATAATATATTTCAAATAATATGTTATAATACTTTAAACTCGATTAATATTTTTGACAGTTATCAGCTGATTTCTGTCAAAAAATATTAATCGAAAATAAGGTATTATAACATATTATTTACAACATATATTACTATTTTAATTTTTTATAACATATATATTTAAAAATTTAATGAGCAAATTAACGCTTTATTAATATTTTTTGACAGAAATCAGCTGATTAATGCGTTAATTTGTTAATTAAATTTTAAAATAATAATATGTCATTAAAATTAAAGAAAGAAACATTTTCCTCTTGCTTCAGAGCGGTTTTTTTAAATTGGAACAGAAACATTTTTCTCTTGTCCCGATTAAAAAAAACCGCTCTGAAGCAAGAGGAAAATATTTCCTTTTTCTGATTGGTCGATCAAAATATCGTTCGATGCATTTGTCACGAGTAAAGCGCTTTATATGTTAGTAGAACAACACAAAACACAAGCGCGCGCTACACGCGCGCCATTCTTCAATTTTATATTAAAAAAGAATGATATTATAAAAATGATATTTTTATATAAAGTTTGTTTAAATTTGAATAACATTTTTTGACAGAGATCAAATAATTAAAGCTTTAATTTGCTAATTAAATTTTAAAATAAAAATATGTTATAAAAATTAAAAATGTTATAAATAAAATTATAAATATTATGTTTACTACTTAAAACTCGAATAATATATTTCATTGTTTGCAGATAACTTTTATATATATAATATAATGTACTATCGAAATATACAAGCAATAAATTTTTGGCTATTCTTCGAATATCAAAAATCGATACTGTGTAGCAGCGGATCCTATAAGGCGAAAACTTTTATTATGTATATCAAATAAAAGAAATTGCACGCTCGTATCTATTTGGTATAAAAATAATTTGCAAACAACGTACTATTGAAAAAACAAGCGATAAATTATATTGGTTTTTTATATTAAATAAATACGAGCATGCAAAATTTTATATAATATACATAATATAAGTCTGTGCAGTGTAGGGTTCGCGGCAACAAATTTTCATCTTTAAATAAACTAAAAAAAGAAAAAAATTCATCGCTAGTTTTTTGTTAATAGTACATTCTATGCAGATTATGATGGTAACATGAGCATACCAGCCTACAAACTTTTTGGGATAATATAAGTAATATAATTGTGCGCCGTATGATATACGCGGCTTAAAAATTTTAATTTTCAATATTTTAAAACGAGCCAAAAATTAATTATATATATATTTCAATAGTGTAATGTTTGCAGATTATGATGGTACCATAAGCATACCAGCGTACAAACTTTTTGTACTAATATACGTAAAATGAATCCGCGCGTTATGGGGTCCGCGGTTTAAAATTTTAATTTTCAATATTATAAAACGAGCAAAATTAATCTTTTATATATTTGAACAGTACATTATATGCACATTACGATGGTACCATCAGCATACCAGCGTACAAACTTTTTGATCCATTATACGTAAAATGAATCCGCGCCGTATGGGGTCCGCGGTTTAAACATTTTAATTTTCAATATTATAAAACGAGCCAAAAATTAATCTTTTATATATTTCAACACTACATTATATGCACATTATGATGGTACCATCAGCATACCAGCGTACAAACTTTTTGATCCATTATACGTAAAATGAATCCGCGCCGTATGGGGTCCGCGGTTTAAACATTTTGATTTTCAATATTATAAAACAAGCAAAAATTAATCTTTTATATATTTTAACAGTACATTATATGCACATTATGATGGTACCATCAGCATACCAGCGTACAAACTTTTTGATGCATTATACGTAAAAGAATTCCACGCCGTATGGGGTCCGTGGTTTAAACATTTTAATTTTCAATATTATAAAACGAGCCAAAAATTAATCTTTTATATATTTCAACAATACATTATATGCACATTATGATGGTACCATCAGCATATCAGCGTACAAACTTTTTGATCCATTATACGTAAAATGAATCCACGCCGTATGGGGTCCGTGGTTTAAACATTTTGATTTTCAATATTATAAAACGAGCCAAAAATTAATCTTTTATATATTTCAACAGTACATTATATGCACATTATGATGGTACCATCAGCATATCAGCGTACAAACTTTTTGATCCATTATACGTAAAATGAATCCGCGCCGTATGGGGTCCGCGGTTTAAACATTTTAATTTTCAATATTATGAAACGAGCCAACAATTAATCTTTTATATATTTCAACACTACATTATATGCACATTATGATGGTACCATCAGCATACTAGCGTACAAACTTTTTGATCCATTTTACGTAAAATGAATCCGCGCCGTATGGGGTCCACCGTTTAAACATTTTAATTTTCAATATTATAAAACGAGCTAAAAATTAATCTTTTATATATTTCAACACTACATTATATGCACATTATGATGGTACCATCAGCATACCAGCGTACAAACTTTTTGATCCATTATACGTAAAATGAATCCGCGCCGTATGGGGTCCGCGGTTTAAACATTTTGATTTTCAATATTATAAAACAAGCCAAAAATTAATCTTTTATATATTTTAACAGTACATTATATGCACATTATGATGGTACCATCAGCATACCAGCTTACAAACTTTTTGATACATTATACGTAAAATGTATCCACGCCGTATGGGGTCCACGGTTTAAACATTTTAATTTTCAATATTATAAAACGAGCCAAAAATTAATCTTTTATATATTTCAATAGTACATTATATGCACATTATGATGGTACCATCAGCATACCAGCGTACAAACTTTTTGATACATTATACGTAAAATGAATCCGCGCCGTATGGGGTCCGCGGTTTAAACATTTTGATTTTCAATATTATAAAACAAGCCAAAAATTAATCTTTTATATATTTTAACAGTACATTATATGCACATTATGATGGTACCATCAGCATACCAGCGTACAAACTTTTTGATCCATTATACGTAAAATGAATCCGCGCCGTATGGGGTCCGCGGTTTAAACATTTTAATTTTCAATATTATAAAACGAGCCAAAAATTAATCTTTCATATATTTCAATAGTACATTATATGCACATTATGATGGTACCATCAGCATACCAGCGTACAAACTTTTTGATCCATTATACGTAAAATGAATCCGCGCCGTATGGGGTCCGCGGTTTAAACGTTTTAATTTTCAATATTATAAAACGAGCCAAAAATTAATCTTGTATATATTTCAACAGTACATTATATGCACATTATGATGGTACCATCAGCATACCAGCGTACAAACTTTTTGATCCATTATACGTAAAATGAATCCGCGCCGTATGGGGTCCGCGGTTTAAACATTTTAATTTTCAATATTATAAAACGAGCCAAAAATTAATCTTTCATATATTTCAATAGTACATTATATGCACATTATGATGGTACCATCAGCATACCAGCGTACAAACTTTTTGATCCATTATACGTAAAAGAATTCCACGCCGTATGGGGTCCGTGGTTTAAACATTTTAATTTTCAATATTATAAAACGAGCCAAAAATTAATCTTGTATATATTTTAACAGTACATTATATGCACATTATGATGGTACCATCAGCATACCAGCGTACAAACTTTTTGATGCATTATACGTAAAATAATTCCACGCCGTATGGGGTCCGTGGTTTAAACATTTTAATTTTCAATATTATAAAACGAGCCAAAAATTAATCTTGTATATATTTCAACAGTACATTATATGCACATTATGATGGTACCATCAGCATACCAGCGTACAAACTTTTTGATACATTATACGTAAAATGAATCCGCGCCGTATGGGGTCCGCGGTTTAAACATTTTGATTTTCAATATTATAAAACAAGCCAAAAATTAATCTTTTATATATTTTAACAGTACATTATATGCACATTATGATGGTACCATCAGCATACCAGCGTACAAACTTCTTGATCCATTATACGTAAAATGAATCCGCGCCGTATGGGGTCCGCGGTTTAAACATTTTAATTTTCAATATTATAAAACGAGCCAAAAATTAATCTTTTATATATTTCAACACTACATTATATGCACATTATGATGGTACCATCAGCATACCAGCGTACAAACTTTTTGATCCATTATACGTAAAATGAATCCGCGCCGTATGGGGTCCGCGGTTTAAACATTTTAATTTTCAATATTATAAAACGAGCCAAAAATTAATCTTTTATATATTTCAATAGTACATTATATGCACATTATGGTGGTACCATCAGCATACCAGCGTACAAACTTCTTGATCCATTATACGTAAAATGAATCCGCGCCGTATGGGGTCCGCGGTTTAAACATTTTAATTTTCAATATTATAAAACGAGCCAAAAATTAATCTTTTATATATTTCAACACTACATTATATGCACATTATGATGGTACCATCAGCATACCATCGTACAAACTTTTTGATCCATTATACGTAAAATGAATCCGCGCCGTATGGGGTCCGCGGTTTAAACATTTTGATTTTCAATATTATAAAACAATCCAAAAATTAATCTTTTATATATTTCAACACTACATTATATGCACATTATGATGGTACCATCAGCATACCATCGTACAAAATTTTTGATCCATTATACGTAAAATGAATCCGCGCCGTATGGGGTCCGCGGTTTAAACATTTTGATTTTCAATATTATAAAACAATCCAAAAATTAATCTTTTATATATTTTAACAGTACATTATATGCACATTATGATTGTACCATCAGCATACCAGCGTACAAACTTTTTGATCCATTATACGTAAAATGAATCCGCGCCGTATGGGGTCCGCGGTTTAAACATTTTAATTTTCAATATTATAAAACGAGCCAAAAATTAATCTTTTATATATTTCAATAGTACATTATATGCACATTATGATGGTACCATCAGCATACCAGCGTACAAACTTCTTGGTCCATTATACGTAAAATGAATCCGCGCCGTATGGGGTCCGCGGTTTAAACATTTTAATTTTCAATATTATAAAACGAGCCAAAAATTAATCTTTTATATATTTTAACAGTACATTATATGCACATTATGATGGTACCATCAGCATACCAGCGTACAAACTTTTTGATCCATTATACGTAAAAGAATTCCACGCCGTATGGGGTCCGTGGTTTAAACATTTTAATTTTCAATATTATAAAACGAGCCAAAAATTAATCTTGTATATATTTCAACAGTACATTATATGCACATTATGATGGTACCATCAGCATACCAGCGTACAAACTTTTTGATACATTATACGTAAAATGAATCCGCGCCGTATGGGGTCCGCGGTTTAAACATTTTAATTTTCAATATTATAAAACGAGCCAAAAATTAATCTTTTATATATTTCAATAGTACATTATATGCACATTATGATGGTACCATCAGCATACCAGCGTACAAACTTCTTGATCCATTATACGTAAAATGAATCCGCGCCGTATGGGGTCCGCGGTTTAAACATTTTAATTTTCAATATTATAAAACGAGCCGAAAATTAATCTTGTATATATTTCAACAGTACATTATATGCACATTATGATGGTACCATCAGCATACCAGCGTACAAACTTTTTGATCCATTATACGTAAAATGAATCCGCGCCGTATGGGGTCCGCGGTTTAAACACTTTAATTTTCAATATTATAAAACGAGCCAAAAATTAATCTTGTATATATTTCAACAGTACATTATATGCACATTATGATGGTACCATCAGCATACCAGCGTACAAACTTCTTGATCCATTATACGTAAAATGAATCCGCGCCGTATGGGGTCCGCGGTTTAAACATTTTGATTTTCAATATTATAAAACAAGCCAAAAATTAATCTTTTATATATTTTAACAGTACATTATATGCACATTATGATGGTACCATCAGCATACCAGCGTACAAACTTTTTGATCCATTATACGTAAAATGAATCCGCGCCGTATGGGGTCCGCGGTTTAAACATTTTAATTTTCAATATTATAAAACGAGCCAAAAATTAATCTTTCATATATTTCAATAGTACATTATATGCACATTATGATGGTACCATCAGCATACCAGCGTACAAACTTTTTGATCCATTATACGTAAAATGAATCCGCGCCGTATGGGGTCCGCGGTTTAAACATTTTAATTTTCAATATTATAAAACGAGCCAAAAATTAATCTTTCATATATTTCAATAGTACATTATATGCACATTATGATGGTACCATCAGCATACCAGCGTACAAACTTTTTGATCCATTATACGTAAAATGAATCCGCGCCGTATGGGGTCCGCGGTTTAAACATTTTAATTTTCAATATTATAAAACGAGCCAAAAATTAATCTTGTATATATTTCAACAGTACATTATATGCACATTATGATGGTACCATCAGCATACCAGCGTACAAACTTTTTGATCCATTATACGTAAAATGAATCCGCGCCGTATGGGGTCCGCGGATTAAACACTTTAATTTTCAATTTTATAAAACGAGCCAAAAATTAATCTTGTATATATTTCAACAGTACATTATATGCACATTATGATGGTACCATCAGCATACCAGCGTACAAACTTCTTGATCCATTATACGTAAAATGAATCCGCGCCGTATGGGGTCCGCGGTTTAAACATTTTAATTTTCAATATTATAAAACGAGCCAAAAATTAATCTTTTATATATTTCAATAGTACATTATATGCACATTATGATGGTACCATCAGCATACCAGCGTACAAACTTCTTGATCCATTATACGTAAAATGAATCCGCGCCGTATGGGGTCCGCGGTTTAAACATTTTAATTTTCAATATTATAAAACGAGCCAAAAATTAATCTTTTATATATTTCAACACTACATTATATGCACATTATGATGGTACCATCAGCATACCAGCGTACAAACTTTTTGATCCATTATACGTAAAATGTATCCGCGCCGTATGGGGTCCGCGGTTTAAACATTTTGATTTTCAATATTATAAAACAAGCCAAAAATTAATCTTTTTTATATTTTAACAGTACATTATATGCACATTATGATGGTACCATCAGCATACCAGCGTACAAACTTTTTGATGCATTATACGTAAAAGAATTCCACGCCGTATGGGGTCCGTGGTTTAAACATTTTAATTTTCAATATTATAAAACGAGCCAAAAATTAATCTTGTATATATTTTAACAGTACATTATATGCACATTATGATGGTACCATCAGCATACCAGCGTACAAACTTTTTGATGCATTATACGTAAAATAATTCCACGCCGTATGGGGTCCGTGGTTTAAACATTTTAATTTTCAATATTATAAAACGAGCCAAAAATTAATCTTGTATATATTTCAACAGTACATTATATGCACATTATGATGGTACCATCAGTATACCAGCGTACAAACTTTTTGATACATTATACGTAAAATGAATCCGCGCCGTATGGGGTCCGCGGTTTAAACATTTTGATTTTCAATATTATAAAACAAGCCAAAAATTAATCTTTTATATATTTTAACAGTACATTATATGCACATTATGATGGTACCATCAGCATACCAGCGTACAAACTTTTTGATCCATTATACGTAAAATGAATCCGCGCCGTATGGGGTCCGCGGTTTAAACATTTTAATTTTCAATATTATAAAACGAGCCAAAAATTAATCTTTTATATATTTCAACACTACATTATATGCACATTATGATGGTACCATCAGCATACCAGCGTACAAACTTTTTGATCCATTATACGTAATATGAATCCGCGCCGTATGGGGTCCGCGGTTTAAACATTTTGATTTTCAATATTATAAAACAAGCCAAAAATTAATCTTTTTTATATTTTAACAGTACATTATATGCACATTATGATGGTACCATCAGCATACCAGCGTACAAACTTTTTGATGCATTATACGTAAAAGAATTCCACGCCGTATGGGGTCCGTGGTTTAAACATTTTAATTTTCAATATTATAAAACGAGCCAAAAATTAATCTTTTATATATTTCAACAGTACATTATATGCACATTATGATGGTACCATCAGCATACCAGCGTACAAACTTTTTGATACATTATACGTAAAATGAATCCGCGCCGTATGGGGTCCGCGGTTTAAACATTTTAATTTTCAATATTATAAAACGAGCCAAAAATTAATCTTTTATATATTTCAATAGTACATTATATGCACATTATGATGGTACCATCAGCATACCAGCGTACAAACTTCTTGATCCATTATACGTAAAATGAATCCGCGCCGTATGGGGTCCGCGGTTTAAACATTTTAATTTTCAATATTATAAAACGAGCCAAAAATTAATCTTTTATATATTTCAATAGTACATTATATGCACATTATGATGGTACCATCAGCATACCAGCGTACAAACTTCTTGATCCATTATACGTAAAATGAATCCGCGCCGTATGGGGTCCGCGGTTTAAACATTTTAATTTTCAATATTATAAAACGAGCCAAAAATTAATCTTTTATATATTTCAACACTACATTATATGCACATTATGATGGTACCATCAGCATACCAGCGTACAAACTTTTTGATCCATTATACGTAAAATGTATCCGCGCCGTATGGGGTCCGCGGTTTAAACATTTTGATTTTCAATATTATAAAACAAGCCAAAAATTAATCTTTTTTATATTTTAACAGTACATTATATGCACATTATGATGGTACCATCAGCATACCAGCGTACAAACTTTTTGATGCATTATACGTAAAAGAATTCCACGCCGTATGGGGTCCGTGGTTTAAACATTTTAATTTTCAATATTATAAAACGAGCCAAAAATTAATCTTGTATATATTTTAACAGTACATTATATGCACATTATGATGGTACCATCAGCATACCAGCGTACAAACTTTTTGATGCATTATACGTAAAATAATTCCACGCCGTATGGGGTCCGTGGTTTAAACATTTTAATTTTCAATATTATAAAACGAGCCAAAAATTAATCTTGTATATATTTCAACAGTACATTATATGCACATTATGATGGTACCATCAGTATACCAGCGTACAAACTTTTTGATACATTATACGTAAAATGAATCCGCGCCGTATGGGGTCCGCGGTTTAAACATTTTGATTTTCAATATTATAAAACAAGCCAAAAATTAATCTTTTATATATTTTAACAGTACATTATATGCACATTATGATGGTACCATCAGCATACCAGCGTACAAACTTTTTGATCCATTATACGTAAAATGAATCCGCGCCGTATGGGGTCCGCGGTTTAAACATTTTAATTTTCAATATTATAAAACGAGCCAAAAATTAATCTTTTATATATTTCAACACTACATTATATGCACATTATGATGGTACCATCAGCATACCAGCGTACAAACTTTTTGATCCATTATACGTAATATGAATCCGCGCCGTATGGGGTCCGCGGTTTAAACATTTTGATTTTCAATATTATAAAACAAGCCAAAAATTAATCTTTTTTATATTTTAACAGTACATTATATGCACATTATGATGGTACCATCAGCATACCAGCGTACAAACTTTTTGATGCATTATACGTAAAAGAATTCCACGCCGTATGGGGTCCGTGGTTTAAACATTTTAATTTTCAATATTATAAAACGAGCCAAAAATTAATCTTTTATATATTTCAACAGTACATTATATGCACATTATGATGGTACCATCAGCATACCAGCGTACAAACTTTTTGATACATTATACGTAAAATGAATCCGCGCCGTATGGGGTCCGCGGTTTAAACATTTTAATTTTCAATATTATAAAACGAGCCAAAAATTAATCTTTTATATATTTCAATAGTACATTATATGCACATTATGATGGTACCATCAGCATACCAGCGTACAAACTTCTTGATCCATTATACGTAAAATGAATCCGCGCCGTATGGGGTCCGCGGTTTAAACATTTTAATTTTCAATATTATAAAACGAGCCAAAAATTAATCTTTTATATATTTCAATAGTACATTATATGCACATTATGATGGTACCATCAGCATACCAGCGTACAAACTTCTTGATCCATTATACGTAAAATGAATCCGCGCCGTATGGGGTCCGCGGTTTAAACATTTTAATTTTCAATATTATAAAACGAGCCAAAAATTAATCTTTTATATATTTCAACACTACATTATATGCACA
This sequence comes from Prenolepis imparis, assembly GCF_030444845.1. Taxonomy (NCBI): domain Eukaryota; kingdom Metazoa; phylum Arthropoda; class Insecta; order Hymenoptera; family Formicidae; genus Prenolepis; species Prenolepis imparis. The sequence continues at coordinate 4,757,388 of NW_028141166.1, read as the reverse complement.
TTATGATGGTACCATCAGCATACCAGCGTACAAACTTTTTGATCCATTATACGTAAAATGAATCCGCGCCGTATGGGGTCCGCGGTTTAAACATTTTGATTTTCAATATTATAAAACAAGCCAAAAATTAATCTTTTTTATATTTTAGCAGTACATTATATGCACATTATGATGGTACCATCAGCATACCAGCGTACAAACTTTTTGATGCATTATACGTAAAAGAATTCCACGCCGTATGGGGTCCGTGGTTTAAACATTTTAATTTTCAATATTATAAAACGAGCCAAAAATTAATCTTGTATATATTTTAACAGTACATTATATGCACATTATGATGGTACCATCAGCATACCAGCGTACAAACTTTTTGATGCATTATACGTAAAAGAATTCCACGCCGTATGGGGTCCGTGGTTTAAACATTTTAATTTTCAATATTATAAAACGAGCCAAAAATTAATCTTGTATATATTTCAACAGTACATTATATGCACATTATGATGGTACCATCAGTATACCAGCGTACAAACTTTTTGATACATTATACGTAAAATGAATCCGCGCCGTATGGGGTCCGCGGTTTAAACATTTTGATTTTCAATATTATAAAACAAGCCAAAAATTAATCTTTTATATATTTTAACAGTACATTATATGCATATTATGATGGTACCATCAGCATACCAGCGTACAAACTTTTTGATCCATTATACGTAAAATGAATCCGCGCCGTATGGGGTCCGCGGTTTAAACATTTTGATTTTCAATATTATAAAACAATCCAAAAATTAATCTTTTATATATTTTAACAGTACATTATATGCACATTATGATTGTACCATCAGCATACCAGCGTACAAACTTTTTGATCCATTATACGTAAAATGAATCCGCGCCGTATGGGGTCCGCGGTTTAAACATTTTAATTTTCAATATTATAAAACGAGCCAAAAATTAATCTTTTATATATTTCAATAGTACATTATATGCACATTATGATGGTACCATCAGCATACCAGCGTACAAACTTCTTGGTCCATTATACGTAAAATGAATCCGCGCCGTATGGGGTCCGCGGTTTAAACACTTTAATTTTCAATATTATAAAACGAGCCAAAAATTAATCTTGTATATATTTCAACAGTACATTATATGCACATTATGATGGTACCATCAGCATACCAGCGTACAAACTTCTTGATCCATTATACGTAAAATGAATCCGCGCCGTATGGGGTCCGCGGTTTAAACATTTTGATTTTCAATATTATAAAACAAGCCAAAAATTAATCTTTTATATATTTTAACAGTACATTATATGCACATTATGATGGTACCATCAGCATACCAGCGTACAAACTTTTTGATCCATTATACGTAAAATGAATCCGCGCCGTATGGGGTCCGCGGTTTAAACATTTTAATTTTCAATATTATAAAACGAGCCAAAAATTAATCTTTCATATATTTCAATAGTACATTATATGCACATTATGATGGTACCATCAGCATACCAGCGTACAAACTTTTTGATCCATTATACGTAAAATGAATCCGCGCCGTATGGGGTCCGCGGTTTAAACATTTTAATTTTCAATATTATAAAACGAGCCAAAAATTAATCTTTCATATATTTCAATAGTACATTATATGCACATTATGATGGTACCATCAGCATACCAGCGTACAAACTTTTTGATACATTATACGTAAAATGAATCCGCGCCGTATGGGGTCCGCGGTTTAAACATTTTAATTTTCAATATTATAAAACGAGCCAAAAATTAATCTTGTATATATTTCAACAGTACATTATATGCACATTATGATGGTACCATCAGCATACCAGCGTACAAACTTTTTGATCCATTATACGTAAAATGAATCCGCGCCGTATGGGGTCCGCGGTTTAAACACTTTAATTTTCAATTTTATAAAACGAGCCAAAAATTAATCTTGTATATATTTCAACAGTACATTATATGCACATTATGATGGTACCATCAGCATACCAGCGTACAAACTTCTTGATCCATTATACGTAAAATGAATCCGCGCCGTATGGGGTCCGCGGTTTAAACATTTTAATTTTCAATATTATAAAACGAGCCAAAAATTAATCTTTTATATATTTCAATAGTACATTATATGCACATTATGATGGTACCATCAGCATACCAGCGTACAAACTTCTTGATCCATTATACGTAAAATGAATCCGCGCCGTATGGGGTCCGCGGTTTAAACATTTTAATTTTCAATATTATAAAACGAGCCAAAAATTAATCTTTTATATATTTCAACACTACATTATATGCACATTATGATGGTACCATCAGCATACCAGCGTACAAACTTTTTGATCCATTATACGTAAAATGTATCCGCGCCGTATGGGGTCCGCGGTTTAAACATTTTGATTTTCAATATTATAAAACAAGCCAAAAATTAATCTTTTTTATATTTTAACAGTACATTATATGCACATTATGATGGTACCATCAGCATACCAGCGTACAAACTTTTTGATGCATTATACGTAAAAGAATTCCACGCCGTATGGGGTCCGTGGTTTAAACATTTTAATTTTCAATATTATAAAACGAGCCAAAAATTAATCTTGTATATATTTTAACAGTACATTATATGCACATTATGATGGTACCATCAGCATACCAGCGTACAAACTTTTTGATGCATTATACGTAAAATAATTCCACGCCGTATGGGGTCCGTGGTATAAACATTTTAATTTTCAATATTATAAAACGAGCCAAAAATTAATCTTGTATATATTTCAACAGTACATTATATGCACATTATGATGGTACCATCAGTATACCAGCGTACAAACTTTTTGATACATTATACGTAAAATGAATCCGCGCCGTATGGGGTCCGCGGTTTAAACATTTTGATTTTCAATATTATAAAACAAGCCAAAAATTAATCTTTTATATATTTTAACAGTACATTATATGCACATTATGATGGTACCATCAGCATACCAGCGTACAAACTTTTTGATCCATTATACGTAAAATGAATCCGCGCCGTATGGGGTCCGCGGTTTAAACATTTTAATTTTCAATATTATAAAACGAGCCAAAAATTAATCTTTTATATATTTCAACACTACATTATATGCACATTATGATGGTACCATCAGCATACCAGCGTACAAACTTTTTGATCCATTATACGTAAAATGAATCCGCGCCGTATGGGGTCCGCGGTTTAAACATTTTGATTTTCAATATTATAAAACAAGCCAAAAATTAATCTTTTTTATATTTTAACAGTACATTATATGCACATTATGATGGTACCATCAGCATACCAGCGTACAAACTTTTTGATGCATTATACGTAAAAGAATTCCACGCCGTATGGGGTCCGTGGTTTAAACATTTTAATTTTCAATATTATAAAACGAGCCAAAAATTAATCTTGTATATATTTTAACAGTACATTATATGCACATTATGATGGTACCATCAGCATACCAGCGTACAAACTTTTTGATGCATTATACGTAAAATAATTCCACGCCGTATGGGGTCCGTGGTTTAAACATTTTAATTTTCAATATTATAAAACGAGCCAAAAATTAATCTTGTATATATTTCAACAGTACATTATATGCACATTATGATGGTACCATCAGCATACCAGCGTACAAACTTTTTGATACATTATACGTAAAATGAATCCGCGCCGTATGGGGTCCGCGGTTTAAACATTTTGATTTTCAATATTATAAAACAAGCCAAAAATTAATCTTTTATATATTTTAACAGTACATTATATGCACATTATGATGGTACCATCAGCATACCAGCGTACAAACTTTTTGATCCATTATACGTAAAATGTATCCGCGCCGTATGGGGTCCGCGGTATAAACATTTTAATTTTCAATATTATAAAACGAGCCAAAAATTAATCTTTTATATATTTCAATAGTACATTATATGCACATTATGATGGTACCATCAGCATACCAGCGTACAAACTTCTTGATCCATTATACGTAAAATGAATCCGCGCCGTATGGGGTCCGCGGTTTAAACATTTTAATTTTCAATATTATAAAACGAGCCAAAAATTAATCTTTTATATATTTCAACACTACATTATATGCACATTATGATGGTACCATCAGCATACCAGCGTACAAACTTTTTGATCCATTATACGTAAAATGAATCCGTGCCGTATGGGGTCCGCGGTTTAAACATTTTAATTTTCAATATTATAAAACGAGCCAAAAATTAATCTTTTATATATTTCAATAGTACATTATATGCACATTATGGTGGTACCATCAGCATACCAGCGTACAAACTTCTTGATCCATTATACGTAAAATGAATCCGCGCCGTATGGGGTCCGCGGTTTAAACATTTTAATTTTCAATATTATAAAACGAGCCAAAAATTAATCTTTTATATATTTCAATAGTACATTATATGCACATTATGATGGTACCATCAGCATACCAGCGTACAAACTTCTTGGTCCATTATACGTAAAATGAATCCGCGCCGTATGGGGTCCGCGGTTTAAACATTTTAATTTTCAATATTATAAAACGAGCCAAAAATTAATCTTTTATATATTTTAACAGTACATTATATGCACATTATGATGGTACCATCAGCATACCAGCGTACAAACTTTTTGATACATTATACGTAAAATGAATCCGCGCCGTATGGGGTCCGCGGTTTAAACATTTTGATTTTCAATATTATAAAACAAGCCAAAAATTAATCTTTTATATATTTTAACAGTACATTATATGCACATTATGATGGTACCATCAGCATACCAGCGTACAAACTTTTTGATCCATTATACGTAAAATGTATCCGCGCCGTATGGGGTCCGCGGTATAAACATTTTAATTTTCAATATTATAAAACGAGCCAAAAATTAATCTTTTATATATTTCAATAGTACATTATATGCACATTATGATGGTACCATCAGCATACCAGCGTACAAACTTCTTGATCCATTATACGTAAAATGAATCCGCGCCGTATGGGGTCCGCGGTTTAAACATTTTAATTTTCAATATTATAAAACGAGCCAAAAATTAATCTTTTATATATTTCAACACTACATTATATGCACATTATGATGGTACCATCAGCATACCAGCGTACAAACTTTTTGATCCATTATACGTAAAATGAATCCGTGCCGTATGGGGTCCGCGGTTTAAACATTTTAATTTTCAATATTATAAAACGAGCCAAAAATTAATCTTTTATATATTTCAATAGTACATTATATGCACATTATGGTGGTACCATCAGCATACCAGCGTACAAACTTCTTGATCCATTATACGTAAAATGAATCCGCGCCGTATGGGGTCCGCGGTTTAAACATTTTAATTTTCAATATTATAAAACGAGCCAAAAATTAATCTTTTATATATTTCAACACTACATTATATGCACATTATGATGGTACCATCAGCATACCATCGTACAAACTTTTTGATCCATTATACGTAAAATGAATCCGCGCCGTATGGGGTCCGCGGTTTAAACATTTTAATTTTCAATATTATAAAACGAGCCAAAAATTAATCTTTTATATATTTCAATAGTACATTATATGCACATTATGATGGTACCATCAGCATACCAGCGTACAAACTTCTTGGTCCATTATACGTAAAATGAATCCGCGCCGTATGGGGTCCGCGGTTTAAACATTTTAATTTTCAATATTATAAAACGAGCCAAAAATTAATCTTTTATATATTTTAACAGTACATTATATGCACATTATGATGGTACCATCAGCATACCAGCGTACAAACTTTTTGATCCATTATACGTAAAAGAATTCCACGCCGTATGGGGTCCGTGGTTTAAACATTTTAATTTTCAATATTATAAAACGAGCCAAAAATTAATCTTGTATATATTTCAACAGTACATTATATGCACATTATGATGGTACCATCAGCATACCAGCGTACAAACTTTTTGATACATTATACGTAAAATGAATCCGCGCCGTATGGGGTCCGCGGTTTAAACATTTTAATTTTCAATATTATAAAACGAGCCAAAAATTAATCTTTTATATATTTCAATAGTACATTATATGCACATTATGATGGTACCATCAGCATACCAGCGTACAAACTTCTTGATCCATTATACGTAAAATGAATCCGCGCCGTATGGGGTCCGCGGTTTAAACATTTTAATTTTCAATATTATAAAACGAGCCAAAAATTAATCTTTTATATATTTCAATAGTACATTATATGCACATTATGATGGTACCATCAGCATACCAGCGTACAAACTTCTTGATCCATTATACGTAAAATGAATCCGCGCCGTATGGGGTCCGCGGTTTAAACATTTTAATTTTCAATATTATAAAACGAGCCAAAAATTAATCTTTTATATATTTCAACACTACATTATATGCACATTATGATGGTACCATCAGCATACCAGCGTACAAACTTTTTGATCCATTATACGTAAAATGAATCCGCGCCGTATGGGGTCCGCGGTTTAAACATTTTGATTTTCAATATTATAAAACAAGCCAAAAATTAATCTTTTTTATATTTTAGCAGTACATTATATGCACATTATGATGGTACCATCAGCATACCAGCGTACAAACTTTTTGATGCATTATACGTAAAAGAATTCCACGCCGTATGGGGTCCGTGGTTTAAACATTTTAATTTTCAATATTATAAAACGAGCCAAAAATTAATCTTGTATATATTTTAACAGTACATTATATGCACATTATGATGGTACCATCAGCATACCAGCGTACAAACTTTTTGATGCATTATACGTAAAAGAATTCCACGCCGTATGGGGTCCGTGGTTTAAACATTTTAATTTTCAATATTATAAAACGAGCCAAAAATTAATCTTGTATATATTTCAACAGTACATTATATGCACATTATGATGGTACCATCAGTATACCAGCGTACAAACTTTTTGATACATTATACGTAAAATGAATCCGCGCCGTATGGGGTCCGCGGTTTAAACATTTTGATTTTCAATATTATAAAACAAGCCAAAAATTAATCTTTTATATATTTTAACAGTACATTATATGCATATTATGATGGTACCATCAGCATACCAGCGTACAAACTTTTTGATCCATTATACGTAAAATGTATCCGCGCCGTATGGGGTCCGCGGTTTAAACATTTTAATTTTCAATATTATAAAACGAGCCAAAAATTAATCTTTTATATATTTCAATAGTACATTATATGCACATTATGATGGTACCATCAGCCTACCAGCGTACAAACTTTTTGATCCATTATACGTAAAATGAATCCGCGCCGTATGGGGTCCGCGGTTTAAACATTTTGATTTTCAATATTATAAAACAAGCCAAAAATTAATCTTTTATATATTTTAACAGTACATTATATGCACATTATGATGGTACCATCAGCATACCAGCGTACAAACTTTTTGATGCATTATACGTAAAAGAATTCCACGCCGTATGGGGTCCGTGGTTTAAACATTTTAATTTTCAATATTATAAAACGAGCCAAAAATTAATCTTGTATATATTTCAACAGTACATTATATGCACATTATGATGGTACCATCAGCATACCAGCGTACAAACTTTTTGATACATTATACTTAAAATGAATCCGCGCCGTATGGGGTCCGCGATTTAAACATTTTGATTTTCAATATTATAAAACAAGCCAAAAATTAATCTTTTATATATTTTAACAGTACATTATATGCACATTATGATGGTACCATCAGCATACCAGCGTACAAACTTTTTGATCCATTATACGTAAAATGAACCCGCTCCGTATGTGGTCCGCGGTTTAAACATTTTAATTTTCAATATTATAAAACGAGCCAAAAATTAATCTTTTTTATATTTCAACAGTACATTATATGCACATTATGATGGTACCATCAGCATACCAGCGTACAAACTTTTTGATGTAACTAGCGCGCGCGTTATTCCTCGATTTAATTGAAAAAAGATTGATATTTTTATATAACGTTTGTTTAAACTTGATTTATAATTTTTAATAGAAATAATTTGATTAAAACGTTAATTTGCTAATTAAATTTTAATATGAAGTTATGTTACAAAGTAACAAAATAATAATATTTTAGAGAGAGAATTTTCTCTTAAAATTTGATTTATAAAATTAAGGCTTCGAAGAGACCATAAGAACACGTCCAAATAAAATGTTCTGCGACTTACACAGGCCTTAATTTTCGCAAAAAAACGTTTAAACTTAAATTAAAAAATTAAGACCTGTTTAAGTCGTAGAACATTTTCTGAGGTTTCATTTTGTTCGTTTTGAAGAGATCTTTATAAGATCGTTAAAAGTTCGGCTTGTAGACATCTTTAAATGAACGTTTAAACCTGAAAATATTAAGGCCTCTATAAAGCCCAGAACATTTTCTGTTGGCTCATTTTGTAGGTCTTGAAGAAATCTTTTAAATATCTCTTCTATAATGCCTAGAACAGAAAATGTTCTATTAGACTTTATAGAGGCCTTAATCTTGACTAGGTTAAATGTTTATCGGGAAAATTCAGCAAATTATAAAATTGAAATAGCAATATGTTGTAATACCTTTTTTATCCTCGATTAATATTTTGTTAGAAATCAGTTGATTAAAACGTTAATTTACTAATTAATTTTTAAAATAAGAATATATGTTATAACATTTAAAATAATAATATGTTTTAAATAATATATATTATACTTCCTTAAATTAATACGATTAATATTTATGACAGCTATCAGCTGATTTCTGTCAAAAAATATAAATCGCAGATAAGGCATTATAACATATAATTTACAACATATTACTATTTTACATTTTAAAATATATTATTATTTTAAAATTTAATGAGCAAATTAACGCTGTATTAATATTTTTTGACAGAAATCAGCTGATTAATGCGTTAATTTATTAATTAAATTTTAAAATAATAATATATTATTATTAAAATTAAATAAAGAAATATTTTCTTTTTGCTTTAGAGCGGTTTTTTTTAAATTGGGACAGAAACATTTTTCTCTTGTCCTGATTAAAAAAAACCGCTCTGAAGCAAGAGGAACATATTTCTTTCTTCTGATTGGTCGATCAAAATATTTTCCAATGCATTTATCACGCCGAGTAAGGTTTCACCATCTCCGATTAACTCAATCGACCGATTAAACTATATCTTTGTCTCTTTTCAGCTACGTTCTTAAAAATAGGTAGTTAATAGATTTTTTCAACGATCGATTAATCGCGAAAGATCGATAATTTCTAGTTAGACAGTTGGCATCACTGCGACTTTCCGCGTGAATATCGTGCGTCGCGCGTCGCGTCGTGCGGATCGTAGTTTCGTACAATCATAGTTATCGCGTGCTGTTCTTTCAAATATGCTTTGCATGTAAATAAGTGTCTCGCGCAAAATACGCATACGATTAAAGTCGCGAATGCGCTATAAGAAGTTACGTACGATTAATGTCGGCAGTTCCGCACAAATAAGTATCGCATGTGAGCGATGAACAGGTGAGGTTAAAACCGTCTAATAGTTCAATATTACAATATTTATTAATTACGAAGCATAAAATTCCGCGTTTATTTAATCTGGATCTGTTTAAACATATATTTTATATCGTTTATTCGACGAAATAATTAATCGCGAAAGACTATGATCTCTACATTATTTTAACAGTTGGCATCACAGCGACATCTCGCGTCGCGTCCCGCGGATTTACGTATTTACGTCGGGAGTGTCGTTCAAATTGTCGTGCGATTATTTTATTTTGCTGATTAATGCGCGCGCGTGATCGTACTTTGGCGAGCGCATGTTATGTAAGTGTCAAAAAGACGCTAAAGTACGAACAAGAGCGGAGGAGGAGGCCCGGGGAGGCATCGGGCATCGACGGAGTAACCATGCGGTAAGCAGATTATAATTTAAGTTTTATTGCGCATTATTGACTTTTAAAAATATTAATTATATTGAAAACTATTTTGTCTACATATAATTTGTGTTTTTTTATATGTTATAGATCCACGCTTTGTACTTTAGAGCTGCGTTGCTGCGCATCGTATAGGTGAGTGTATTGCATGTATACATATATAACATTTATATATCTGTATATGTAGATTAATCATCAGAAATTAACTAGAGTGCAATTCCGAAAACAGAGTTAAGAAATTATATGTTAACTTTATATAAAAAGAGATTTAAGAAATTATATGTTAACTTTTTCATTAAAACAATGAAATACATAATTTTCTTAAAAAAAAAATGATATATGACAAGCAAATAAGTTAAATATTTTCGTTTTTTTTGGGTCATGTACATTTACATATTCATGAATACGATTAAAACTTTCTGGCGATTATTTCTGTGTTATATATTAAAATATACAAATATTGTGCTATTATGAAATGGTTCACTTTAGAAACAAAATAATTTCGCAAATGTTTGGCCCCGAAAAATTCGCAAAAACATAATACTATATTTAAATTTATACTGAGAAATTAAAAATAAGACAAAATGGTTTTGTATAAAAGAGTTATGTAGAAGAGTTATGTATTAGAAGATCAAATCTCTAAGAATGTTCTCTAAGAAAGTTTCAAACCTCAATCAAATGTAAGAGAGAGTAATATTTTTATTTAATAATTAGTTTCTTAAAGTTATTTTTATGTAATTAATAATTAATTAAAAATAAATTTGTTTTTTAAATTCTTTTAATGATTTGAAACATTTTACAATTAAATTTGATTTATATTTTTTTTTCGCTCAAAAATGCGCGTAACTCTTTCGATATTTTTATAACATAATTTATTGAAATCGAAAGTTTGCTTGAACTAAATATAAAGTTTTGTATAATTTTAGGATTTATTATCAATCTAGAAAATATTTATCTTATTGTTAGTTATCGAGAGACCCACATTTTACCTACCGAAAAAAACAAAATCGTCTAATGTTCTAGTTTGTGATAATTTGCAACATTTGCGATAATTTTTGTAAGAAATAAATCCGTGATCGTAATTTTTTGATATATCTATCATTCGCAGATGAGAGAGTTTTCTTTTTCTAATGAAGAACTATAATTATAGATATATATTAATATATAATTTGCAGATGAAGTTATTATTATTAACAAAAACCGAATTTTATTGAACAGATTATAAAATCGAAATATTGTTATTAACTTTTTATCGTCAACAATAAAATGATGTATGCATCTTTGTTTTGAATAACACTTATGCTATTTTTTCTTTTTTTATATTTTGTTACCGATTTTATCTCGAATATATATATATAAATTTTTTATGATTAATAAGCAAAATGTTTTACTAAATCGTCTAGAGTGTTGCTCTTTTTTATGATATCAAATTTATAAAAATAATTGCGCTAAATCTCGGAGTAGTGAAAAAAAAAATATTTTTCGTCAATAAACTATTGAAACTATTGAACACACATTATTTTAATTCATACTTTTACGATAAATTTATATTACGAATGTTTTATAATTTATAATGTTTGTTCGACCAATTTCTATGTCAATATGGAATTGTTATAGCTTGATCGCACGCAGTTAGTTAACAAAAAGTTCATTTTAGAAATAAGATAAATAAAAAATAAAATTGAAACTTGATATTTTTAATTGAAAATTTAACTTGCATACAAAACTGAACTATTTTGCATTATGAAATTAGTTCGCATTACATTATACTTGTGCATTAATTTTTTTAATTATGCGAATAGAAAACAATATTTAAGCAACTATAGAAATAGCTCAATATGTGCAATCTCGAAATACCTCTATTACGACGAAACACAAACATTTTGTCTCTTTGTGACAAAACTTCTGTAGATATTCTTCTTGATATATGTATATATTCTGAAATTATATATTCTGAAATTATATATTCTGAAATTATATATTCCGAAAACAAATAGAAGCGAAGGAATTTACTATAATGCAGTAGACTTACAGCAGCGTATACATTGATGTTTTGTGGGAAATTTTACTCTTTTTTCACATACATAACTAGAGCAACAAAAGCGTGCGCTGCGCCATTCTTCGATTTAATATAAAAAAGAATGATATTTTTTATAAAGTTTGTTTAAACTTGATTAATATTTTTTGACAGAAATCAGCTGATTAAAGAGTTAATTTGCTAATTAATTTCTAAAATAATAATATATTATAAAAATTAAAATAATTAATGTTTTAAATAATATGTCATAATTCTTTAAACTCGATTAATATTTTTGACAGCTATCAGCTGATTTCTGTCAAAAAATATTAATCGCAGATATAAGGCATTAGAATATATTATTTATAACATATTACTATTTTACATTTTATAACATTATTATTTTAAAATTTAATTAGCAAATTAACTCTTTATTTAGCTGATTTCTGTCAAAAAATATTAATACAGCGAAAATTGGCTAATTAAATTTTAAAATAATAATATGTTATAAAAATTAAAATAATAATATGTTTTAAATATTATGTTATAATTCTTTAAACTCGATTAATATTTTTGACAGTTATCAGCTGATTTTTGTCAAAGAATATTAATCGCAGATACGACATTATCACATATTATTTACAACATATTACTATTATAAATTTTATAACCTATTATTGTTTTAAAATTTAATTAGTAAATTTACGCTTTATTAATATTTTTTGACAGAACGTTAATTAGCAAATTAATCAGTTAATTTCTGTCAAAAAATATTAATTAAGTTTAAACAAACTTTATATAAAAATATCATTCTTTTTTATATTAAATAGAGTAATGGCGCGCGTATGTGTTGTTCTAGTATATATGTATATAAAACAAATAAAATAGATTGAAAAAATATGTGGTAAATAAATCCTCGTTCAATATGTATATCTTCCCTAACGTCAGAGTGGAGAAATTATGATATTATCAAGAAATTATGATATTAATAACATGTAATGGGTTATGAATGATTCAGGATTTGATATTAAATAACTTTACTGTAGAGTTCTGAATAATGCCAGCAAAGCTGGATTATATACGACCGATCATCTACTTTGTTAAATTCGATGGGGAATACTATAGTCGCGCGGCGTGTGGAAGTTTCTATATATACCTGATTCATTTATCGATATATATAAATCAATTGTGGGATTCTGCGAATCGGCTATAAACAGCACAAAATTTCATATCGCGGCTTTACCGTCTCGCCGTATATGAACCGTGATTAACCCTTTGACACGTCGAGTGCAGAACGCCGATAATTACCGTGGCAGGATGATCAATAATTCCCAACTGGTGGATTAATCGCAAAATTTCTCGGCAACGTAATACTAGAGACAAACGATCCTTTGTGTTCTCGCCGAAGGTAATTAAATAATTCCAAATTATCACTCGCGCGCTCCCAGGGCATTATTATATTTACGACTGTGTCCTCGTATATCCTGTGTTTACAATATTGTGGCCAACCGTATTAGAACAAAGCATTATTTGCTGCAAACGTTATATATACATTAATTGACCGATCTATTGAATCTCACGGTTATTTCCTATTTAAGGTACCGAGATTTTTCAATAGCTTGAAAATAAGGAGTAAGAGTAATTTTTTGATGAGCGAAAGTGAGTTTTCTACCAAACAAAGGAGTTGTGTTTTGTTGTGCAAATATACCAAAAAATCCTTAAATAATACTAAGTACTTTCCGTAATGTTTACATGAAATTATGCAAACAATAAAATTAGCGTCCAGAAATTATTCAGTAGTAAAAGTCTTTTTTGGTCAGACACAAGATCGATCGACACTCGAGTAGACACAACATTACGTTATATTTTCTGTACTTATATTTTCTGTATTGTGCTAAATAATTATGCTTATTAATGATGCAATAAAAATTATGGATGGAAAATATAATCACGAAACACATTGATCTTTATCAAATTTAATTTATCTAGTCTATCGTACGAAGCTACTTGAAAAGAAATATTCGCGATAGCCCTTGATTGTCGTCTCGAAAGAATCTTCCATATATGAGACATTGATTTAATATTCGGCGAAATATCGCGGTGATCCAGGTGGCGGACTCATAAAGACGATAGTCATAAAATGTAACGGGTGGGACGAGCAAACGGCAAGACGGCAACAGGACGAACCGAGGACCATCATAAAATCCGTATCACTGTTTCAACGGTGTCGATCGAAATAACAGATTCGAAGCGAATAGGCGGGCGAATACATATATACGTATATATACAGGGTGATTCTAAATAAGTGCAAAAGATTTTAGAAAATAATTCTTTGTCGAAAATTAAGGCAGATCTTTCACATACTCCTATATCCTTCCCTGAGGAATTACACTCTTTCAAAGATGGAGGTGAAAATTCGGTTATTTTTTTTTCTTCAATTTTGTTCCATTTTTTACCAACATTTACTATAATTTTGTTTTGCTTGTTTTTTATTTATTTTAAAATTCAAAAGGAGTCATTATTTTTTGCATGTTTTCAATTTTTGCCATCGTTTTTATAAGTCTTAAATTAAAATTCTATTAAAGCAAACTCTACCTGAAATTAATTGAAAAATATGGTTTTATTAATATTTTATTTCTACAAGGCTTAATTTGCAAAAAGATCTCTTTATTTTTAATAGCTTATAACTCGAAAATTATTGGTGCCTCGACATTTTCACTGAGGAAAAATTGTTTCCAAATTGGTCAGAGAATTTGATGGTGTGATCCATATACGTTTTTTCAGTTACATCCTGTATATCTTTTATATAAATATATACTCTTATATATCTCTCTGAGGAATTACACTCTTTCAAAGAGGAAGGTAAAACTTGGATTTTAATTTTTTTCTCAAATTTTGTTTTTCTTCCATTTCTTCCAGCATTTATTATAATTTTGTTTTGCTTGTTTTTTTTTATTTTACAATTTAACTTCTCGTAATTTGAAACCTTTGCCATTTAGCACAGTGCTGTGCATGATAATGTATTTTAATTTTTTTCTTGCAAACTATTGATTTTACGAAAAAAATAAAAGAAATGAAAAAGTTTCTAAAGGAATCAAGCTTTTCAACGCATATTTTTAGATGACCACATTCCGATCCGTTAAAAAGTTCTAATAAAAAATTGATTAGAGGTTCCTAGTTTCATCTCCATATAACAATATAGAAGGATTGAAAAAATATTAATATACATCCTTTTTATTAGTAGAAAATATCCGCTAAATTTATTATTTTAACTCGTCCAAAATTTGAGGAAAAAAAATAAAAACCTAATTATTACCTCCCCCTTTGGAGGAGTGTAATTTCTCAGGGAGGGATATAGAAGTATATGTTTATATAAAAAATTCCCCCAAAGAATCACTACAATTTTTCGCACTTATTTAGAATCACCCTATATATATACATATATACATATGTATACATATACACGCACAAGAGCGTGCATGGCGAGCATTAATCGTCGCGCCGTCGTTACGTTAATTGGCCGACGACGCGGACGCCGGCAAAACTGATCTGCGTGGCGCGGCGCCCGGCGTCGTTAAGCCTCGATAATGATGTCCGCGGTATCGATTTTGCATCATCAAAGCGCGACACGCCGATCTCGCTCGATCATGACACGCATGATGACGCGCATATTATTCGCGCGTCGCGTCGCGCACTCATCACCTCCGAAAATTTCGCCCGACGTGCTTTCCGGATCTCTCCTCTCCGCTCTCTCTCCCCCGGTGATAGCGTCAAAGTGCAAATTGTAATGTGGCTCGATCGTCGTCATTCCGAGGGCCGCCGCTACCCGTCTGGAATTCGCGGTCTATATAGTATATCGGGAGGGAATTATTATTAATAACGTATCGCCGGGAATTCTCCGATGGGGCTGACCGGTTTTCTGGATATATATCTTTCTGCGCGACGAATACATTATTATACATTTGATATACGTATATTCGATAGAAATTAAACGCGACGAAAATTAATTAAAATAAATTTCATCGCGCAAACGACAATTCTTATGGACTCTGAATATTTTAGGAGAAATTGTTATTTTGATGAATTTGTGTAATTTTACATCATTTGTCGAGAGAGAGAGAGAGAGAAAATTACAATTTCACGGTGGATTCATTAGGCTCTTAAATTACTCTTGCAATTTCGAATAAATGAATCTTTTTGTATGCATTGTTGCAACTTGTCTACAATTATTTTGAGTCATATCAAATTGAAGAATTAAAAAATAGTGAAATGATTAAGCGTTACAAATGCATGTGAATAATTAGATATTAGATTATTTAATTATTTTTGATATTAAATTTCTATCGCGTTGGTTTGAATTAAACTTTCTATAATTTTCTATAATCCACAATTTTCATGAAGTTTACTTTCACAAATTAAAACGTAATATTTTACGATCTGAACTTAAAGTAAATCGGAAAGAAAAATACCAACGAAATCAATATCCTGTACAGAAATAAGATCTTAACGGGAATGAAATATTTATTATTGCTATCGTCGAAATTGGATGCAAGCGAGATTTAAGCTCTTTTTTACATTACCTTTTGTAATAAATCGCGTTCCTTATTTCTACAGCGAAACAGCAGGGACATATGGCAGAAATCTGTCTGAAATATATTGCATCAAACTTTGCAATAGGGACAGCACCATCTGCATCGAATTTCATAATATCGGCATTATGGAAAGCACATCAGATATTCATATTAAATCTTTGAAGACTATGTATGATTAGAAACATCGGTAAACAAACAGAATTAATGTGATACGCTGCAGGAATATTGATTCTACGATATTAGTACACGACACAATTCATCTAGCATTATGTACAAATGAAACGTAGATCGCTAAGCTGAAGTTTAATTAATTTGTTGATGCCTTGTTTCTAACAGTAAATAGGTACATATACAATTAAAATCAGAATCAATAAATTCGCCAAGTAATGCCGTGCTTTATTAATTGCTTTCTTAATGCATATTTAATTTAAGAAGACTGAATAAATTAATATATTAATATATATTTTTAATAATTTAATAAATTATTTTACTTTTTTATAATTATTTTTTATAAATTAATTATTTTAAAGATCGGCAATTTTTGAGTAAAGTTTTTCAATGTACGTATTCATTAAATTTTTATGCAAGAATTATTTTTGCATTCAACAATAAATAAATCTCGTTGGTTTTGTTTAATAATGAGAATAACGAGATTAAATAAACGCGTACCTTCAGATGATTACAATTAATTTCATTTTGGTATCAATTAACGCCACGAATTATTTGGGTAATCGTATACGTTGGATAATAACGCGCGAAAAGTCATGATATCGTAATTCACAATCTGTGTGATGCAACGATGGATTTAATATGGCACGTCAGACGGATAGGATATAGGACTGTTATATCTCGCAGGAGATGACTATAGTTGGAATCATAAGCTATATTCGTTTAATCCAGAAGTAACAATTCGCATCCATGTTGTCGACAATGCACACAATAATTGTTACACGATACTTATCTCTCTTCGATATACATATATATATATACAGGCGTTCAAATCACTATAAACAGAATTACGTGACGCGTGACGCTCGACATCCTCTTTCGAACGATCGTGTACTTGTTTATATAAGCGCTCCGTAATGGAAACTCTATAACTTGGTTATTTCTACAATTATCCATTTCCTTCGTGGTATAACTAAAAGGTATAACTAAAAGAAATGAAACAAATAAGGGAAAGAAATCAAAAGGGTAAGAATTAAAAGTCAGAGTAAAAATCATAAGTCACGAAAGTTAAACAAAAGCTAAATTTTTATTATCGCATCTTTGTAAATATAACACTAGTTTATAAAAAATATAATTTTTTTCATTATTTTAAACCAGACAAAGTGTTCTTATAGATTTTTGAACGCTGAAAACGATGCCGCAAGCCAATTTTCATCAGTACGTCAGGTTTCCGAAATAATTGAGTTTAATATGCAAAAAATGGCTTTTTTTGCGATATTTGAGATTTTTTTGTGAAAAAGGTTAACGTTATCTGAACATTCTGATCAGATGTCATGAATGTATTGTTCATCTATAAAATGCATTTTTTTAATTTTGATATCTTACTTTTTAGTCATATTAGGAAGGGTTTAAATACAAAGTTTTGCTGAGATAGCAAATATTCTGTCTTTTCTTTTATCAAAAAAATCTTTTTTCTTTAGGAGCATCTCCATATGAGTCGTTCCTCGCTTTAATCTTTTATAACATGGTTAAAAAGTAAGATAATGAAATTTAAAAAAATGTATTTTGTAGGGGATAAACAATACATTCATGATATTTGATCAGACTTTCACACCGATAACGTTAATCTTTTTTACAAAAAAATCTCAAATATCGCAAAAAAGCCATTTTTTACACCTCCATTATTTTGGAAATCTGACGCGCTAGTGAAATTTGGTTTGCGGCATCGTTTTCCAAAAATCTATAAGAAACACTTTGTCTGGTTTAAAATAATTTTTGGCTATAAACTAGTGTAATTAATCGAATAAATTTGAAAGATTACTGAATAAATTTAGAAAAAATATTAAAATAAAGTATCAATAATATAGAGAGATTGACTATAAATGTTTCTCTCTCTGATATTGACACAGTTGCAAACGCGAATGTCATCAAACACGCTCATGATCCGCGGAATACGTTTTATCGATGTAATTATCGCCGGCGAGCGTTGTAATTCCGTCATTTACATTAAGTATTTATCTTACACAGTGTAAAGCGCACATGTTTGTTCATAGATTGCGAATGTATTTATTACAGCGCGACATATTTCAAAGCAAATATATGCACATATATGCCGATCGTACATAGCGTTATATTAGTTTGCGATATTTTCCACCGACGTCATGTAATCAGATGAATGGAAATATCGCGGTCTCGCACACACAGGCACATGATGTAATCTATAGCAGCACGAGGGGTGGTTTTCGCATGACACACGACGCTGCTGGTCAAAATCATAAGCCACCATGTCTAGTCGAGATATAACACGGCTAGGTGTTACCAGGCTTGCATCATACACCCCTTTTGCGAGGGAGTTCCATAATTCTCACCCTATCACCTCCCCGGTGACTTATGGTTTCATCGTTCGCACTTACGCTTGAAACCGCTGTGTAACGAGGTCGTCGAATATGGAGTGCTATAAAGCGACTTGCAAGAATAGAGTCAGACCATATGGAGAACCGATAAGAGAAATGAATGACTGTGATATATGAAGATTATTTTATTCGATATTTATCCAATTGCGCTAAAATAGAAGCTTCAGTGTCTAAATTTGATTGCCATTGCGAATTGATTTGTCTGCTCATAATAACCAGACAATCGACTAAATCCGATTAACGTCTGAATATCAATGATGTATCCGGCATAATTAAATCACCGATAACATCCATAATAGACTTTGATTCAGCTTTAAATGGCCGATCGAGGAGATCGTATCGTGGATATGATGCTATTTATAGCGCAAGGCTGACTGTTGCATCACGTATAACCTTCTAAGGAGGGGATGAAGAGAGGGATCATAAGCCGTCTAGTCACAACATTATCGTGCCCTCTGCGCAATGCCTATCCCCCGTTACATCGTCCTCTCTGATGCTTGCAATTCTCCGGACTATGTTACGTTCTATTCCACGGCGGTGTTTCCGCAGATGGAAACCGGCCAAATCGTGTGGGAAGAGTTATGGGTCTGATGCGCGACAGTTGGATCAGGGGATCACTTATTGCGCGATTTCGCGAGGACTTTGTCGAGGGGTTGGGCTACGTACGGTGGAATCGAGGATGATTCAAGTCGCCAGCGCATTTGCTACCAGGACATTATTAAAGGAAGACGTTTTTGCGGTCACGATAATAGAGTGTATATATACTTGTAAAATGAACAGACTTGTAAATTGTTGAGATGCCATTTAATGACAGTTCTTACGTTCAGAAATAATGTGCTTCAATCAATTCAGTATTCGTTAAAGGGATATATATCTTTGTCGCGCGCAAAAAATGGTCTATTTTTGGGAATTTTTTCTCAATAACGTAGTAACCAGGGTTACTTTTTATTTTATTTGCTACATATTTGAGTGTATGCATATAAACAATTATTAAGTTTTATAAAAAATTATAACTTTTATGACAAGTTGCGTGCGCACCAGTGATGGTTCCAGTATCTGCATGATTTTGCACTGTAAGTTGATTCGATCTGAAAGATAAAAATATTTTCTTGTAAAGAAATGTTATACTATGATCTATCGGGGGCTTTTTTTGATTTTCCATCTTGTTTCTTTTTTATAACAAAAAAGTAGAAACAATTTTGAAGTAAACTTGTAACTGTTTCTTTCGAGAGTTATCTAATTTCATGAATTTTTATTAATTAAAAAATCCCTCCGATAGATCGTAATTATAATAAGAAAATATATTTTTTCAGATCGAACTAACGTATAGTGCAAAATCATACAGCTACTGGAATTTTTACTGGTGCACGCAACTTGTCATAAAAAATTATACATTTTTATAAAACTTGATAATTTTTTATATACATACACTCAAATATATGTAACAAATGAAATTTAAAAAAAACCAGCATTGATTGTTATGTTATTTACCGAGAAAAAAATTCCCGAAAACAGGTCATTTTTGCTCTTGATAAAAATATGTATCCCCTTTAATTCGATATTTCCGACAAACACCAATTTATTAAATATAGAAGCAAATGATAAATATAATAATAATTAATATTACTTAATATACAAACACATTAATGATATTGAAATTGTTATTATTATACTCCGATTGTATACTTTAGTTAAATATTGCATACATATGTGTATGTGTGTGCAGATGACATCGGTGCATCGTCATAAAGAGTATAAATTTATCGCTAATATCAATTTCGCTCCGATATCTGATTTGCAATCGATGTTACGTATGTTTCGCCGGCGGAAGAGCGCGCGAAATGAATAGGATTTGTTCTGTCGTTGCGCTGCGCGACCGAATACATATACCATCCATTATATCGGATGGATATTTATCGCCGACGCGTCCATAACGGCCCCCCCCTGCTCGCAAGATAAAACCCCCAGACACGGCGACACAGCGAGTTGAATGGGCACGGCGGTTCCGCCCGATATCGTATACGTAACTTCCGGCGTTCGCGCGTCGACAAAATCTCTGGTCTATCCACTTAAGATATCGCGATAAGGTCATCCCTTTTCGCCGGAAACCGCGCGGCACTTCATCGCCCGATAACAGCTGTAAAGGCTAATCGAATCGATCATGAATGAGTATTATTACTGGGAAAATATTCTTTTTTGCATGATTTATTTTGGTGACAAGTACGTTAGTAAATTAGGATAAATGCATTACTAAAAAAAAAAGAGAACACTTTTCTTATTCTATAAGTTATGCTATTTTCAAACCACTGAAACTCGGCGAAAAATCATCGTAGACTAAAAATTAAAAAAGCATTTTGAAGTTTGAAAGTTTCAACTTTAACGATGGTTTTAAAAAAATGTTTTATCTTTTCGTTCTATGCTTTAAATAAGGACACATTATTTTGTTCCCTAAAATTACATATTTTTGACACTTTGTACCCTAATAAAAAAATTTTGCTCGAAAAATTATATTCAAGTTTCATAAACTACAACAATTTGCCTACAAAACGCTGTTTTAAAAATTTTCCTACGATTTTTTTTGACCGAGTTACATGATTTTGTAACTAAATCTGTATTTTTCAGAACAAGGAAAATAAAAAATATTTTTTAAAATCATCGACAACGCGTTAAAGTTGACACTTCTAGCTTCAAATTGCTTTTTTAATTTTTTGTCTACGATGATTTTTTGTAGTATGAAGTATTGACATCATTTCTAAAAAATATAGGTTTAGTTTAAAAATCAATAACTTGATAAAAAAAAATCGTAAAAAAAACGTTTTGTAAGCAAAATGTTGTGTTGTATATATTTAGAAACTTTTGAGTAGAATTTTTCGAAACAAATTTTTTTATCGAGGTGCAGAGTGTCAAAAATACGTAATTTTAAGAAACAAAACAATATGTCCTTTTTTATAGCATAGGACGGAAAAATAAAAAAAGTTTTAATAACAACCGATTCCGTGTTAAAGTTGAAACTTCAAGTTTCAAAATGCGTTTTTATAATTTTTAGTTCAGGATGATTTTTCACCGAATTTCAGCGATTTGAAAATAGTATAATTTTCAGGCTAGGAAAAGTGGTGTCTATTTTTTTTTTTTGAGTAGTGTATTTTAATTTGGTGTCAATTTTTTACGCATTATCTTTTATAAATATTGAAACGCAAGAATACAGGAGACCAAGACGTAATAATAAATGACGTAATAAATATCGCATTGAAAATTAGACCGTGTTTGTAGCGCTGTTTTTATGAATTATTTACGATCGTACGGATTTTCTTTCGCCATTACGTTAGAAAAATTGCAAGATATATATAACGGGGAGGATTACTGTCTAATTCGGTTATTTGTATCACCGTAAAATAGAGTTAACGGAGCGTAAAAATAATTTTACAAGAAAGAATAATGTAGG
Organism: Prenolepis imparis; assembly: GCF_030444845.1. Classification (NCBI taxonomy): domain Eukaryota; kingdom Metazoa; phylum Arthropoda; class Insecta; order Hymenoptera; family Formicidae; genus Prenolepis; species Prenolepis imparis. The sequence continues at coordinate 4,734,752 of NW_028141166.1, read as the reverse complement.
AATTATACCGTTATATATATCGGAAAAATTAATAACAGCATTAAACTCTCTTAGAGGTAAAAAACTACTCTCCTTCTTAGATAATAGATAGTATTACAATCTTCGTTATGACGCGCAGAATTATCCGTTCGATCTAACTCCATCTCTTACGATACCTATTGTTTTACTTATTTATTCGTAAGCCTAATATATATTTATATATATACAATATACTTACATACCCCCCCGTACCCGACACTTTATTTATCGCTCACGAAGGAAAAGAACTCTGCTCCCTCGGCGCCAGAACGAACTATTTACGGAGCTCTTGTAGTCTGCAGGAAATAAGTAAGTTTCGACCGCTGCCTCGATCACCTCCGTGTTGCTCGTGGCGGGAAAAAAGTTTCTATGACTTTGCCCGGGTGTGTCGGGTGTAGGAGGAGGAAGGAAGCGCCGCGCCGGCCGCCGCCTTCGCCGGGGATGCATTGTCGTTCGTCGTTTCTGCACTCCATCCACGTCTTCCGGTTGCTTTTTATTGTCGGAGCGCACGGAGGTACGCCGCAAAAAGACATACGACCACGGCCGCATACCCAATAATGTTACGGGCGATACACAGCAGCCAGCGTCGCGGTGCACCGTACACCACCACCGCGTCGAAGAATCGAATTCCACCGAGCTCTCGGGCTCGATTCAGAAGAGTAATCGAGCCGGTATTGAAATAGCAATTCGTCACAGCTTCGCGGCGCATAGTTACGTGGTTTACCATTTTCTCTCAAATTCATCCGCGCCATCATTTCCGGCGTGACCAATGAAGTTTGAATCATTCTCATGTCAAAGGCCGCGTTTGTTATACAATGATTCCACAATTGCCACCAATTGCATTAATCCTCTCTCTCTCTCTCTCTCGACTGTATGTCGAACAAATATCAGGCAAATATTACCGCTGATGATTTGAACATTCAGTTTATATACAAGGTGATTCTAAATAAGTGCAACAAATTTCAAGGAGTTGCACTCGTTCAAAGAGGAGGTGAAAATTAGATTTTTATTTATTTTCTCAAATTTTAATCAAGTTAAAAAGAATGAAATTTGGTGGACATTTTCTGCTAGTAAAAAGGATATTTATTAATATTTTTTTCAATCCTCCCGTATCATTATATAGGGATGAATTTAGCAACCCTTATTCAATTTTTTATTGGAACATTTTAACGGGTCGGAATATGATCATCTAAAATATGCATTAGAAAGCTTGATTTCTTTAGAAACTTTTTTATTTCTTTCATTTTTTTTTAAATCAAGTTTGCAAGAAAAAATACATTATGATGCATAACACCATGTTAAATGGCATATACATAGGTTTCGAATTATGAGAAATTGAATTTTAGAATAAAAAAGTAAGCAAAATAAAATTATAGTAAATGTTGGGAAAAATAGAACAAAACAAAATTTGAGAAAAAAATAAAAATAATTTTTACCTTCTTTGGAAGAGTGTAATTCTTTAGAGAGGGATATAGGAGTATATGTATGTTAATATGAAAGATCCCCCTTAATTTTTGATAAAAAATTATCTCTTAAAATTTTTCGCATTTTATTTAGAATTATCCTGTATATTTGTTATTGCTGTTAGAGATTATCTTTAGTTTACGTATTCACGGAGAATTTTGGAGCAACCGCATATATTATGATTTTTTTTCGAAAACGGTTGACAATTGCAAAAAATAATAGAAAGTAGTAGAGAAATAGTAGAAAGAAAAAAGTTAAATAACTTAATAATTATTATTTTCATCGCGTAAAAACGATGATAGTCGTACGAATCGTGACTGTTTGCGCGTTTTAAAGTTATAATCAATGTTTAAATGTTTTTCCAACTCTCTCGACAAAGACAAAAGGAGAAAGCTATGCAGGCGAACTTTGCAATTCCGAAGTGAGAAGAAAGATTCCGTTCAGAAGGAACTATTACTTTTAATCCGCTCAGACGGAACCTTAACTTCTAACCCAGTTTTTTGACGCGCTTGTTTCTCAAAGCTTTAGTTACGACGCTAAATTTGCCTACTCGCGCAAAACACGATATCTATTCATATTTCTCGCGAATTGATCTCACAAAAGTGCATTTTCGAATACGAATAAAATAAGCCGCATTTTTATCGTAACAAATTTTGTTGCAAAAGATGATTTAAAACGATTCAAGACGATTCAACGAAAAAACTGTTTAATTTTAATTTTAAAACATTATATAAGTTGCAATATAAAATACTTCGCACATTTCGATCGAAATATTTCTCTCATCAGAAGTCAATTCTTTGTTGACTCGAAAATCAGCTCTGAATGATATTATTCCCCTTTTTCTGATAAATAAAAAATTCTGATAATCTCATCTACAATTTGCGCAATCGCAAACCCTGGAGATTCGTCTTTATCACGCATGATTATGTAAATTTTCCGCAAAGTTAATTGTCGTTCGTAAATATTATATAAAATTATCGAGTTGCGCTCGATTTATGAATGAGTGGTCTTGCGTGGCATATGTGGAAAAGGGGAGGGAGAGATAGGGGTGCAGGGAGTAGAATAGGACACAACTACTACGCACAACTATGACATTTACTATGGGGTAGCACATAGCTCAGTCACATGTGTGATTCACGTGTCTGTGCGATGCGATTGCGCACTTTCGCTCGTAGATCGTCAGTATCTCAGATCAAAAGAGTAGCAGCGAGTTGAGACAATTTACAGGTATAAAAATACACTAACATAGTGATTTATTTTACATTATTATATAATATAATGTTTATGAAATATTTTCGATTTTGTTTAACAAATTTCAAATATTTAATATTCAATATTTCCAATATTTTTAAATATTTAATATTTAATATTTACAATATTTAATATTTCGCATATTGACGTATATAAAATATTTTAACATTGCGTTTTAAAATATTTATAATATTATGTTCACACACACACATATATATATGTAAATTAGATTTTTATATTTTTATATTTTTTACAAAAGTTTATACATGTAAATAAATCCTTCAGCCGAAGCGTTAAAATTAAAAAAAAATTGTACACAAATTGGAAATTGAACGCAAATTATAAGACGTAATTTGCAATCATAATGAATTATAGTAAGATTCTCAATGAAATTATTATAATTGTTACGATATACTTATATTTTGGTAGCTTGTTTAAAATTTACGTAAAATTAAGTTCAGTAAAGACTAAAGTCCGAAGTTTAGTAAAGACTAAAAACATGTAAATATATCAATTGCGTAATGAATGAATTTATAAATAAGATTGAAATATAAAGCACGAAATCCAAACAATAGTGAAACTTAAGGAATTTATCAGAAAATATTGTAAATATAGTGTATACAAAAACTAAATTAATATATCGATTTAACAAGATCGATTTTAGAAGGTCCTAGATCAGGATGCTAGATGCGTAAGGATACGTAATGACAATTCACGAAAGAACAACAAGGAGAACACATAGAGAATAAGGATATAGTTAGAGTTGTGAATTTATCAGATACAATTGAATCGGATTTGAAGCAAACACAACTTTCTCAAACAAGCATTTATAGAAGAGAGTTACAAATAACGACGCAAGCTCAATTTTGTATAAGGAGAGGAATACTCTCATTAAAAATGTTCAAATATAAAAATGGGAGTTAAAAGGATAATCTTGCTTTTTTCGATTGAATAATGAGTTATGGAAAAGCCATTTAGTCGGCACATAAAATATCTACGATGGCTCCCTTCGATTGCGCGTTTACGACACTTCGTTTACGATATTTCTTTCGTATACTCTGGCAAAGTATGAGAGACTTCTCTGAGAGATGGTGTAAGAAAGAAGAAGAGAAAAATACCTCGTCGATGATGGCCGGAAAACAGCAACCAACTGGTGATACCTAACGAGCTGCTACCGAAGGAACGAAGAAACGACGGGAAGGATCGAAACAAGCGCGGAGAAACGACTGAAGACGCTCGACTGAAGCAAAAAAAGCGGACTGGAAAACGAAAGATTCTCTCAACGCTGTGTTGGTTATAAGTCGAACCTTTCCTCTTCTTCATTCTCGTCGGGGTTTCTTGCTTATTGTTTCTAAGTGGACAGCTTTACGCCTCAAAGAGAAATAATAGAGCAGCTACTTTATCCGCTTTTCTATAACTGTTTACTTATCCTTCGACCTATTATTGCCATCACGCTTCTTTATCACCTCGCATTGCTATAACGACTTGGTGTATAATTCCTGGACAGAATTAGACTTTTCTAGCCGTCTCTCGTGCAGAATAATAGAAATGTAATGTTGCATTAATCTTGTATATAATTTTGAGTTAAAATAAAAAATATCTGTTCAATTCACACTCGTCGGTCTAAAAAAATGAACAAATAAACGCAAATGTTTGCGTCGATTTTAAAGCCATTTATATATCAAGTGGTTACATACCTTTGTCGCGCGCAAAAATGGCTTGTTTTTGACAATTTTTTTCTGTAGTAATCAATGCAGGTTTTTTAAAAAAATTTTTGTTATATATTTGAGTGTATGTATATAAAAAATTATTAAGTTTTATAAAAAAATAATAATTTTTATGACAAGTTGCGTGCATGGTTCCAATGTTCACATGATTTTGCACTGTAAAAAATAAAAATATTTTTTTGTAAAAAAATGTTTTATTTACGATCTGTGTCGAGGGGGCTCTTTTAATTTATAAAAATTCACGAAATTAGGTAACTTGTAAGAAAGAGTTACAAGACTTAAAATTTTTTTTACTATTTTGTTATAAAAAAAATAAGATGGAAAATTAATAATAGCTTCCGACAGATCGTAACTATAACGTTTCTTTACAAGAAAATATTTTTATTTTTTAGATCGAACTAACTTGCAGTGCAAAATCATGCAGACACTGGATCCATTACTGGTGCAAACACAAAAATTTGTCATAAAAATAATAATTTTTTATAAAACTTAATAATTTTTTATATGAATACACTTAAATATGTAACGAATAAAATAAAAGAATTCTGTTATGATTTTGTTATTTGCTGAGAAAAAAAATCCCGAAAAATAGACCATTTTTTGCGCGCGACAAATGTATGTGACCCTTTAATAAATCCCAACAATGTATGGGATACACAGTGACGATTTATTAGGCTCGCGTTCCTCTTGCGACGCAAAATTTCCATTATAACAAATCGCTGCTCGATCGTGATTGACCACGAGACCCGATCGATCTAACCGCGTTTGACATGGCTTCACTTACTCTTCAAGGTACGCGTGTGTCTTTCGAGAAAACGGCGCATTTCTCATTCTCCGCTTGGCCACTGCTCCTTTTTCACCAGGAATGACACTCAGTAAATCATATACCCGTTTGTCCCCCACACACATACACACTTATCACGCCGGAGCACGTATCGTACGGAGGTCTTACTCCGGTACAGGCACGCTTTATGGGTCCCCATATTCCGCACGCGTGTCGCCCGCTATCGTCCTCGTAACACGTGCGCGCGGAAACTCAGGGGGTGATTCCTATTCATCGATCCGCACCCAGAAGGCTTATACGGAAGTAACGACAGTTTTACGGCATCGCGTTGCCCTAGTTATGTTACTTCTTTTGATTCCTCTTTGCGCGACGGAGATAATTTAGCATCAGGTATTAAGCCGCCGAGTGTTAAATTCCGTACATTAGTGTGTAGAATTTGATGACGTTTCGGAGATTATGAAAGGTATATATACAGGGTATCCCCCCCCGTAAAGATCGGATTAGCGCTTAAGGGTAGATTCCTAGGATCATTTGGAGACCACTTTTTCTTAGCGAAAATGTCGAGGCACCAATAATTTTCGAGTTATAAGCGATTGAAAATAAAGGGTTTTTCGCAAACTAAGCCTTGTGGAAATAAAATATTAACAAAACCACATTCTTTAATTAATTTCAAGTAGAGTTTACTTTAATAGAATTTTTATTTAAGGCTTAGTTACAAAGATACATGATGGTAAAAATTAAGAACATGCAAAAAAGGCCTACCTCAACAACTTTTTCGCTGAAGAAAAATCGTCTCCAAATGATTCCAGGAATCTACTTTTAAGCGTTGATCCGGTCTTTACGAGACATTCTGTATTTTATTGTCTCTGTGTTTGAGATCCAAAGAGAGGGATAGCAAATGATGAAGTTACAGGAGTAGTTAGTTACGTAAGGTATATGGGCAGTTATATCTCAAATACGGAACTAAAATTAGCTTACATTGGTACGTCAATTTCTCCAGTTATCAGTTATTTACTGTACTAGAACAACACAAACGCGTGCTACGCGCGCGCACCATTCTTCGGTTTTATGTTAAAAAAAATAATATTAAAAAAAAAAATAATATAAGTTTGTTTAAACTCGATTAATTTTTTCACAGAAATTAGCTGATTAGAGCGTTAATATGCTAATTAAATTTTAAAATAATAATACGTTAAAAAATTAAAATAGTAATATGTGTAAATAATATGTTGTAATATCTTATTCTCGATTAATATTTTTTGACAGAAATCAGCTGATAACTGTCAAAAATATTAATCGAGTTTAAAGTATTATATATATAACCTATTATTTAATACATATTATATTATTTTAATTTTTATAACATTATTTTAAAAATTAATTAGTAAATTAACGCTTTAATCAGCTGACGCTTTAATCATATATGTCATGTAGAGCTTCAATTAATTTTTTTTCAGTAGTAATATAAGACATTAATCAGACGTTGTGATTGCTCGGTAGATACACTGACAAATTATCTAAATTAATTATTATACAACAAATTAATTATTTTTTACAATAATCAAGCTTCAAATACACAAGACATCTCGAAAACATTTTTATGAATACGAGAGAGAAAATATTATTGCGGAGAAAGAGATATTCTCTTTCTCAATGTCTCTTAATCAGCTGATTTTTCTGTCAAAAAATATTAATAAAATTTACTAATTAAATATTCTAGCTTACCTATTTATATTGCGTATGTTACAATTTGCTAATTAAATTTTAAAATAATAATATGGTAAAAGTTATAAAATACGTTGTAAATAATATATGTTATAATACCTTATTCTCGATTAATATTTTTTTTTTCTAAAGCTACATCTTTTCTTTTTCGAATTTTCTTCGAGTTTTAATTAATTATTAATATTAAGTCATATATAGTATCGCGCGCGCTATTAGCATGAAGTTGCCGATGATTGTAGCCTCGGCCATTACCGAAACGCCGCGAGTATCAGGCAGTTCGAGCTGCGTCCCGCTGTGATTAATTAGTAAGCATAATCGTTAGAAACGATTTCTGACCTTTGTATTGTAATATTTATCAATCGCATATCATAATTTCAACGTTAATATGTAGGCGTAATTGTTCGAAACGCATATTTCGCGAAAAATTCGATGCAAAATCTCTTGCCAACATAACCCAACTTAATCTGTTTTCGCGCGCGCGAATGTGTTGCGATCCGTGGATATATCTATCGTTAATTCTAGCTTACATATTTATATTTATATTGTGTATGTTATAATGCGAAATAATAAGATTATTCTAATATATGTATGTATTTTATTTGTTACAGATAGCATTGCGATACACAGTGCGATTCACGCGTCGTGTCGGGAGTACCGTGTAAAGTTTCGCGCGTCGGGAGTGCCGTGTAAAGTGTCGGGCAATCGTAATTATTCGTATTTTCGCGAGTGTCGAGAATGCTTCGAAGAAGCAATGACGGTCGACCAAGAGAGGAGGAGGAGACCCGGGGAAGCATCGGGCGACATCGGGGCAACTGTGAGGTATGCAAAATAAAACATTTTTTCTAAACTGCATTGTTTATGAGATATTCGACACACACTATTCTATACAATTATGTATATACATATTTTGTTTTCAGATCAATGTGCTGTGTACTACAACTCCGCTATTGCACGTATCGGTGAGTGAAAAATGGTTTATTTTATAATATCTCTATAGCGGTAATGGGGGTATATATAATATGTTGAAAAAATTAAAATAGTAACATATATTTTAAATAATATGTTATAATATCTTATCTGCGATTAATATTTTTTGACAAAAATCAGCTCTGATAATTGTCAAAAATATTAATCGAATTTAAAATATTATAACATCCTTTTCTAAAAAAAAGCACGTTAAGGCGATTCTTGCAAGTATTGTCGCATCTTTTCCGATGCTGATTAACTGTTTCGATTCGCATTATGCGTTATAATATACTTTATAATATACGTTATAATATACTTTAAACTCAATTAATATTTTTGATAATAATCAGCTGATTTCTGTCAAAAAATATTAATAAAGCGTTAATTTGCTAATTAAATTTTAAAATAATAATATGGTAAAAATTTAAAATAATAATATGTTGTAAATATATTGTATGCGTGATTAATATTTTTTGACAGAAATCAGCTGATAACTCAAAAATATTAATCGAGTTTAAAGTTTTATAAAATATTATTTAAAACATTATATTATTGTATTTAATTTTATTTTGAACAAACTGTCAAACTGCTAACCCTTGCGATGACAGTCTCTCAATGGTACGAATATAACGCACAACGCGAATCGAGGCAGCCAATCAGCATCGCGGAGAAGAGGCAACAATACTTGTGAGAATTGACCTAACATGCCTTTTTTAGAAAAAAAGGGATATAAGTCGAAATGATCTATTTATACTCTTCGTAAATACCTATTAAATAACTATTCGAAATTAAGACGTCACAATTTTGCGGATGATTCCATTTCGCATGTTTTTTTCCGATTATCGATCGTGCAATAAAAAATGCATTAATGCTCCCGCTGCAGCGAAAATATCCGCGCTACGGGATATACATGATTTTCAACTTCTGTTTCCAACCTGTGCAAAATTGTGTATTATTACATTTGTAATTCAAGCGCATCTCCAATTTCATTTTGTTCCCTTTATTCCAATCCGATATGCAGAACGTCAAATGCTCTTTTATTAAGTCAAATTATGATGAAACAAATAAGTTCGTATTTTGCGTAGAGCGGCTTTTATAATTCAATCGATGCTTCGTTCATATATAATACCCTGTCCGACACGTAACGATGTAGATTCACTTGTGTCGTAGTTTATAATATGTATATAGAAGCGTTTATAGACAGCATACTGACCTGAAATCTGAAGATCGAGAACCATGAAGTCCCATTCACACTTATCCTATCGTCCAACGTAAGATCTTCGGTGGTCCGCCGCAAATCATTCCCGGTGCCAAACTTGACCATCCTTTTTCCTTATCTCTGGCTCTGCCGGAGACCTTATTTTTGTCACAAGCCATTTCTTTAAATTGGCACTCTCTCTCTCGTCCTTTCATATTATCGACAAATTAGATATTTTGAACGCAACAGACCGAGCATCTCCGTTCTAGGTAAATTTTTTTTCAACCCTTATTTAAGAAAATGCTCGAATTGTATAAATCGTGCGGAAATACCGAAACGGCGTCGAATGAAACCGCGCAGTTAAAAACCGCTAAATCTGTCGACAAAATATATATATGAATAGAGTTTGCCAGCGGACGATCTCGGGACGATTTTAGCGTCGCTTTTAGAGGCTGAGAGAAAGAGAGGATGATGATGCGCGATAGCGCCTGTCGCACATCGCGTTGAATATCCCGGGTACAAAGAGCGGGCGGCTTCGGAACGATGACGCCGGGGTGGAAATAGGGGGAGGGGGGTTGGAAAACCGAACGGGAAAGGCATAGAGGGGCGGGGGAGGAAGAGGAAACAAGCGCGCACGTTTCCCCGTTACATTGCGTTACAAAGAGAGCAACCCGTCCGACGAAATCCCTGTCAACGTTAATGCGGGTTCCGCGGTGCGTTAAAATTCCTCGACGGCGAAACAATATTGGCCGCGCGCACTGTGTTTCGCGATCCGTCCCCCCCCCCCCTCCCCCCTTCGCCCCCCCACCCTATCGCGAGCGAATTGTCGTCGGATTTTTTTATTTCCTCTTTTTTTTTCCTCTTTTTATTTACCACCGTTATTTTCCTTTATTTGCGACCGGCTATTCATCGGCGCTGCTGCTGGCTGCCGCCATGGAGTGCTTTTTTGTGCGTGAGATCGCGCGACCATCCGGGGGGAGGGGGGGATTGAAACCGGGAAATGTGATCGATTCTGGAGAGGGCTTAAGCGTGCCAAGTTTTACCACTTCGATAAACCACGGTCGGTTGACTCGGTTGAGATTTGCTCTTACAGTAGTGTAAACGACATTATCTCGCGTACAGAGATATAGGTACGCTTTTGCACAACCGAGTATCGTTCGACTCGAATTCCGCGGAACGGAATATCTATCTATGACGTTCGGCTGTTCGACTTCCGCTTTATATCGAGCATACGAGAGATATTAGAAATAACCGCTGTCTCGTGAAATATCGGATTGTGTCGGCTGTTCAATGGGAAAATTTTGCAAAGAGAGTTCAGTCGAGAACTGACCGTTCGACTATTGGCTGCGAGTTAATGATACACTTGAGTACGGATGTGTTATTTAAAGCATCAACTTGACTTGGTAACAACAATGCGACGTCAATCTATCGATTCGTAGAGAGAAAATTGATTTCACGACGCATTGGACGGACGTATATACGCGTCGATATCAAGTCAATACCCGGCTCGGAAACTAATACCTTGAGTATACATACAGCCGTTACTCTTGGACGAGGATGCTTGAATTATACCTGCTTCGGGGATGATCCATTCGCAACTGGGCCGTTAGTCCTCCTCCCGTCCATCGATCGTATCCACCAAATTACCTGAATTCCCCTATGTATGCCCTCTTAGCAGCGTCTGTAAGCTCCGATATATTCATGACAACGATTACTCGATTATGTTTCCATTATTGATAGAGCCTAATGTACTAGATAAATAACGGATAATCGAGAACGCAGCTGAAATTTTTCTCATATATATTAAACATTGAAGATTGTGTACAAGGTGTTTCTAAATAAGTGCGAAAAACTTTAGGAAATGATTCTTTATCGAAAATTAAGGGGGGTTTTTCATATAAATATATACTCCTCCAAAGGGAAAGGAAAAATTAGATTTTTAATTATTTTCTCAAATTTTGGATAAGTTAAAAAAATGAAATTTGGTGGATATTTTCCAGTAAGCAAGAAAGAAATTTATTAATATTATTTTAATCTTCCCGTATCGTTATAAGGGGATGAAACTAACAACCCCTATTCAATTTTTTATTAAAACTCTTTAACGGATCGGAATGTGATCATCTAAAAATATGCATTAAAAAGCTTGATTCCTTTAGAAACTTTTTTATTTCTTTTATTTTTTTTGTAAACTCAATAGATTTCAAGAAAAAAATAAAAACCTAATTTTTAACTCCTCCTTTGAAGAAGTGTAATTTCTTAAGAAGGCTATATATAGGAGTATATGTTTATATGAAAACTCCTTCCTTAATAATTTTCGACAAAGAATCATCTTCTAAAATTTTTCGCACTTATTTAGAAACACCCTGTACCCTGTATATAGGCAATATTATTGAATTATCAATTTCATTGTACGTACACAAGAAAGAAGAGATATTTAATACTTCGCGATTGCACGCGATTATGCTTGACGCCGAAATCAATATTGAACGAATTACAGCGATTAAGATTAAAATTCATATTCAATATCGGACAAACGATATCGTATTTCTGCACGATATCACAGCGGGGACATTGCATGAACTCTCTCGATAGTTTTTTTTTTTTATTTTTGTTATGTTGCATAAAGTTGCGTTATACATATATATGTATATATACATTGTGGAAATACCGATCGATTAAACGTCTCCGAATTTCAGTTCAACAATCATTATTTTCCACTGTGTCTTGCGCGATAAATTGCATTATATGGGCCGATTATATTCGCTTATCGTTTGACAGGCGCAATCAAGGGAGGAAAGTAAACAGAACTCTGTACAGATGAGACGCAGCTGTGTGACAGCTGAGCTTTTAGCCAATAATACACGGTGAAACTTTTATTTAGTCAATGTTGCGTGATTTCGCGATTGACGCCGCCGGTTACCGGCTTGAAATTCCTGTATCAAACCACAGCTCACTGCCAGTCGTGACAGGACTCGAACAATGTTCGCCATTTTATCCGCAATTACAGTATATATATATATATATATATATATATATATATATATATATGTATATGTATGTATGTATAACCGCGCGGTGCTCCATATATCGGGCTTTCTTTTTCCAGCTCCCTTTCTACCCCAACTCTTCATTCGCATCGTCGAGTCCCACCTAGTTTCCCTCTCCGCTTTGGATGATTGAATCTCACCGAGCGAGCGAGCGTTTCGTTGTAATGAGCTACAATCACATTTCAATGCGATCATTGATCGTTTCTGCCCCGTAACCCGGTGATCGTGATATACTACTACGAGCAATGAAATCTCTCGCATTGATGTCGGTGTAACATTTTAAAAGAATATTTTGCACGCTCTCTGTGTAAAGATACATAAGAAATTACGCGTATAAAATGATATAATGAAGTATCTCGCTATTAATATGAATAATATTGATATTGAAAAATTACCTCTTTTTATAAATATATACAAAGAGGAAACGTTAAATTATCGATAGGGTTTAATTTATCAAAGGATGTCTGCGAACATTAATATGCAGAATATTTCTCATCATGCACGATTTTAACTACCTATAAATTAATATAAGTTTAAATTTAAAAGCAGCACTTTGGCTGACGCTCTGTTTTTATATACTCTTATTTTTTTCTATACGTCTGCACACTGCTATTGTGCGCATACTTAATAAAGTTGCATTCATAATATTATTGCATTCACATCGCGTGTTAAATGTTGCATTGAGCTGTCTAGACGAGATGATGAATTTGCCGAGAAATTTTACATATATAGGTGTAAAGAGCCGATAGATAGCATCAAGCTCAAAGACCCGCCCTTTCCCACTCTTGTCTTATTAGCGAAACTTGAAAACTGCAAAGTCGGCTCCGTAACACTCTCTGGTTCTCCGTGAGAAAGGCGCCCGACAAACGCGACGATGTCATCAACTAAGAATGTTCTGTAAAGTTGCCTGATTTATGAGCGCCGACGAGGTAACGCGAAGGGATTCCGACGTAAGTTTAAACGTTTCTCTACGCGAATCCCCCCTCTTCTGTTCCTTTCCCTCTCTTAATCCTCAGTCGAATGAATAGTTTGGTACCGAAGTTTCCACTCGGCGTTATGCCCACGTGCGCGCATCTGCGAGGCTGCACGCGAGGAAACGAGCCTTCCGAATCTTGATTAATGTAATCGGGATAACTGTGTTCCCTCGAAAGATTTTACCGAGTTGGAGAAATCGTGTACACCTTCATTTCCTTCATTCTACAGGGTGATTCTAAATAAGCGCGAAAAATTTTAGGAAATGATTCTTCGTCGAAAATTAAACGGGGAAAAGGATCTTTCATGTAAACATATATACTCCTCCTATATTTTTCTCTCAGGAATTAGTCTTCCGAAGAAGAAAGTGAAAATTAGGTTTTTATTTTTTTTTCTCAAATTTTGTTTTTTTTCCAACTTTCTATTTTTATCATAATTTTGTTTTGCTTGTTTTTTTTTATTCTAAAATTTTACTTCTCGTAATTTGAAACCTATGTCATTTAGCTTTGTGCTGTGCATGATAATATATTTTAATTTTTTTCTTGCAAACTATTGATTTTACGAAGAAAATAAAAGAAATAAAAAAGTTTCTAAAGGAATCAAGCGTTCTAACTCATGTTTTTAGATGATCACATTCAGATCCATTAAAAAGTTATAATAAAAAATTGAATAGGGTTGCTAGTTTCATCCCCATATACATAACAGCACGGAAGGATTAAAAAAATATTAATAAATATTTTTTTTATTAGTGGAAAATGTCCACCAAAATTAATTTTTTTAACTTGTCCAAAATTTGAGGAAAAAAATAAAAACCTAATTGTTACCTTCCCTTTTGAAGTGTAACTCCTTAGGGAGGGACATGAGAGTTGTTTATATGAAAAACTCTCTTTAATTTTTGACGAAAAATCATTTAAAAAAATTTTTCGCATTTATTTAGAATCATCTTGTATGAGTTTTCAATTAATAAAGATCTGTTTGCATTAATAAGCCTACACTGCGTATCAACAAGAAATCTTGCAAAAATTTGAAACACAAAGCATGCATTTGAAGTTGTCATAAAAAAAATATTTTCATAAATCAAAAAGAGAAAATTATTCTTTTATTGTATACGTGTATTGTAATTCTACGATAGTATTCATCTTTATTTAGCAACAGGTACGACATTAAATGTGATTTTTTAAATTCTTATTATGTGGAAATCTGAGTGAATAGCGTATTTCAAAAAAACACACAGAACAGTCTTTAAACGAAACGACAGAGCATTGCGCAAATTTTTCGCAAAGTAATTATTGGTTGTAATACATGATAATGTTTGATGCACGCTAAAATTGAATTGTTTTTCTAAAGAGCTTATTCACAGCTCTTGGCAGTTTATCCCCATTGCCAATGTGCTAATTTGTTAGTCCTTTGTTTACTCTGATGATATTATGAATAGCCGAGGAATACGCGAACGCGTCCTTTCATTCCTATCGATAACATTGAAAGAGACTCGTTTGCAATATCGAAAATCAACAGTACGTGCGTATGTTACGGGAATACCCCGGTTGTTTTAGAGCGCTCGTTCCGCTTTCATAGCTTTCGCGCGAGAATTGATCAGTGCATTAATCCCGGTATTAACACCAATTCGGCATCGCTAATTGGCCAACTGGAAATTTGAGCCCGGCTTAAATTTTAAACTTGATCCGCTTTTTCGATTCATCGCGCATGCGGTAAATCGTGGCTTTAAAGTCGGAGGAATAACACGGGAAAAAATATTTTGTTTCTAGCCAAGTATCTATATTTCGTTTAGTTTTCCTTCGTCCGACAAACTATTATTATATATTTATTATTATATTATCTACCTTGATTTTCATTTGCAATTATTATTTTCAGCGAGATGTGACTTCGCTAATGTCGATTATATTCTGAAATTATGTTATCGTGGCACATCGGCCGCGTAAGCGGATTCGTCGACAAAGTTTCGACGGGCTAAAAGGTACAAGTAATTAACAATTAAACGCGTCCCGTTAAATCGACTCCCTTCCATTGCACGAAATTTTTTATCCTAGAGAAGCAATTTTTATCCGTCGTCTCTCTCTCTCTCTTAATGAATTATTTTCAAGAAATTAACTTAAAAAGTGTCGAGTGACATAAAAGTTTACGGAGCAAGCGGCGATTTACGCTCGAGAGAAATTAGAGAATCCCATTTCTCGCTGTCAGAAAAAGAGACGTCGCTCGAGTGGGTGTGAGAGAAATCGTGTAAAGTGTAAATGAAGCCAACTAAGATGAGAAGAAAGGTAATTTCTTTCGCGAAGCGATAACATCTAATATACTTCTCGATTAATCCTCTGTTCCTCGATAAAATTGCTCTATTATACTTCGTTAAGTCCATTTTAGATGACTTAACTTTCAATTCGCGGGAAACTGGATAAGATTCTATTCATAATTTTATGTGTTTAACATAGAAAATATTTAAAGAGAAGTATATAAAATATGTACGAAATAGAGACAATCAGATTACATACCTAAGTACATTAGGATATATCCAGCATATAAAATTATAAATAGATTTCTATCTTGAAGTCTGTCGCGAATTATAGATTAATGTCTAAAACGAACTTTATGCTATGTAAGAGATTTGTGTGCAATATTTATCAAACAATAATTTTTAAACCAGAATCTATGTATATACAGGATTCTAAATAAGTGCGAAAACATTTAGGAGATGATTCTTTGTCAGAAATTAAGGGGGTGGGGGGTCCATCATATAAACATATACATCCTTCCCAGAGGAATTATACTCCTTCAAAAAGAAGGTAAAAATTAGATTTTTTTTTTTTCTCAAATTTTTTAGACAAATTAAAAAAATGAAATTTGGTGGACATTTTTTTGGGGATGAAACTAACAACTCCTGTTCAATTTTTTATTAGAATTTTTGAACGAGTCGAAATGTGATCATCTAAAAATACGTGTTAAAAAGTTTGATTCTTTTAGAATTAAAAAAAAAATTTTTTATTTTTTTCATAAAAACAATTTGCATGAAAAAAATTAAAATTATCATGCACAGTACTAAATGATCATAATAAGGTTCAAGTTACGAGAAACTGACTTTTAGAATTAAAAAAAAAAGCAAAACCAAATTATAGTAAATGTTGGAAATAATACAACAAAAACAAGATTTGAGAGAAAAATAAAAACCAAATTTTTACTTCCCTCTTTGAAAGAGTGTAATTCCTCAAGAAGGGATATAGGAGTATTTGTTTATATCAAAAACTCCTTAATTTTCAATAAAGAATCTAAAATTTTTCGCACTTGTTCAGAATCATTCTGTATATTTTGATAAACAGTTTCTCTAAGGATTTATTTTCACTAAAATCTAAAATTTTACTAATTTAAATTTCTACTGCAATTACGACGCGATAGAGAATAAATATCGAGTACCGCAACCGAGTGCGAGATCAAAGTTCCGAATCGAAACGTGCGCCTACATTTCTAGACAGATTTTTGGGGTTGGTTTCCGTTTGTGGAGGGCCTCGTCGAAAATGGATTCGAGTCGCGCGGCCGGCCGCGAATTACCATTCCGGAAATGAATATTTTGTCATTAACTTTGCGCGATTCCATTGTAGTAATTGCGAACACTTCCGGCCAGTGGGTGCCAAACCGCATAGCGCTACAATCAATTACGATGGCGTCACGCCGCGCTCCATATATTATGCAGCACATCGAATGCCCTGTCAAATAATACCAATGCGTTTGCAATCAAGCTTCGTGTCACTCGCGCGAGCGCCCAAAAAGCTTGTGTAAAGGCTTACTCACATTAGCACAGTACACTTTACAGAAGAAATCTTTCCAAGAATTTTTTCAAAAAGGATTCACATATAATCGTTCATAAATTTATATCTCATATAATATTTATTATTATATATATATGTTATATACAATTTATATATAACACGTGTATGTCATATAACATTTAATTATAATTATAATATATTATTATATATTATATATTTTTATATATTACATACACCTATATTATATATTTTATATATTATATATATTATATATTATATATTACATATTATATATTATAATTATATATTAGTATATATATTTTATTATAATATGATATATAATATATAATGTATAATATATAATATATAATATATAATGTATAATGTATAGTATATAATATATAATATATGTATAATATATAATGTATAATATATAATATATAATATATAATGTATAATGTATAATATATAATACATTATATAATATATAATATATAATGTATAATGTATAATATATAATACATAATATATAAAATATACATATAATGTATAGGTAATATATAATATATAATATATAAAATATATAATATATAATAAATTTTATAATAAAAAATGACACATCGCGCTATAGAAATTGAAGGCTACATTATGTGAGACTCCCATTTGATCAAAATTTCATTGTATCATAGTATCATACAGTGGCTATAAAACTTCGTATAAGGGCAAATGTGAATTAAACCTGAGCATACGTTGGTGCACGTATGCACGAAGAGGACAAGGGTGTCAACGCGCTGCGGCGTGTGCCTCGATAAATTGGCAGCGTTAAATTTAATGTCATTCATTCCGGCGGCGGCGATGTCGATGTCGCTGCAAGCACGCGCGCTTCTTTTACACGCGTGTGAAACGCTCGCTCACTGTGACAAGATCAGGGTCGATTCTGCGCTTTTTGACGCCCTTCTGCGCGAAACTGTAGATTTTCAACGCTAATAAAACGCAAAATACAATTTATTTCAACAGAATTTTGTTATTAACTTTCGGAAATGCGATATGGAGATGCAAATGTACGGATTGTGGACTCAAAAAAAAAAAGCGAAACAAAAGGATACGCAAGAAGTATATTATATCATTTAATCCCAACGTAATAAAATCGTAGTAGAATATTACAATGTGTCTTTGTTTAAAAAAATATAAAAGTAATGAATTAACAGCTCGAATCGCGTCGGCATAATGTTTTGCGCTTTGGAAAGAGATATTTAATATTTTTTTTTTACATTAATTTGTATGCGAACGCGTATCGCGCTGACCAGGAAACGATCCCGGGTCGAATCACGTCGGCCGCGACATTAAACTGCTCACGCGCCCGCAATAAAACTACCCCTACCGCATCATGGTCGCCCGTACCCCGGATTTGCGGTAATGCGTCGTTTTTGAAAGCGATACTCTGACGCAAATAGCATATGTATGCGTGAAACGCAGAAACGCGGATGACGCGTTTAATTGTGTATTCGCTTTCGAACCGGTGAAAAATTCAAGGCGCGATGCGAAATTCAAGAAATGTTAACGAGACAATTTCCATTCGTTAAAAAATTGCGATAAAACGATCATTCATAATTTCTGTCGTCTGCCCCTTCGATGATATTTTATATAATATATTTTCAAAAATGATATTTTATATAATAAATTAATAATTTTATTATTACACTGATCAACAAAACAAAACTTTTGTTTGAAATATTTGAGCGAATTTAAGGTATTTTGGGGATACTGAACCTAAAAAGGACAACAGTTTTGCCGAATTGACTCTAGTTTTTGAGATTATGGATACTCAAATATTCAAATTATTATTTTACTCCAATACGATCTGTAGCTGCTGACATATGCAGCAGGGTTTGGTCTGTCTTTTTATTCTTTAACATTGTTTTCATCTCCAACGTGATTCTGATGACCCATATAAAAGAAAATCATTTTTCAAACAGCATTTTTCTATGCATTAATTGTCATTATCTGAATCAGCTTACTTTGTTTTAATGTTATTTTATTGAATACAACGTCATTAGGTATTTCATATATATACTTTTGTATGATTTGAGACAATTTCCATATAATTTGGGGATAGGCTACGTCTGATCATTATATTTGTTGCGTTTTTTATGTTTTTTATGGAACACCCATTATCTAAAAAATTAGAATCAATTTAGTTAATGCCATATTCGAAATCAGTGACACAAAGTTACCCTAAAATCTAATCTAATTGACAATAAAATCAGTGTTGACCAGTGTTTTTATTATTTCGATTTAAATTTTTATGTTCTATGAGTCTTGTGTCAATTGTGATTAATCATGTTGATTTATACATATTTTGATTTCGAAAATGACATATCAATAATATATCAATTTTTAGAAGAGAAAAAGAAAAAGAAAGAGAATGAGAAAAAGAGAAAGAGAGAAAAGCAAGGCAATGAAAGGGTTACGCGATCAATGGTTTCGCAGAAGTAGCTCCACTTTCGCAGTAGTTACGGCGCGACTGTAGTCAGACGTTCGCGGCGAGACTCGATGACGACGTCTAGACTCTGTGGTGATTCGCGGCGACCTTGACGACCACCAAACAAAATCGATTTCACTGGCAAAACTCAGGCCCAGAGTAAAATAATCTCACCGGCACTGTTCGCGGAGTGTGTGTCCTCAAAAGGACGGCGGCTCACCGTTTCGGATGAAAGCGGTCGGTTCGCTCTGGATTTCCTTCTCCAACGACACTTTCTTTTTTTTTTTTATCGTCCTTCCTACTTTCCTGCCTGCCCTACCGACGAGTTGAGCCCGTGGGAATTGGGGATTTGCGGTTTACCAGGGAGTGCCAGACGCAAAAAACAAATGAACGGACCACCATATGAGTATAGGAATCTGGCGGCTGTTGTACCTCTTCTTTCTCTCCTTTCTCAACCTTCACCCACCTTCGTTTCTTTATCGCTCTGGTCAGTTTATCTCTTTCAAAGTTTGATACATGACAGCACATCTCCCGGTTATTTCTTCCTGTGTTTTCGTACACTTTTACCTTTTTTATCTTTTGCTGCTCAATGAATTTCAAACAAATGGCATGAAAGGAAAACAGTCTCATTTAGACCTTTCGTCTTTTCATCGTACCCATCAATCTTCCATCTTTGGGTGAACAAAAAATATATAGATATATATTATGCTTTAAGCACTGGCGGATTCTGGGGAGTTTGGGGTTAACCCCCCCCCCGCCCCTTGCAAATTAAAAGAAACAGTTTTGCTGAATTTGTTTAAAAAATATAAATAAAGAAAAACAAACATTAAAGATCTATCGACATCAGGATCCGCTAGTGTATATATATAAGTATAAGATACACTGTAAACTATACTCATTACGCATTCAAGGAGTTAAGTTTAGATTAAGTCAGACATAGGACGAAATGATGAGATAATTTCATTGCACGAAAATAATTAGATGAAATTCTTTATATCTATATAATATATATATAATATATATTATATCTATATAATATATATTATATCTATATAATATATATTATATCTATATAATATATATTATATAGATACAAAGAATTTTGCCTAATTATTTTCGTACAACAAAATTATCTCATCATTTCGTCCTATGTCTGACTTAATCTATACTTAATTTCTTGAATGCGTAATGAGTATAATTTACAGTGTATCTTATACATACATATTGTATATATTATATAGATATAAAGAATTTTGCCTAATTATTTTTGTGCAACGAAATTATCATCATTTCGTCCTATGTCTGACTTAATCTATACTTAACTCCTTGAATGCGTAATGAGTATAATTTACAATGTATCTTATACATACATATTGTATACATTATATAGATATAAAGAATTTTGCCTAATTATTTTCGTGCACGAAATTATCTCATCATTTCATCCTATGTCTGACTTAATTTACACTTAACTCCTTGAATGCGTAATGAGTATAATTTACAATGTATTTTACACTTTTATATATATATATATTGTATATATTATATATATATATATATATATTATATATATATATATATATATATATAAAAGTATAAGATACACTGTAAATTATACTCATTACGCATTCAAGGAATTAAGTGTAGATTAAGTCAGACATACGACGAAATGATGAGATAATTTCGTTGCATGAAAATAATTAGGCAAAATTCTTTATATCTATATAATATACATATATATATAAAAGTATGAGATACACTGGAAATTATACTCATTACGCATTCAAGGAGTTAAGTTTAGATTAAGTCAGACATAGGACGAAATGATGAGATAATTTCGTTGCACGAAAATAATTAGGCGAAATTCTTTATATCTATATAATGTATACAATATGTATGTATAAGATACATTGTAAATTATATTCATTACGCATTCAAGGAGTTAAGTTTAGAATAAGTCAGACATAGGACGAAATGATGAGATAATTTCGTTGCATGAAAATAATTAGGCGAGAAATTCTTTATATCTATATAATATATATATATATATATACATATATATACTGGCGGATCCTGGGGGGGGGGGGTTAACCCCCTCCCTTGCAAATTAAAAGAAACAGTTTTGCTGAATTTGTTTAAAAAATATAAATGAAAAAAAACAAACATTAAAGAGCTATCGACGTCGTTGATCCTGGAATAAAAGCTAATCATGAAACCAAAAATATTAAATAAAATAATTTTGCAAAACCCCCTCCATTATCGACGTCAGGATCCGCTAGTGGCTTTGAGTACCTGGCTGTTTTTTTATTTGTTTACCTCGTAGTACTTTTGCAATCGACGCGGGAAAGATCAAGCCTTCTCGTTTTATCTCTCTGTAGTTTCGAAATTGTGAAATTACTAGGAAATAGATTTAAGGCATGTTATATGTAGATATATGCTTCTCACATTATTAAAATAATTTGTCATTAGTAAAAGCGACAAATAGACAATCATCTTACATTCGTGAAAGAAAAATTATGAAAAACGGAAGAACGGGAATGTGAGATATTGCTGGCACGCGTTTATGCAGGATCAGGTAGCTCGTCGTTTGGAAAAGGGGCTGCTCGCAGTTTTCTCAAAGCACATCGTAAAACAGCGTCGCGTCGTAAAATTGACCGATTGTATCGAGTGGCTTCTCGACTGTGGTCGCTCGCGCGGAAGGGTCAGGGACTGGAAGGGAGAGAATATAAGGACAGATTCTCGTTTACCGATGCGGGAGTCTACGCAGAAGAGTCGCGTCCCGAACGACCGCGGGCTGAATTCGTAAGATTACGACGGCGGGCCATCAAGCGGATTGAAGCGTTGCGGTTCTAATTCCAAATGTTCCGCGACATTATGCTAGATTGTGAAGTACGTGATTTACTAAAGTGCGCCGTAAAGTCTGAAAGCTGTTTGCGCGATAAATATGTAATTGTACCGCTATAAAAGTCAACACTCCAATGATAGACAAGAGGACTTTTGTTCATCAGCGATTGTTAGCTAATTTCTTATGGATGAGATGATTTTAAGCCGATGCAAATTTCCGTGTCATTAAGCATGTCAGTATTATTTTTGTAATTCTTTGAATCATATTTCCGATAAAGTAAACCACGTAAGGGTTGAACGGCAGAGAAGGACAGGTCAAACTGTTCTAATAGCTGTTGCGCTGCGACGGGAGATCTCGCGACAGCATTTTGATTTATGTACATTTGACAGTTGGGAAAATTATATTTCTCAACTGTCATTTAAGTTTGCACCTTGTTTCCCGTTCATCAAGCCCGAATAGAAAACCCTCGTCCCTCGTTCCTGATGAACCCTACATCTACCCCCGTGTGGA
This sequence comes from Prenolepis imparis, assembly GCF_030444845.1. Lineage (NCBI taxonomy): Eukaryota > Metazoa > Arthropoda > Insecta > Hymenoptera > Formicidae > Prenolepis > Prenolepis imparis. The sequence goes on along the minus strand of NW_028141166.1, from coordinate 4,711,990 downwards.
TGCCTCTTGTTTGCGCCGGATCTGATCCTCACCCTCTTCCCGGGTGATCGTCTAAACTCGAATCTCAAGAGAAGCAGAAGGAAGGGACCGAGAGAATCATTCGTCCGTCCTTCCCTTATCCTTCGGTGATCCCAAGCAATTTCAGTTCGGCTTAATCCCTTGATGGTAACACGATCCCGATCCCGTGTACGAAATGCTTGCTGACACTCGACCACGGCGCGCCGCTGACAATGGCACGACGTGCTATGATATTCCTTTAACGCGGTAGGATGATACGTCACAAGGGTTCTCCTTGCCAACATTCAAGGATCTTATACAATTATCCTTCGTTACATCGTTTTTAACAAAGCACGTAGAAGCAAAATTACTTAATTTAATCTTGCCAAAATTACAATTTCGCTGAGCGATGAATTTTATGACTTGAGATGCAACAAATAAACGTGAAAATGGTATAATTCGGTCTATTAATGATATATATAAAAAATCTGTAGCGATAATTGGAAGATAATGGCTTTGTTTCGATATAGTACTGTCAAAAATCATTCATGTACGTCAGATTGATACGTATTGCCAGTTAAAATTAAACGCAGCAATATATATTAGTACAATTAACACGATATTTATTGCGTAATGCAATATTATAATGACTGTCTATCGATCGCGAGCATGGCACGTAAACATGACAAGGATATGCGAACTATTACACAGTTACTTGTCACTCGATCACATTATAATCAGAGAATTTAATAGAGCTACTCCACATAATGATCCATACGTCGCCGACGTTGAGACGTATCAACTCGATTCTAACGTCGGTTTGAAATGTCAGTGCATGCTATATGTGTGTATAGCAAGGTCGTAATCGCATCTCTTAAAAGGAATGAAACGAATTGGCATTCAAAGTGTCGTCGGGCTTAAATGCGGCCACCCGTCGCCGCCGGTTTACCACGACGAAAATATGCCGCCGTCGTATTCCGTACGTATTGCACGAACGAGTTGGAAGGTAAAACATCCGAGGATCGACGCAATGAAGAAGTTTAACGAACTTAGCGAAGCACGTCGTAAAGGCTTTGGCTCCACCGCGATTGTCCCTAGTTCTCGTTTCTCGTGAATCGAAATGCGGAGGAGGAAGGCAGCAAGTTGAGGAAGAAGCAAAGGGCGGAACAGTGATGAAGAAGTAAAGAGAAAGGTACAAGCTACTTTCTGCTGATCGTAATTGGATTGAGAAACATCGGACTGCGAGCGGAATTCAATATTCCGCTGATTTTTATTTCGCGACTGGTATATCTCTCTAATCGAACTTCACGAAGATATAGAGAGATTAAGAGCTCTTTCGTTATTCCTCAACTATAGGGTTCGATGGATAAATTGAACAAAATGATATTAATGAAACAAAAGTATCAATATGATTCGTGCAAATGTGATTTTTGTAATCTCTGGGATAACCCAAATGAACCATCTGTCAAGTAGATAAGAACCGTTCATAGATCAGACACTTTGTCTCCTGTCATGCTAAGAAATGACTTTGGATATCAAGCTGTGAAAGAATAATCACGAGGACCAAACACACCAAGCATTAAGCCGATTTCCGAGGTGCTAGTTAATTTTACGGCGATTACACACGTATTACCGCAAGCGTAGGGATGAGAGAAATTTTGGCCGTTACTGTACGCGGAATAGACGCGTGTTCGTCCGTGAAATGACCATTAGATCCAGCTGGGCCGATACATCTACGTAGAATTCCAGAACAGGAGCCGCGGTAGACGGCATGCTAAGCCTCCATGACACATGCGCAAGCAAGCATGTGTGGGTATATGTATATGTATATATACCGTATATGCATATATGTATCGCTCTCAAACGAACCGGCACCGTGCTATCGGTGTAAATAACTTTTCGTCCACCGAGGATATCGCCGCGACAAATACCTCGCACCCGACATAGGAGTAATGGATAATGAAAATGGATCTAATGGCCCGTAGAATGGGAATAAGTCGCTAATGATTTAGATTTAATATATTTGGATATAAGAGGCAAGAATTGAAAATAAGGGTTGAATTAAAGAAATACTTATTATTAATTAAATTAGGACATAAGGATATACAGGGTGTTACAAAAGCATCGGATTTGCTTAGCACCATGCGATAGAGAATGAAAATCTAAAAAGATTTTTCCTCAACGAAAATGTCGAGGGAGGTCATCATTTTTTGCAAGTTCCCAATTTTTGCCATCATATATCTTAGTAACTAAGCCTTAAATTAAAATTCTATTAAATTAAACTCGACCTGAAATTAACTGAAGAATGCAGTTTTGTTAATCTTTTAATTCCATAAAGTTTATTTTGCGAAAAGCCCTTCATTTTCAATCACTTATAACTCGAAAATTATTGATGCCTCGACATTTTCATTGAGGAAAAATCTTCTGATTTTCATTCTCTATCGCATGGTGCTAAGCAAATCCGATGCTTTTGTAACACCCTGTATATATGTGAAAGCGGCACGTAATTAAACGAAAGCATAATATATTTCCAACATCCGGAGAATCATATGAATTCTGCACGTTGCGCTAATTCGTGAAGTAAAGACCAATCAATAATTAAAATTGAGAAAGTTATAAATGTAGCAGTTTACTGTTTTAAACCGAATCCTCAATCTCTATAAATTAACACATTTAGAAACAATTTCACATGTTATGATATGTATTATCGTGCAGTCATGTTTATTTATACCTTTACGGAATAATGACAAAGAAATTGCTAAATGAAATGATCTCCCTACCTATTAAATTGATTAAAATCGTGAACACATATTACACTATACCCTGACATCTCCAAATTAGATGACACAGGCTATTGAGAATTTATTCGTTTGGTAACATTTTATAGGAGCTAGTAAACTTGCTGGATTCGCAACATGTAATACGTATACATATATATGAAATTGACACCATTAAATTACATCGCTTCAAAATTCTATCAATGTTCATTCATTTGCGGAAAAGTGGCAGGTACAATTGGATTAGAACCGGCGATAGTTTATTTCTGTATGTCTGACTGTATAATTCGGAGCATGTTCGTAATGTAATTCCAGATGACCGACACGCGATCTGAACCGCGGCTGTTCCAGAAATACATAATTCACCGAGCGACGATGCGTTCTGCACCGGACCAGAGATTCGTTACGGACGCATTCGTCATCGTTCGTTTAGCCGATCGATCGATACCGGCACGCGACGCACGCGGTGATTAATCATGCAAATTCGCCGGCATGCACAATCGATGCGCCGAACTGGGGGGAGGGTGGGGGGGGGGGGGACGCGACTGTAAAAAAATTCATAAAATACGCTTCCGTGTCGAAATATAAGCAGCGGCCGGCGCCGACGGTTTCGTCGTCGATCGATCGAAATGTGCCACACGGATCGTCGGCGACGCTCACGCGACACAAACCCTCGTGTCGACCCCCTCGAGTCCCTTGTATGCGTCTCTGTCACGGGGTGACTCCGCTGTTTCCATGCACCGCTTCAATTTCGTTGGTTTCGTGCGCCCGGGTTTGCTTAAATTTCAGAGCACTATCCCAGGACCCCTTCCTGCCCCCTTCCCTCTCGTCCCCCGATCTGTGTGTGTGTCTCGCATCTCGCATTTCGCGGCTACGCGAAATCGGCGCGCGACATCCGATACACGTCAGCAGAGTACATTATTCGTCTTTCCAGACGCTTCAAGCTCGAGATACCAGCCGAAACCGCGACGTGAGACGAGTACGCAATTACGTAAAATAGTTGCTTTCATATTTGCAAAACAGGGAATGATATTCTGAAGTAGTTTGGAAAATATTTTATTAGGGTAACTTCTCTCTGTATCGGATTCAATTCATTATATCGCATAATTATACAAAGTGCGATGCATATAAGGTGATTCTAAATAAGTGCGAAAAATTTTGTATGATTCTTTGTCAAAAATTAGGGGGTTTTTTCATATAAACATATTCCTATATCCCTCTCTAAGGGGTACACTTCAAAGGGGAGATGAAAATTAGGCTTTTATTTTTTTTCTTAAATTTTGGACAAGTTAAAAAATATAAAAAATTTGATAGATATTTTCCATTACTAAAAAGAATATTTATTAATATTATTTTAATCTTCTTGTATCATTATAAGGGAAATTAGCAACCCTCCATTTAGTTATTTATTAGAATTGTTTTACGGATTGGAATGTAAGCATCTAAAAATATGCATTAGAAAGCTTGATTCCTTCAGAAACTTTTTTATTTAAAAAAATTTTTTTTATAAAATCAATACTTTGCAAGAAAAAAAATAAAATATATTATCATGCACGGTGCTAAATGGCATAGGATTTCGAGTTACAAGAAGTTGAATTTTAGAATAAAAAGCAAGCAAAACAATTATAGTAAATTGTATAATTATAGTAAATTGAAAAAAAAATTAAACAAAAACAAAGTTTGAGAAAAAAAATAAAAACCTAATTTTCACTTTTCTTTTTAAAGAGTGTAATTTCTCAAAAAGAGATATAGGAGTATATATTTATATGAAAAACCCCCCTTAATTTTTGACAAAATATCATCTCCTAAAATTTTTCGCATTTATTTAGAATTACCCTGTATGCTTTTAAGTCAGTGAGAATGAAAGAATTACTGTTTTCTTGATTTTTTCATTCAATAATTCTTTTTTAGAAGAAATAAACATTTTGGACATATTTCGAATTCCGTGGCTTGTTTGATGCACTGCGGGAAGTCGTGCGTTTTAAAGGAGGCTCAAACTAAGAGTGGACCGATTCTGAACGCGACACGATATCAATTAAATCCCATCTGCAGGGGATTAAACTGGTGCTAAATAGGATAGGTTTCGAGTTACGAAAAGTTGAATTTTAGAATAAAAGAAGCAATCAAAACAAATGTTGAAAAAAATGAAACAAAAACTTGAGAAAAAAATTAATTCCTCAGGAAGGGTTGAGTATATGTTTATATGAAAAACTCCCCTTGATTTTCGACGAAGAATCATCTTCTAAAATCTCTCGCACTTCTTTAGAATCGCCCTATATAAATGCAAGGTATATCTAGATATATTTTCCCATTTAATATATACCGATGTATTGTGTAATCAGACACAAGTTTAAGCATCTCGTAAGCACGCGGCGAGGAAGAGGGAAGAGAAAGCTCGTCGAAAGTTCCACAACGTCGGATTTACCGGTGAAGAAGCCGGGGAAGTGCGGAAGGGGGCTTTCCGCAACGAAAGATTTCTCGCGCGCATCTTCTAGCTAGTTTGATGTAATAGCTTTTTAGTTACCTCGTGTACAGCGTATTCCCGGGCTCTCTGACGTTACTCTGAGTAGCAATTACTTGGCGAACTTACGTCGAAAATGGGGGATGGGGCGAACAAGTGGGCATTCAACCGCGGGTGCGCAGCCAAAACAATTCCCGCGTTCTTGAAAACGCTTTTCGCAATGTCCTACACAGGGAAGGAAGAGTTATGGGAAAATTTTCCGTATCTCCCAACCCTCTCTCTCTGATCGCGCGCTCACTTCCTCGCTAACTTCCGCCACGAGGCTTTGATTCATTCCACCCGCGCTTCCTCCTGTATAGTATAATATAAAATATAGCAGACGCAGTGAGAAAGTTCTCTCTTGCTTGTAATTGTACGATTAATTAAAGCAGATATATGCAAATTTTATTTTGATTAATTAAGAAACGATTGAGATTCGGGATTGGTTCGTTTCGTCTCGAAAGGGAAGAATCTCGAGTCGTCCTGCTAATTTTCGCGTTTGCAAGTTAGCGTGTAACGCGCATCAGAAATCTCGTACGACCTTAACGAAGTACACTACTTGTATTATCTTCCGACACGTGAAACAAGATATTACCGGCGAGGAAGTAGACATGCTAGACACGTTACATTTCCGGAGCATCATCGCTGACAAGGAATTCAAAGTTTAATGTGTTTTCCGACTTTTGATGTCTCTCTGAACGCGGCTATTGTCCCGAGTCCCGTGCTTTGTCTAATATTATAAATCGCATTTTTCAACATTGAGACATGTTCCAAGACATGTGTCTATTTGCAAGCGTACCTGACCTGTCAAAAGGACACGTAAAATTGTGTAAAAATGTAGTTCGCGACTTGGAAAGGCCTTTAATTTCGCCAAACGCGCGCGGTTTGTATTTTAATAGGACGATGTAGCGCATAAACAAGTTTTCTCCAGCGTTAAAACTGCCCCGCGGGCGCTGACCGACTTTGGATATATCTCGAATGTGGCAGGGACATCACAGCGGGATCGTCAACATAACGACCGTTATTAAAAAACTTATTGCAACTGTCCCGCGAGGGGAGCGAGCACTCTGAAAATTATTAAGTTCGGTACGGAATTATGTCCGACGCGGGATTAATTAAATTTTTTAGCACTTTATTTAATATTTGGAGCGGCGCCGTTGAAAAATAGATGATATGACATTCGACGAGAGAACGTTATATGGAGAGAGAGAGAGAGAGTCACTGCGAGAAATATAAACGTTATTATTAATAACGAAAAGTAACTCGAATCGGGAACACCAGAATTATGCATATTGTTTGTTCCTAAAATGTGTATTTCGAACGAGCAGTCGTTCCTTTTTATACGTCCATTACACTCTGATAGAATTGGGTATTGAAATGTTTTGTTCAATTGTTTGAAAGCTTTTATACTTTAATCTTTAATGCGATCGAACAGATATATAATTCATCCTCAAATATAAAATGTATCTAAAAGTTATGTATTATATCGTGGACACTCTCTCTGTACAGAAATGTTATATAACATTCGCGAAAGTATTTTTATCATAATTCGAAAACTTCAACAACTACATAATATCTTCTTTATTATTGAATTACCTGTCAAATAAAGTATGAAATTATTATTGTAATAAATTAATAAATTTTTATTAATCAATTTGTAAGGTAAACATTATATTCAAGAAGACTTAATGTACGTTATAGATTGTACGTTATAGACTGTAAGTTGGACGTTGATCCTTGAAGGGACTATCAGCTTCAGCGCAGGACTGCCGTACATGTGTGTGGATTAACTTCAGTATGTCAATTTCACGTTGATTCTGTGCGAAATTTGAAATCGAGCCCCGCGGCGCTTGACCGATTCCGAGTTTCCACTATCATGTTGGAAACATTGACTTAACGATCGTTGTTAAAAAGCCGTAACTCTGATTCCATCTTGCCTCATATACAATCTCCATCTTTCTCTCACTCTCATAGATCTATATTTTTCTAAAATCACTTATGCACTAAAAATATACAGAGTATTTCTAAATAAATGCAAAAAACTTTAGAAAATAATTCTTTGTCAGAAATTAAGGAGGATTTTTTTTCAAAAAATTTTAAGAAATGATTCATTGTCGAAAATTAAGGGGGGTTTTTCATATATTCCTATATCCCTCCTTGAAGAGTTATACTTCTCTAAAAATACTTCTCCTTTAGACTTTTAATTTTTTTTTCTCAAATTTTGGACAAGTTAAGAAATAAAATTTAGTAGATATTTTTCACTAGCAAAAAGGATATTTATTAATATTTTTTCAATTTTCCCATACTGTTATAAGGGGATGAAACTGACAACTCCTATTCAATTTTTTATTAGAACTCTTCAAGACCGGAATGTAATCATCTAAAAATATGCGTTAAAAAGCTTTTCTTTAGAAACTTTTTTATTTCTTTTATTTTTCTGTAAACTCAATAGTTTTCAAGAAAAAAAATAAAAACCTAATATTTTCAACTACTCCTTTGGAGAAGTGTAACTCCTCAGGGAGGATATAGGAATATATGAAAAACCCCCCTTAATTTTTGACAAAGAATCATCTCCTAAAATTTTTTGCACTTTTTTAGAAATACTCTGTATAGATACATAAATGAGAATAGACATATATATATATATATATATATATATATATATATATATATATACATACACATATATGTATATATATGCTCTATATATTTTCTCTCTGTGTGTTGCTTATCTATTATTAAAGTATATTCTTCTATGTAGAGATTTTATTAAAAAATGAGCTACTTATATAAAAGAATATAATATCAAATCAAATTTTTGCTAAAAAAATTGATCCCAAAAAGTTGACAGATAAAATGAGATATTCCAATACATAATTGAAGAGAATAAAAGTAATAATATATTTATATAACAAAATTTGTGTGTGCAATTTATATATATTAATACATAAATTTAAATATAAAATATTCTTTAATCTCTCTCTCTCTCTCTTTTTCTATGCACTGTTTGAAAACAAAATTATGTACATACATATAAGATTATTTTTTCCAACTTTTATAAATTAAATTAAAATTTTTTGACATCTTTTTATCTTATAAAAGAATAATACGATTATATCCTTTCGCTGCAACATATTTATTTTCTTTATCGTTTCACTTTTTACATTACTAGAACAACCCAAGCGCGCGTTACGCGCGCGCCATTCTTCGGTTTTATATTAAAAAAATGATATTTAAAAAAAAAATATAAAGTTTATTTAAACTCGATTAATATTTTTTTTACAGAAATCGATTGATTAAAGCGTTAATTTACTAATTAAATTTTTAAATATAAATGTTATGAAAAATAAAAATAGTAATATGTTGTAAATAATATGTTATAATACCTTATTTTTGATTAATATTTTTTTGACAGAAATCAGCTGATAGCTGTCATAAATATTAATCGAGTTTAAAGTATTATAACATATTAAAATATATTATATTATTTTAATTTTTATAACATATTATTTTAAAAATTAATTAGCAAATTAATGCTTTAATCAGCTGATTTCTGCCAAAATATATTAATAATGTGAAAATTTGCTAATTAAATATAATTTTATATTTATATTGTGTATGTTATAATTTACTAATTAAATTTTAAAATAATAATATGGTAAAAGTTATAAAATAGTAATATGTTGTAAATAATATGTTATAATATCTTATTCTCGATTAATATTTTTTGACAGAAATCAGTTGATAACTGTCAAAAATATTAATCGAGTTTAAAGTATTATATATATATATATATATATATATATATATATATAACCTATTATTTAATACATATTATATTATTTTAATTTTTATAACATTATTTTAAAAATTAATTAGTAAATTAACGCTTTAATCAGCTGACGCTTTAATTATATATGTCATGTAGAGCTTCAATTAATTTTTTTTCAGTAGTAATATAAGACATTAATCAGACGTTTGTGATTGCTCGGTAGATACACTATAAACATAAATTATCCAAATTAATTATTATACAACAAATTAATTATATAACAAATTAATTATTTTTTACAATATAATCAAGCTTCAAATACACAAGACATCTCGAAAACATATCTATGAATACGAGAGAGAAAATATTATTGCGGAGAAAGATACATTCTCTCTCTCAATGTCTCTTAATCAGCTGATTTTTCTGTCAAAAAATATTAATAAAATTTGCTAATTAAGTTTTAAAATAATAATATAGTAAAAGTTATAAAATAGTAATATGTTGTAAATAATATGTTACAATACCTTATTCTCGATTAATATTTTTTTCTTTCTAAAGCTATATATATATTTTCGAACGAATCTCCTTCGAGTTTTAATTAATTATTTATTAATATTAAGTCATGTACATACATACATAGTATCGCGCGCGCGTTATTAGAGTGAAGTTGCCGATGTTTGTAGCTTCGGCCATTACCGAAACGCCGCGAGTATCAGGCAGTTGGAGCTGCGTCCCGCTGTGATTAATTAGTAAGCATAATCGTTAGAAACAATTTCTAACCTTTGTATTGTAATATTTATCAATCGCATATCATAATTTCAACGTTAATATGTAGGCGTAATTGTTCGAAACGCATATTTCGCGAAAAATTCGATGCAAAATCTCTTGCCAACATAACCCAACTTAATCTGTTTTCACACGCGCGAATGTGTTGCGATCCGTGGATATATCTATGGTTAATTCTAGCTTACATATTTATATTGTGTATGTTATAATAATGCAAAATAATAAGATTATTCTAATATATGTATGTATTTTATTTGTTACAGATAGCATTGCGATACACAGTGCGATTCACGCGTCGTGTCGGGAGTGCCGTGTAAAGTTCCGCGCGTCGGGAGTGCCGTGTAAAGTGTCGGGCAATCGTAATTATTCGTATTTTCGCGAGTGTCGTGAGTGCTACCATGGACCAAGAGAGGAGGAGGAGGCCCGGGGAGGCATCGTGCGACATCGGAGCAACTATGCGGTATGCAAAATAAAACATTTTTTCTAAACTGCATTGTTTATGATATTCGACACACACATACATAATTTGAATATTTTGTTTTCAGATCAATGTGCTGTGTACTACACTCCGCTATTGCACGTATCGGTGAGTGAGAAATTGTTTATTTTATAATATTTTTATAGCGGTAATGGGAGTATATATAATATGTTGAAAATATTAAAATAGTAACACACAAAGATTTTAAATATGTTATAATATCTTATCTGCGATTAATATTTTTTGACAAAAATCAATCTGATAATTGTCAAAAATATTAATCGAATTAAAAATATTATAACATCCCTTTCTAAAAAAGGCACGTTAAGTCGATTCTTGCAAGTATTGTTGCATCTTTTCCGGTGCTGATTAACTGTTTCGATTCGCATTGTGCGTTATATTCGTAGCATCGAGAGGCTGTCATCGCGAGGATTAGTAGTTTAACAGTTTGTTTAAAATAAAATTAAATAAAATAATATGTTTTAAATAATATGTTATAATATTTTATCCGCGATTAATATTTTTTGACAGAAATCAGCTGATATATGTCAAAAATATTAATCGAGTTTAGTATTATAATATTTTATTTAAAACTAATATCATTATTTTATTTAATTTTATTTTGAACAAACTGTCAAACTGCTAACTCTCGTGATGACAGCCTCTCGATGCTACGAATATAACGCACAACTCGAATCTTGACAGCCAATGAGCATCGCGGAAAAGCGACAACAATAAACTTCGATATATGCGAGTATCGACTTTACATATCTTCTTTAAAAAAGGATCTAAACTAATCTTTTACATGATCTAAAAGTTGAAACAGACTCGATTAAATTCTAGGCATCTCAACTTTGCTAACATTGTGCGTAATCTAATTTATCTTCCTTTATAGCGTATGCATAACGTATAAGAGAAAGAGTTTTATAGGAATGTACGGTTAGATTCGCTGACATTATATATATTTATTAACAAGCACGTATGTATATAAGTTTTCCTGCAAATACGATGAATTCTTTTTTGATGAGCGTGCACATTTCGCGACACAAGGATATATTCGCGATCATATACGTCCATTCGCGTATTTTATGATTTATTAGCCATCGCGAACTTGTTTGCGTCGTAACCATGTTCCCGTAATTCCTGGATGGTCTTTTTTACGACTTCTCGCGATACCTAGGTCTCATGATTTCTACCTTTCTCTACTTTTGGTTTTCCGCAAAATTCCATTTTGCCGTTATAGCCGCTTTAAAGCACACTCTTCTCTTTCGTGAGAACATTTAGTCATCTTGATGGCTCATACAAGTCAATTTCCGCATCATAAATATAACTTTAGCGATGTGTCAAATAAAAATTACATTGCATTGAACGCAAGATGTCTCTTGTAAAAAAAAGGATAAATCTTCATACATTATTTATTTCTAAAAAATTAATTTTGCTCGAAAAATATAATTATTTTTTTATTTGACATTTGGTCATTTTTCATCACAATTCTGATATATATCTTTTAATTCTCATAATTACTCTTATGATCAATCGGCATAATAAAGAGTGCAATTTAGATTTAGGAATGCTTAGTAGTTGTAAAACTATTTTACAAGATTTTACATACAGATTACTATTTACGGTGCAGTTTGCAAAGTTTAAATGGATGCATGAAACATCAAAGAAAAAATTCCCCCGATTGATTACGGAAATATAACCGGTGCACAATGAAAGTCAGGTGCATATATACATTCCGCTGGGAGTACGTTGGCTCTCTCTCTCTCGATGTAGTAACATATTTCCCACGTTTGATCGATAAGGGAAACTATACAGAGGGTAACATAGTTACAAAGGTTTATGAAGTAGCTGGAAACTAGAGAGACTGAAATCATATCGCCCAGCATATCGAGAGAATGTTTTTTATACGAAATAAAATTTTATATACATATACATATATACTTACGTCATCACGGTGTTGCGGCTGCAGCTTATGTTTTGAATTGAAAAAGATAACGTCACTGGTACTGAATTTCAACTAAGGTACGTCATAATAATATACACAAGATAAAATCGATTTTCTATTATTGAATGAAAAGAAGTAACATTGTTATAAATCCGAGAAAATCTCGGGAGATATAAATGATTAAATTATTATATACGGCAAATATCAAACTTTTTAAGGAAGATGTAGATAAATATAAGTATATAAACCAGCTAATTATTTTATTTGATTGCTTGTCAAGTTAACATATGTATTAATACGATTATCAATTTCTGCAATGCTTGTCATTGATTCTCCGTGTATCAATGATATCAAATTAATAAATTTGTCGATAATTACGGCAATCATTTCCGTTATCATTTAAAAATACAGATTATCATACAGATGAATGTAACGCATGACGAGTGGCAAAGCTCCAAAAACGCGCGTCAACATTTAATTCGTATTTTAATGCAGGATAAAATTTTCGATAGAGCTCTCTTTCTCTCTCTCTCTGCGGCCAGATTTTATCGACCCCGGACTGGATACGCTCACGATTATTAAATAATCGCTTTGGCTCCGATGCGCCTCAGCGACGCATTGTTATCGACGCAATCGATAGCGGAGAGTATATCGTGTTTACCAGGACAAAGCACCGCCGAAAGCAAACGCCGTCGTATTTCTGTCAAACACATAGGTATCGACAAATTTTTCTGCCCATTCACGGGATAGCCGTGAAGAGAGAGAGAGACCACAGGTAATGCACGGTGTCCCGTCATTCGACACACCGTTGTTTTCCGCGACTACGAGAGGATGTTACGCGCTGAAAGCTGCGATGTAAAAAAAAAAAAAAAACGCAGTTGCGTTCGACATATTTCGGCCGGCTTGATCGATCGCGGTAGAGTTTAGCGAGTAACGCGGTTACGCGTTTATACGGCGCAGCAAGAATGCGGTCGAATGAAGGTAGGGGGTGGTGGTGGTTGGATATACTGAGTAGTTTTCCCCTCGCGCCGATCGAGCATGAAAAACGCATCGATACGCAATAAAAGCCCCGCGATACATTCGAAAGTACGATGCGCGCTTAAAAGGCGAAACCGACGCGTTTGTATTTTCGTGACCGCTTTTATCGCCTAGCCGGGCGTGAGAGAGCTGCATTGATCGCATATCAGTCGGGGATGGCGTTCGACACTTTTATAGAAAGTAGCGCGCGGCTTGGAAAAAATAGGGATATAGCGCAGGTCAAAGTACCCAGCACTGATCTTATGTGAAATTATGGATTTCGGTTTTGTTCATTTGTTATTATAGCTTATGATCTGCTGAACAAGAAATGTAATAGGTTCAAAGCTATATAAATTACTGAGCTACAGCCAAACAACTCGTAGAACCCGAGTTTCTCGTGTTTGACTAGCTGTAAATCAGTAATTGTCCATTATTTAGCCTTGAGCTACAACATATGAAAGAAAGCCAGCTGATTTTATCAAGATTCAATTATATAGGATTAGTGCGGGGTTTTTGAACCTACATGAAATTCTAGATGAAATTGAATCACGGTAAAATCAGCTGATTTTCTCATATGTAGCTTAGGATCTGCTAGACAAGAAATGTAATGAACTCAAGGCTAAATAATAGACAGTTACTAATTAACAGCCAATCAAACTCGGGTTTTGCGAGTTGTTCGACTGGGTGTAGCTCAATAACTGTCCATTATTTAGCTTTGAGGCTATTACATCTTTTATTCAACAGGTCATAAGCTACAACATATAAAAAACCAGCTGATTTAATCGATAAAATCAGCTGATTTTCTCATAAGTTGTAATTTAACACTTACTGATTTATAACCAATCAAAACTCAGGTTCTGCGAGTTATTTGACTGGCTGTAGGCTCAATAACTATTCATTATTTAGCTTTGAGGCTATTACATCTTTTGTTCAGCAAATCATAAGCTACAACATATTAAAAGAACTAGCTAATTTAACAAAAATCCATTTCACATAAGATTAGTGCGAGGTCTTTTTTCTTCGCATTTTTCATCCTTTAGAGAATTTTTTTTCCAGAAAATCTGATTCTGTTTTTATCTGTAATATTTTAATATTTTAAGAATTTTTAACGCCTTTCATGAATAATTTCGCAAACGCGCGAAACTGCGCTGATAAGATGTAACGAGTTGCTAAATAGTTGAGACTAAATCGAGTGAAAGATTAAAACGTAACTTTATTTTGCTGCAATGTCAAAGATTTGGATATCGATAATTTCTCTTGCCACTTTAATCCTATTATAGGTTTTACGTTTACCGCTTATATTTACGGACGAGAAAATAAAGTAGATACCATGTTATATGACATTTTTATTCGAACGTGGCTTATCATATATTAAGTACATAGTTCCAAGCTTATTGTGTTTGACCATCTCGCACGATTTCATGATTCGCCTCGCCGAGACAAGTCGAGCCACTTTATTTATCGTGGACGAGTGTATCTCGGAGAAGAAAAATTCCCACGAAATAGATAATTGGTGCGTCACAATCGTCGATGTGCTGCAGGAGCGAGCAAAGTAATGGCAGACTAATTCGAAACCTCGACAATTCAAACTTATTTCAGACTTCAACTCTAAAATCTAGTCGAGAGACGAACAAAATTCCAACGATGAGATAGATATAAGATCGCAAATTTAGGGAATCGCGCCAATTAATTTTTATCACGTAGAATCGCAAATGATATAAATCGCAGGGCAATCGCAGTAATGGCCGGATGAAGACGATTGAATTAGCCGTCGCAAATAGGGAGAGAGAGAGAGAGAGAGAAAGAGAGAGAAGGAATTCTCCCCTAAAACGCGAAAACTTTCGGTCGTTCGAAAAACACTCCCCGACAGCCGGTTTCCCCTGAAGAGGAGCGTCGAAAGGAACCCCCGAACTTTCGACTTCACGTTCGTTCACGCCGCCTATCCAGGCGGGGAGGGAAGAGTCCGAGGAAGCGAGGGTGTAACAGGTGGCATGTTCTCTCTCCCTCGCTTCTCCTCCCCTTCCCACGCGCTCTTCTTCTCTCGACGACGCGCGATTCAACCACCGAGTCGAAGTCTCGTCGTTATTATTGACCCGTTCTCCCCCTCTGACGGCAAAAGAGGTTTACTATAAGCCCGATCTCTCCCGGTGCCGAATGAATTCTCGTTCACGGTCGATCGAGAGAGAACCCACGCGCCTCGCTCTACCGTAATAAAGTTCGGGGCCCGTCTCTTGTATACACGGCGCCCGCCCGCTGAATAGAGATTGCGTTCCTCCGGAGGACGGGGAGCTTTGAGAGAAAATTCAAAGATTCGGCGCCGTGAAACAATTTCATACTTCCAAATGTAATACGCCGCGCATGCAGCCGAGGCTCTTCGGGAATACGCTTTTCCATTATACTTCGAAATGTAATATGCGTCGTAATCTCCGCAATAGATATCATTCCGGATCGTATGTCTTCGGAAAAAGGAACGATTTCCGAGAAATAATCTCTCTCTCTCTGTCTCTCTGTACTACTTACGCAAGTAAAAGCTCTCAACGAAGAATACAATCCTTCATTAGCGCAAACCAATATACCTGATGGTGTGCAAGAGTCCAAGGACAACGTTTGTCCTCTTCTCGTTCACCAAAACGTGTCTTTTACGCTATAATATTCTTCCCGGGAAACCTCTTGTCGCGAGGAAGAACGCGATATTTGGGTCGACCGACTCACGGAACATAATTTCACGACGCTCTCGGTATTTACCGTCGTCGACGGATGTTGAAATATTCATGAAACGAACCACCCCCGCCCCGCTCCATCGCTCGCTCGCTCCTGGTAGCAGTCTCTCCCTCGATGGTCCCTATTGTCTACCCTGTGTTACACGCGCTCATCTCCTCTTACCTCTTCATCACTTACATACGTCATCACGCACGCCTGGACAAGCCCGGAAAGGTACTACCTCGCGATCGCGGGAGCTCGGTTCTTCCTGGACATTACGCTTCCTCATCCACAGTATTCACCCTCGACGAGTTTATCGCACACATACATACATACGTACATACATACACACGTGAGAAGAAGCTCGCGAGCTCACGCGATCATGATCCTCCATTTTGGAAGAGATCGACAGTACAATCTTCGCGCGGCTCCTCTTCGTTGATTCGTTTTCACGATGAAAATGGGAAAGAATAGAGCGAAGACGTCGTCCCGCGTTTCTCTCGGATCGACGTTATCCCTTTTCCCCTCCCCGTTGCACTCGCACGTATTTACAAAATCACATATGCTGCGTTCACGCTTGTGGATGTATTTAAATTAGTATCGGTGTGTGCTTTAAGCGATTAGACTCCGGCGCGCATCTCTCCCTCGCGTGCCGCCTATATAAGAAATCTTCTATTTTAAGAATTAAGTGTCTCGTTTATCTATCGCAAATCTAGATCTGCAACACCGTGTTTCTTTCTAGCCGCTCGTATCTTTTGTGTCTTCGAGCGCTTATCGAACGCGCGAATCTATACGGACGTCTTTCACGTGCGCGCACACCTTATTTGAGAATTCGATCGCTTGTCGGCTGAAGAGGAAAGCGTTTGTACATTCTGATGAAAAATTCGCGATGTGATATTGTATATACATATATGCAGGGTGATTCTAAATAAATGCGAAAAATTTTAAGAGATGATGTCAAAAATTAAGGGGGGTCTTTCATATAAACATATACTTCTATATCCCTCCCTGAAGAGTTACACTTCTTCAAAAGAGAGATGAAAATCAGGTGTCTTCCTCTTTAGACGAGTTAAAACAATGAAATTTGGTGGATATTATTTTCCACTAGTAAAAAAATATTTATTAATATTTTTTAAATCTTCCCGTATCGTTATAAGGGAATGAAACTAGCAACCCCTATTCAATGTTTTATTAGAATTTTTTAACGGGGCGAAATGTGATCATCTAAAAATAAGCATTAGAAAGCTTGTTTTCTTTAGAAACTTTTTTATTTCTTTTATTTTTCTCGTCACATCAATAGTTTGCAAGAAAAAAAATTAAAATACATTATCATGCAAAGCACGTTGCTAAATAGCATAAATTTCGAGTTACGAGAAGTTGAATTTTAGAATAAAAAAAGCAAGCAAAACGAAATGATAAACATTTATTTTCCAAAACGGAAAAAACAAAATTTAGGAAAAAAAATTAAAACCTAATTTTTACCTCCCTCTTTAAGAGAGTGTAATTCAAGTAAAATTCCTCAGAGAGGGATATAGGAATATAGGTATGTTTATATGAAAGATCCCTTTTAATTTTCGACAAAAAATAATCTCTTAAAATTTGTCATACTTATTTAGAATCTCCTGTATATATATTTTATATAAACAGGGTGTAACTGAAAAAATATATATGGAGCACACCATCAAATTCTCTGGCCAATTTAGAAATTTTTCCTCAGTGAAAATGTCGAGGTACCAATAATTTTAAATGTAAAAATGATTGAAAAAGATTCTTCTCGCAAATTAAACTTTGTGGAGTTAAAATATTAACAAAACTACATTTTTCAGTTCATTTCGGGTAGAGTTTACTTTAATAGAATTTTAATGTAAGACTTAATTACAAAGATGGTGGTAGAAATTGGGAACATGCAAAAATGATGATCTCTCCTTTTTCAGTTACACTCTCTATACGTATATATATATATATATATATATATATATATATAATGTATAATTTGCGTTTTCTTGTACAAATTCTTTTAACCGTACCAGTAAAAAAAAATTAATTGCGAACGCAATTACATCTATCACAAGTATACACACATAAAAAGCGTTGCATCTCGCTCCTTATTTAGGCCAATGATATTTGTTTATGTCGTTTATCGACATAAGCGCTATATAAAATGCTATTTCAAAATTCTTGATAAATGGTTTATTTAGATTAATTACTAGTGCACTTTCACATTTGTCGCTCACTTTGCTATATTTTATACAAAAGCTTTGTAACAGAAACTTTTGGTGTGTATGTGTTGGGTATATGTGTGCGTGTAAGTGTATGTGATGCAACGTTTTCCCTGGTGTATATAAAATGAGATGCAACCCCAGTTTTCAGCCGTACTCATCACATAACGCGGTAAAATGAAATAGCTTGTATATATCATGCATTACACAAATTCTATATTATCCAAATAGTCAATAAACTGAACATTCGTGCACATTTAATCCTGTGCAAGATTAAATCCATATTATTCCTCGACCTGCGAATTTCATTCCATTAATCGCTGTCGATATATATTTGAGATTTTAAAAACACAGACAGAGATTAAATAAATAATGAGATAAATCAATAACAATGGGATTATAACTTAAAAATACGTCACAGTTGCTGCGCGTTATTGACAATATTATTAACAGAGAACGATAAATCCCTCGCCTTTAATTTAATGGCTGTGTATTGACGAATCGAGGAGATCTATACGAAAACCGTGTGATTTTGTACAAAATGTTCGAAACTATGTATATTGCGAATATCCAACGAATGATAAACGAGAGATTCAATTTCTGGCTCCTCCGATTTCTCCGCCGATTCTAAATTGGGATTCGCTCGATTATTATCAGGAGGGCGCGTAATTAGTGCGTCCACTCGCTCGACGATTAGGCGGTCTATTCGGGGTGGTAATTAACGTTGGCATCGTTAGCGCGTTAGTCTCGTTACCCTTCGTCCACATTATGCCTCGGCTGTAGTTCGAAAATAAAATAAATATGGCGCATATGCACATGTCTGATAAGTAAGAATGATAACACTAGTTTACAGCCAAAAATTATTTTAAACGAGACACAAAATGTTTCTTATAGATTTTTGGATGCTGAAAACGATGCCGCAAACCAAATTTCATTAGCACGTCAGATTTTCAAAATAATTGAGGTTTAATGTGTAAAAAATTTTTTTTTGTGATATTTGAGGTTTTTTGTAAAAAAGGTTACGTTATCTGGAAAACCTGATCAGATATCGTGAATGTATTGTTCATCCCTATAAAATGCATTTTTTAAATTTCAATATCTTACTTTTTAGCCATGTTATGAAAGATTAAATCTGGAAACTACTTCTCTATGGAGATACTCGGCTTTTTGGAAAAAAATTATTTTTTCCAAAATTGATTTTACCATTATTTGTCCCCCTTTAAATCATACAACTTTTGTCTGGAACATTTTTTCGAAAATGCATTTGTTTCGAAAAATTCAAGATAAGCAATTAAAATGAAACACTTTATATATAAATATACATTTAGTGGAATCTGTCACGATAAGTTACACTGTGCATGTGTATCGATATCTCTAACTTACAAATTATGAATATAATTATATGATTTCATCATAGGTGGAATATTTGCTATTTCAATAAAACTCTGTATTTAAATCCTTTTTAACATAACTAAAAAATAAGATTTCAAAATAACATTGATCTTTTTTACAAAAAAATTTAAATATAAAAAAAGAGCCATTTTTTGCATATTAAACCTCAATTTGACGGAAATTTACTGAAGAATCGGCATCGTTTTCAGCATCCAAAAGTCTATAAGAAACACTTCTGTATCCAAATGATGAAAACAAAATTCTTTTGTAAACAAGTGTAATTAGCGTTTCGTGAAATGAAAGGAATAATTAATGAACCGAAAAATAAATTAAATTGACGTTTGGCGAAACTAACGTTACACTTTGATACTAGATACAATTAGTAAATAGAAGTAGTATTTATCCTCTCTTTCAATCACCTCAAAATCAATAAATGCAATACTGTATTTCAATAGTTTACAGCGCACTCGAGGCTCCTATTAATTTAAATTAGCGCGGATGGAAGTTATTTTACACCAAAGTTGCTTTCTATTAACGCTATGGGAGGAATTGATTAAAGCCCTTCCGTCTATGAAACTTTTACGCGCCGTTCCCGGATTTTTGCACATATTCAATTCTTCTTGGCTTGAACGTGCCCGACGAGGACGGAGATAATTCGTTGAACGATGCATACCGCGACGAATAAATCAGCCATAGCGCGGAGTCAGGGATCGCTAATTTGTTCGAGACACGCGATGACGCGTGTCCAAGTCGACGGAAAATCGACTTTTTTTTTCCTACTTTGTTGGACGGCTTTCTTCCGACCCTCTCTCTCTCTTTTTCTTCCGTATATTCGCACTTCTGTCAGATCTATACAACGTTCAATAAATTTATTATACACGACTGCGTTGATTCTTCTTCAGAATCCAAGAATTCGAAAGCGACATTTGATTTGTGAAATATTCGTAAGCAATCAGACATGATTATGAATTATCGCCAATTTTTTCTTATATTTAAATCATTATGCGCAGCAAAAAGAAACATATATATTGCATTTTTTGTAAAGTCAAAGTATCACAAATAAAAATATCAATTTTTTATTAAAAGTAAGAAATATATTTAAAAATGTATAAAAAATGTTATAAAAAGAAATATATATAAAAATATATAAAATTTATGTATATAAATTTATATAAAAAATTATATAAAATATATAAGAAAAATGGAAATATATAAAATATGTTTTTAATTAGAATTTATTTAAGAGAGAGACCAGAAATGCATAATTTATATAAATTGATGCGTGCGGATAAAATGAGAGAGGCAATGAACATCTCTGCGCTCATTTATTTTGTTTTCGTTGATATTATATTATTATTCTCACTATATTTCCCGAGATTGCTTGGATATTCGCTATTACACGGCAAAGATTCTTAGGGAAATTGCGATAATTTGTGTAATTTAATGAGATCGTGGAAACAAAATGTCAGGAGAGACAAATATAAATACGGAAGAGTATCTTCGTTCGTAATGCGTTCGTATCACGCGTGCTTGACCGACGGGGATTTGTAAAGTTTTATTTTTATTCTCGTTTGCTTTTTGCCTGTAGTTTTTCTTAATTTTATGTTTCGCCGCGGCATATTAATTTAATTCGATTTTCAAAAATATTTTGTTCTCCACCGCGTAATAGTATACCTTTCATTTTTCGTATATTCGCAAGAAATTTTTTAAATAAAATATAAGCGAGAGGAAAAATTAATTTCCATAATAAATATGCAACGTACGATATGTATCATACATCTGAGAAAATAAATTATGTATAGAAAAATTTTGATAAAAAAAGTAATTTGGTTATATATTGTAAAGTTGCTTGGTACTAAAAAGCGATATAATAAAAGGTGAAATGTATTTGAAAGCTTCTGAAATTACATCTAAAATATTAAGCATGTCGATGGATAACATATATCTATAAATCGTTACATGAATAATAAATATATATAATATAAGAAATTAAAAATCAAATTTTTCGATATATACCTCGGATTTGTTTCTTGTGTATTGAGCGCATTACATATTTTCTAATCTAATCTCAAATCTCTGAAAACGCCCGATACATGTCAAGCCTCGTATTCTCTCGATCCAAAATACAAATTGCAAATCACTCATCGCAACATTCCGAATTAAACGTCACACAACCACTTATCCCTCGTCTGAGATTACCTGTAAAAAAATTCAGTGCCGTATCACTATACCCTTGACAGGGCGCAGCTTGTCAAGTCGAACGCGATCGCATCAGGCACACGCTCGTATCAGTATCGTCAGTACACTGTTGTCTCTTAGCACGACACCATCGGGCGACGACCGGAAGCGTTTGAGCGTGATGTGCCGCCGTCTTGAAACGGTGTTCTCCAAGTTGTCTGAATAATTCGCTCCGGGATCCGGGTTGTTCCGCCAGCTGCATTCGCGTTGGCACATGGTGGACTTTGTCTTCTTCATCGTCGTCGTCGCTATCGGTCCCCGAGGAATCACGAGCCGCGATAGCTAGGTCGCCAAGCTCTGCAACACGCGAAAAAAAAAGAAATAACGTGAAAACGCATTTAATCGGAAGCGACGAAAGAATATATACTCGGCTATTGTACGTATAGGATTAAACGGAACGGAAAAGGAGGGCGACGAAACAAATGGACGGCTAATCCGCCTAAAAGCACAATGGACGTTAACGAGAGAGGGTCGTCGTCGTTAGCGCCTTTCGGATGGTACTGCTGTACCACTTTCGGCATTTTAACCCCTCGGGGCCATTAGTCTATTTCTCTTCCTGATATGTGACTAACGGCACGAAGCCGCGTCCACCAATCGAGTGTAAACGCACAAAGTGCCGACGTTAGTTGGTCGCGACGCGACTATTAGGGTTGTTTTTCCCTTCCAATAGGATGAACGTAGGATGAACGAACGTAAACTTCCATATGCGTGCGAAGCAACTATTAGGGTTTATTGTGTCCGAAACACGCGCTATTGCAGAGAGTCTCTATTATCTTTACACACATACACACATATACGTTAGAGTCGATAGAAAGGAGAGAGATCAATAGATATAATCTTTCAGAGAGAGTATAAATAACTTATCACAGAAAGTATAAGCAAGGATATTTTTGAAAAGTCTAGACAGTTTAATGACATGTCGATGGCTCGAAATTGTTATATAAATGGTACGTTTCCTATCCCCGGTGATATAGTGAGTGAGTTAATCGAGTTTTTCTATTCCTCCATTCCCTGCTATTTTTTAAGCAACGTATATTTTTGGCAGAATTTGATTTGCGATTCTGTCGACGGGGGGGGGGGGGGGAAAGGAATTAAATCGACGAGATCGCTGTTAACAAGAGATTCAAGATTAATCAAATCGTGAAACTGCAGTGAATATTTGCAGAGATCGCTCGACATCTATTTTTTTAGCATAGATAGTTTGTCTCCATGTGGAGGAATTTGGGTTTGTTTAATTGAATTTGCTAGAAAATGAAAACAATTTTCGATGACTGTATGAAGTGTGCTAGAACGTGACTATGAAATATGAATATATTCGTGATTCACGATGAAAAAAATTGACGTAAAGTACGGCTATAAAAATTATTTTGCTCTGCCTATTACAGTATATTATTTATTTTTATTTTTAACGCGCTATTAATTAAATTATATCCAAACTAATAACAGATTAATAACATTTCTCTTCCTTCATCAAAAATCTTTCGAATCATTCGAATCAGCTATATATTCGCAAAAAAATGAAAACTCCAGCGAAAAATCCATCATCCGCGACTATAAAAGCGGAGATCAAGCGGCGGGCCATAAAAATGAGACTTAACCCCGAAGGATGGCGGCGCCGGACGATTTTCCAATAACAATACGAGCATAGAATGGCGGCGCTATCTTTAATGACACCATTATATTATCTCTCGCACCGAATCCGTGTATAAAGATCGGTATTGCCGATCGCAATTTGTGCGATCACCGATATTGTGCCCGAGCGGTTACGCATCGTTGGATATTAACGTTGCAAATCGCCTCCCCATCCCTCTATTCCAACCCTATCTTCCTTTTCAACCCTATCTCGCCCTTTCTCTCTTTCTCCTCTCTTCTTCCTATCCTCTCTCCTTCTCCCTCTCGCTCCCTCTTGCGAGTATTCTCAGTTAACCGGAGCTATAGCTATGCTCCAAGTTCTACCAGGGACTGTACGCAATCAGCTGCTAATTGGGAAATGATTGGAGGCGCCTCCGCCGATAGTATCGCACCCTTAACTACTCCTGCTGCTATACGCCGCTATATAATCGCCAGCCAATATAAATGCCCCCATAAATGCCAAAGCAGACGCATATGCAGCTCGAATCGTCCTGCAATACTGCACGAAATAAGTACCAGCCATTCCATTTATTTCCTCA
Source organism: Prenolepis imparis (assembly GCF_030444845.1). Classification (NCBI taxonomy): domain Eukaryota; kingdom Metazoa; phylum Arthropoda; class Insecta; order Hymenoptera; family Formicidae; genus Prenolepis; species Prenolepis imparis. The sequence continues at coordinate 4,687,995 of NW_028141166.1, read as the reverse complement.
CACCTTACGCACACAATCGAAGAATAAAAACCATATTCTGCTTAGGGAAAGAGTAGTGTTGAAAATAATATAGACAAAATATAATGATAAACAATATATAGAGGGTGTTTATAAATAAGAGGGTGCGATAAATTTTAAAAGATGATTTTTCTTTATTGAAAATTTAGAGGAGGTTTTTCATAAACATATACTTCTATATCCCTTCAAAAGGAGAGAATTAGGAAAATTGGGTTTTTATTTTTTTCTTAAAAACTATTGATTATATATAAAACAAATAAAAGAAATAAAGAAGTTTCTAAAGGAATCAAGCTTTCTAACGCATATTTTTAGATGACCACATTCCGATCCATTAAAAAGTTCTAATAAAAAATTGAATAGAAATTATTAGTTCCATCCCCTTATAACGATATGAGAAGATTAAGAAAATATATATCCTTTTTACTATTGGAAAGTATCCACCAAATTTCATTTTTCTAATTTGTCTAAAATTTGAGAAAAAAAATTAAAAACCTTTTTTTTACCTCTCTTTAGATGTTTATATGAAAAACCCCCTTAATTTTCGACAAAGAATCATTTCCTAAAATTTCTCGCACTTATTTAAAAATACTCTGTATATATCTTTTCTAGTACTTTATATTTGATTACTTTAAATAATAAAAAATGTTATTATTTTTATTTTATGTCTTTAAAGTATTTTTTTTTCATTGAAATGACTTTCGAGTCGATGACTTAATGAAATGGGCGATGAAAGCATGCGAATAGACGTGCCAGCGTTTATTGGTAAATCGTTTATGATGGCTATCGAGTGGCGGTGTTTTATCTATTTTATCTATTTATAAGGCTTCTCTCTCTCGTGAGCTGGAATTATGATGCTCTTATTTTCACGCGAAATGCAGGTCAGCTTGATGATGGTCGAGAGTTTTTGCGTTGCACGTCGCGTCGCCTGGGAGAAAAGTGCATTTATATACGTTTTCGCGTACGAACACAATCGGCTATTAAAAGAATATGTATGCTTGAAACATTCAAAAAGAATTATGACCGAAGCGAATAACTAAGATATAAATAACAGTAATATGACTTTATTATCTTATATTTCCACAAACTAAACATATGATAAAAATGTGTTGCGATTTTTATCGCATTTGTATAAATGTAAATGTGAATGAAAATCTAAATATATATAATTCCATTTAAAAGAAAGCAGACAAGAATATACCTTCTGATTTTCAATTCTCGAGTGTCAATATAATGTTTGCGGTGTAATTAGTATCAATATTTCGATGATTGATTACAATTTTATTCGTAATAAATGTTTCACGACTCCAGAATAATTTTTCGATCAATAGCGCAAAGATACTTTGAAGCTTGAACTTTTAAATAAATTTTCCTTTATTTATCGCTGAAGAACAAAGATTAAGGGAAATGAGGATGATATTACATTAATCAGAAATAGACGAAGAGTTAATAGTTGATCAGCCTCGTCGATCTATCTCTCTCTCTCCTCTGTCTCCCTCTGTTTCTCTCTTACTCTATTTTTTTCTTTGACTCTCTAGAAACGAGGGGTTCGTAAAACTAATTTCCGCATTCTCGCAAACACGATTCTCGGCTGCAAACGAGCCCGGACATCGATTATTATGAAGGGTCAACGAAGATATTACTCGCACCCTTGGCGGAATCGTTGTTTGTTCTCCTTAATCTAAGACCAGAAGAAAGATAATAGTCCATTTAGGAAGTACCTCCCTAGTTATAATGCCTGCTTTTACAAAGTATATTTTGAAATTATGATAATTGATATGTAATGATTACTCCATTACTAAAATACATTACTTAATATTAATATAATATAAGTGTAATATAATTTTTTTTTTTTTATTAACTTTAATTTATATATATAAAATATTTTATATATTTTATATATATAATTATATATAATTATATATATATAAATATATAAAATATATATATAATATATATTTTATATATTTATAATATGTAGTATATAATATATTATTATTTTATAATTATATTTTATAACTATATTTATAAATATATTTTATAATATATAATTATATTATATATTTATAATAGTATATAATATATATAATATATATATATATATATATATATATATATATATATACAATAATAAAATATAATATATAAAATATATAAATATATAAAAATATATAAAAATATATAAAAATAATAAAATAAAAATAAAAAATTATATATATAAAATAAAAATATTAACTATAAAAAAAATATATAAATTAACATTATTATTTATTAAGACTACTCGTACAAATTTGATAAATTATAGATGATGCTTCCATCACATCAATATATAATATATATATATATATATATATATATATATATATACAATAATAAAATATAATATATAAAATATATAAATATATAAAAATATATAAAAATAATAAAATAAAAATAAAAAATTATATATATAAAATAAAAATATTAACTATAAAATATTAACTATAAAAATATATAAATTAACATTATTATTTATTAAGACTACTCGTACAAATTTGATAAATTATAGATGATGCTTCCATCACAACTTCTCTCTGCAATTAGCATATTTTTCGTAAAAATATACCTTTCACAATAATTTAGATTAATATAAACAATGTAAACTTTTCTCAAAGATATATAAAAAATGTTTTCGCTATCAATTAGAATAGAGAGAAGGATGTTGAGAAAAAATATGACAAAGAATTATTTTCGAACCAAGCGAATTTTAATCTTTGGAAACTTTCTCGCACAATCTTCTCTAACAAAAAGCAGGCAATTAGCGTGATTACAGAGTATGCGATGGTGACAAAGTAATTGCATGCACTCTGACGTTCATTTTTTCCTTTTTCGTTATCTTTCTGGCATTTCCATCTTTTGAGGGCATTCGCGTTATAAAAAGAAGCATTCTTTTTTTTCGACATCATTCGCTTCTTTTCCCAATAGAAATTTTATACTCTGCCTGTTGACCGTGACTTCAATGACTCCGATCGTGAAAAAATCATGGACTTTTTCATAATGGCGGGCTGAGAAACGCTCCAGATTTTTAAGCAGGCGTGATTTTAGTGGCCTCGGCCACGTCATTAAAATGTAATAGCTACTTCGGAGAATTGCGGTTTCCTGAACTCGTGGTATCTATTTTTTTGCTTTTCCGTGGCTCGCCTAAGAAATGATTCCAAATCCATTGAGATACATTGAAATACACCTCTCGATTTTGAGAGAAAGCAATCTTTTTTTTAGAACTGCATCTGCCAAAATTATTGAAATAAAATGTGCGCTCTTAGTCACATTTTACATTAAAATACATCTCACATAAGTCTGACATTTTTCTTTATACGAGCCAGTAAATAGTATATTTAATAGAGGAGAATAAAATCAATGCTCGATGCTGCGGAAAGATACAATAATATGCATCGTGATCGATGCTTCGAAAATCATTCAATTTCGTCGAGTCGTAGCTGAATATGAAAGATGTCTCCTTTCACTGCAGAATGTTATTTGCGTCTTCCGTGGTCGCGCGGAATGTCGAATATATATACACATCTAGTTAAAATTTGTTCGAATTCGTTAGGCAAAGTTGAAAGTCCTGACTTGGTGACTTGCGTAAATTGCGACGCCGGAGCGAGTTCCGATTCCGGTTGCGTCTACTTCGCGAGATAAGTATCTCTTGCGAGTTTCGCGTGATCCTTCGTAACACACCGGAAGAACCGAAGATTCGAGATATAGAAATGACATCTTCATCAAAATATATAAAGTTTGATTAATATACTGATAAATAATAAGAACATAAAAATTGCATCACTTTAATTAAGGGTTTTCTTATTTTATTCGTTACATATTTATTTTTATAATTTTTTATTACACACACTCAAATTATAACGAAAATTACAAAAACACTTGCATTGATTACTGCGTTATTTACTGTGAAAAAAATTGCCAAAAACAGGTTTTAAGTAAAAGATGATTTAATAAAGATCCAATAAAAATCTCATTTAATTATGGATCAATGTTGTAGGTAGCCACCGTGTGTTCTTATTATACACCACTTATTATACATGTCGTAATAGACGCTTTAATGTTTCTCTAGAGTTATTATAATTCGCCGCGTCAATTCTCTCCTACACATTACGTACGAAATGCGCATTCCCGAACGACACTTGTGGATGCGTTCCGGGGTCTCGTTCGGTTTAAAGATGCCCTCAGGAACACCGCAGCGACATCGCCGAGGACGATATGAGAATGTAGCGCCAACTGCGCGTACGTGTAACAAGATTTCGTGGAGTCGATAGATACGGCGTCATCCCCTTAGGATTCGACGGGCTTGCCGATTCGCGGCAGGATATAACAAGAGGGAGAGAGGGAGGAGTAAGAGGCTGTGCAGATATAACCGAGCAGATAACACGTTTAGTCCCCTGCAGATGGGATTTAATTGCCCAAATTGATAACGTGTCGCGTTCAGAGTCGGCCCACTCTTAGTTTCAGCCTCCTTTAAATCGCATGACTTCCCGCAGTGTATCAAACAAGTCATGGAATTCAAAATATGTCCAAGGTGTCTTTTTCTTCTAGAAATTAAATGAAAAAATCAGGGAAACAATAATTCTCTCTCTCTCTTACACCCTGGCTTAAAATCAATGGCCTAGTTTACACCGATTGTTTGATACGTATCAAATGTTATGTTCGTACTAAATGTCTTTGGTCTCAATGATGTAAACAATGACGTACTGAGTTGATACGATACGCATCAAGAAGGCGTATCGTATCAAAATAATATATCAAGCATATATGTAACGCTGTAAACACTTGTGCATCAAAGAACGAAGGATCTATTCTCATTAGTCAGCAGTTTGTTTCATTTCTCATTATTTCATCATTATTGTACTTTATTTAAATTTTATTCATACTTTTAACAAACTTGATACGTTTGATGTAAACGCAGTCGAATTAAACGTTTGGTGCGCATTACTTTTGGTTGGCGTATCAAAAGACGTACGGTGTAAACTAGGCCATTATATATACACGGGATTCTAAATAAATATGACAAATTTTGGATGATTTTTTGTCGAAAATTAAAGGGGGTCTATAAACATATACTCCTATATCCCTCTCTGAGGAATTTTACTTGAATTACACTTTTTTAAATAGGGAGGTGAAAATTAGGTTTTTATTTTTTTTCTAAAATTTTGTTTTTCCATTTTTTCTTAACATTTATTATAATTTCGTTTTGCTTGCTTTTTTATTCTAAAATTCAACTTCTCGTAACTCGAAATCTATGCTATTTATTTCGCATGATAATGTCTTTTAATTTCTTTCTTACAAACTATTGATTTTGACGAGAAAAATAAAAGAAATAACAAAATTTCTAAAGGAAACACACAAGCTTTCTAATGCTTATTTTTAGATGATCACATTCCGATCCGTTAAAAAGTTCTAATAAAACATTGAATAGGGGTTGCTAGTTTCATCCCCATACAATGATAGAGAGGACAAAAAATATTAATAAATATCCTTTTTACTTACAATTAGTAGAAAATGTCCACCAAACTTAATTTCTTTAACTTGTCCAAAATTTGAGAAAAAAAAATAAAAATCTAATTATCACACTACCCCTTTTGAAAAGTGTAATTCTTCAGGGAAAGATATATAAAAATATATATTATGAAAGATCCTCTTTAATTTTTGACAAAAAATCATCTCTTAAAATTTTTCGTATTTTAATTTAAAATCACCTTATTTATATATGTACATAATTGCGTGAGCTGCATTTTGATTATAATTTGTGTGCGTCAGTGAATAGTAGTAACTTAATTAAAAACGGATTGTAAATTAAATTGCATCTTGCAGGTTCTTTGCAGCAGCTTTTGCTCTTAAATGCCGTGTAAAATATTTTCTCTCGCCTGTGTTCTTCGGAGCTCACCGAGTAGTCACTGTAAAAGCGCTAACTCGTGAAACGAAAAATCGCGCAAAGTATGCAAAAACGCGTAATCTCCCCTTCGGCAGTTTCCTTTTTTTTTTTTTTTTTTTCCTTTAGAGAAGCGAGATCTCCGAGCGGCCATTTGTTATTCTAATATCTGTGTGTATCAGACTGGACCAAGCTGGGGTCGCACGGGTTGGTTTAAGGTCCGATTTCGCATCCATCAATGTCGGCGGCGATTTTATACACGCTTCGCAGCAGGGTCGCGTGTCAGAGAACTGTACGTGTGCGCACGCGTGAGACATTTTGCTCGTTTCGCGGTTTTACACGCGGAACAATAATTAGCGATAAATCGTTGCTGGTTGACGTGCCGTCGGCATTTCTTACCGCTTTTCAAAGAAAGAAGATGCGACGTTTGCAAACGGTAATTTCGCAATCATATTCGACGCAAAAGTGAGATACATCTAATGAGATTCGTGCCTGAATGCGATAAATTAATATTTAACATGCAGATCTACTTGCTGCATCTCAGGGTAGCATAATTTAACCGAATATACTATAATATTATCCTTGTTAGTAAACGACGTAACATAATTTAGTGTAGTATAATAACGATGGCTATTATATTGATTGCATTAGGATAGTTGCACGATTGTACCAACATTATCAGATAGATGCGAAATAGCTCTACGGTACCGTAATAATTATTATTCACTCTCTCCTCATTATCCTATGCTAAAATTATATTTGTCTTTAATTTTATTGCCCCATCTCGTCGTTTATACAATATAGCCTCGCGTTACGTTAATATCATTTCGTTTTATCCCTAATAGAAAACAGCGTACACACGTATATACGGAGACTCCATCAAATTAAAATATTGACATCGCCATATGCCTCGATAGTAATTTCATCGATGCAATCGCCTTCGGTTTACAGTCCCTGGTTATAGTAGAGTATGCCATAGCGCGGAGAATCCAAAGATTAAACCATAAACCAATATTTGCAATCCCCGTTTTACGGCCATCAAAAGGTTCCATCGCTACGCAATCCGTCCTTTCGATTTTATATACCGTGTACAACTTATTTACAATGTTCATTTATTTTAATACACAGCGTACCGATAAACCTCTGACGGGACAATAAAACAGTCCGTTTATCTAATAATAAAAATCAATACACGTTCTCCCTAAATTATTTAACGTGTCAGTTTATTAATGTCAGGGAAACCGACAGATCAAACTTGTAAATTTACATGTTTGCAGGCTAAAACAATAATAGTTATACAGTTCGGAACAATTACGATTTATCGCAGTATGCGATGCTTTTTCGATTTGATAAATAGATTAATGTCAGATATAAATCATTATTTTTTTTTGTGTAAAATTCTATCGATAACAAATGATCAAAATTAACGGCGTATTTATTTTAAACGTCATTTTTAGAGAAATATTTTCGTCGCTTGATTAAAATACAAAATTACAAATCAATATCAATGTCGACGATGAAAAGAAAAACTAACTGCGCTCTATGTAATATATATAGTTCCATAGTGGATAGAATTCATAAAAAAAAGGGAAAATTATATAAGAGCGCCAAGTGAGACGTTTCAATACAGATCCAGGCGACCGGAGGGGAGGGTTGCAAAAAAGATTTAATAATAAACGACCTCTCGTCGATGCTCCCGGAAGCAAAATTCCTGTGTTACGCTCCATGACGCGTGTCTCGATATCTTTGGACTGACCGCTTGGACGCTTTGATCGGCGCTCTCGAGTAAACGACATCGTGTTACGGGAGCCTTTGTGCCGCAGCTTTCACCAACCGCGCGAGTTTACCAACTACACTCGATTTCGCATCGACGGCCGCCCATCCTCCTATACGTGTGTGCCTATAAACGTGGCCTTTCTCCCTACATCGGTAAATGTTCGCAACGAAACGTACTCCGCACTCGTGCAATCTGCGTTTCGGGCTGTTTCGCAACTATCAAACATTCATATTATAATGCTCGCAGAGAGAGAGAGAGAGAGAGAGAGAGAGAGAGAGAGAGAGAGAGAGAGAGAGAGAGAGACTCGCAAAAGGCAGTATTTATTGATTAACTGTAACGGGCTTAAAGGCTATAACTTAGACCGGATACGCTCGAATACTGACAGAATTTACGAAATGTAAAAGGCACAATGGAAAAAGGAATTCATTTATAAAATAATGGTGCTTTCTCTTTAAAATGAAATGAAAATCATAATTAGCCAAATAAAATACCCTGCACTATCTAATTTTATGCGAAATGAATTTCAGTTAAATCAGCTGATTTTTTTATATGTTGTAGCTTATGACCTGCTGAACAAAAGATGTAATAAACCTAAATCAAAGCTAAATACTTAATAGACAGTTACTGAGTTATAGACAGTCAAACAATTTGCAGAGTGTTCATGTTTGACTTGATTATTTAGCTTTGAACCTACATTTTTTGTTCAACAAATTATAAGACTACATATGAATAAACCAATTGATTTTACTGGGATTCAATTTCATCTAGGATTTCATATAGGTTCAAAAATCTCGCACTAATCCTATATAAAATTGAATCTTGGTAAAATCAGCTGGTTTTCTCATATTGTAGCTTATGACCTGCTGAACAAAAAATAGGCTCAAAGCTAAATAATAGACAGTTTACAATCAAATATGAAAAATTCAGGTTCTCTGACAATGAGTTGTTTGACTGGCTGTAGCTCAGTAACTGTACATTTAGCTTTGAGGCTATTACATTTTTTGTTCAACAAATTATAAGACTACATATGAGTAAACCAATTGATTTTACTGGGATTCAAATTCATCTACAATTTCATATAGGTTCAAATATAGGTTCAAATACAGAATTTCATATAGGTTTTGCATTAATCCTATATAAAATTGAATCTTGGTAAAATCAGCTGATTTTCTCATATATTGTAGCTTATGACCTGCTGAACAAAAAATAGGCTCAAAGCTAAATAATAGACAGTTTACAATCAAACACGAAAAATTCAGGTTTTCTGACAATGAGTTGTTTGACTGGCTGTAGCTCAGTAACTGTTTATTTAGCTTTGAGGCTATTACATTTTTTGTTCAACAGGTCATAAGCTACGACATATGAAAAAACTAGCTTTAACCAAAATCCATTTCACATAAGATTAGTGTAGGATACTTTGACAGTTCCAAAAATTTTACGCAAAGCAAAGTATTCTTGAAAAACATGATAAGAAAGAGAGAACTTTCTCACACACATCCATATCGTAAAAAGATATTTTTTTAAAGATATTCTTCTCTTTCGCATAATAAGCATTATGTTTTGTCCCTTGCGGAAAAAGCAAAGATACAATTCTAAAAGTTCCAATTTAACATGCCTTTATATTGTCTCCGTATATGTGCGCAAAACGCTACAACGCGCAGCAACCCCGATATCCTTTCGTCCCTTAGAGATCGGTGATCAAAGCAACAGCTTTCAGGGTATCGTCCGCGGGGTATCGAAGCACACGAAGCGTAATACGGAAATTTCGCTTCCGGCTGGAGATACGTGCGTGAAACGCGGCGGCGATGTGCAAAAAAGAGCCCGGCGCGCGGAGAATCGCCATTGTCGCGCATTGGCCGCGTTCTGGAATTGTCATCAGGGATAGATTCGCCCGTGGCGCTAAAATATTTCCACCCCGGCTGATTTCTACCCCGGCGTTATCCATTTCGCTCTCTCTCTCTCTCTCTCTCTCTCTCTCTCTCTCTCTCTCTCTCTCTCTCTCTCTCTCTCTCTCTCTCTCTCTCTCTCTCTCTCTCTCTCTCTCTCTTTCTCTCTCTCTCTATCTCTCTCTCTTGTGCGCTCCCCCTTTGTCTTCGTGGTCGTGGATTGTTGCCATAACCATTCCTCTCCACGGGACTCTCTTTGTGTAACCCCAGGGCACGTTCCCGACAACCCTCCGAGCTGGCACTGATTCTGCGGCTACAACCCTTCGTGTCGTATTTCCCGATCGCGTCAGACGTCCACGTTGGACGTCTTCAAGTTATTATCTACGGTCACCATTTACCCCTCAGCATTGCTCGCGATCAGTTTTGCTGTTTTTTTCGTCCTCATTTCGGGTCTGATTTCATCTGATATCGATATTTCTGAGGGCTCGCAAGGATAGAACAGAAGAGATAGTTCATAACTCCCGAATCTTATTATATCTTTGTGTTGTTATATATTTTCCTTTTTTTTTATTCTTTCAAAGAATTATTTAACAGACTGTCTATGAAATAAATTTTTAATTCTAATTAGTGAACACAATTCCTTCTCGCGCGAAATATAGTGAAAACTGAACATATCCCTTTCTGCAAGATTAATTTCAATAATGAATAATATATGAGAGATTAAGTTTGATAACACGTTAATCTTTAATGAAAGACAGGAATATCTAACATCAAATGCTGCACCTAACTTACGCTTTCAACTATCGGTGTAATCTACAAACGCGATCTCGTTAAATTCGCGTACCAATTTCAATGCATACTAAATCGCGCTTCAAAGTTCATCGCGAATATAAATTCTCGCCGTCTCACCTCCGACATTCCATCGGTGGATTCGACGAATTATTAGGTTGCACAACGTGTGGTTGCAGCGAGTGAGCGATGTATATATCGATGCGCGAATTTTCGGTCAATTGCACACACCGAAACAAAGTCTGCTCGCGTTTGTGTGTGTGAGTGACGGACGTGAAGACGGAAGACGTACGGAAGGGGAGGAGAGGTAGTATCGCGCTTGTAATTACGCTTCGTTCAACTAGTTTCACAGTCCGTCGCAATTTCGCCGATCGGTTGTCGTTATGCAAACAACGTTTTGCAATGGACATCCGCAACGCGTAGTTCATTCGTATGATATTCGCTCCGCGGTGCTGTCGATATTAAGGATCCGCATTCCGTGAAAATATTAATTTTTCGAGATATTTAATTATGAGAAACAATTCATGAACGAAAGATAGAATAATAGATTATATGATGCATCGTGTAAATCATGATTAATTTAGAAGACATAGTTTTTTTTGGATGCCCATATTCGTGAAAGAAATATTAATTTTTGAAAATATTTATAATATATATGTATTATATTTATATAAATATATATGTATTATATTTATATAAATATATATTTATATATTATATACATATAATGTTTATATCTATGTATATATATATTTATATTATAAAGAGTATACATATATCAAAAGATAGAATCATAGATGATTGAGATGATGCAACGTATAAATTATGATTAATTCAGAAGAAATAATTTTTTACCTCAATTCGCATCGTTTAATTGGGGGAAAAAAAGAGTTAAATTAGTCATAATTACGTAATAAAGAATAGATTAAATGCGTCTGTTGAAAAATTAAATTTTAGGCGAGTGTAGCAGATGCGCGAGGATAGGCAGTAGTGTCTCTCCTCTGGTTAGATTTCTTTCAGCCTCGGCGTGCCTGTTATTTTGCAATACGTGCACAGTTTTCCGCGTCAGCACTCGCACCATACCGGAAGTACGGATCCGACTTTTCCCTCCCCCTCGTCGCTTCCCGATGCAGTCATCGCCGACGCTGCAGCTGCTGCCAGGAAAAGCCGGCGTAGATCGCTTGCTGCCGTTGCTCGGTTCGTTTGAAACTCTCGTCAGGCGAGAACAAAATTGTCCGCTGGTCCCGAATCTCGTCATTTTATCGTTTACGTTCGCTCGATCCCAGCAAAGGACGTTAAAGACATGATAGCTGCAACTAGGGCGCTTTTATAGTTTTTAAATGAGATTATTTTAGGGGCTATTAAATGTGTATTTATATACAGGGTGTTTCTAAATAAGTGCGAAAAGGAAATGATTCTTTGTCGAAAATTAAGGGGAGATTTTCATACAATGCATCTGTATCCTTCCTTGAAAAGTTATATTCCTCCAAAGGAGATGTAAAAATTAGATTTAATTTTTTTTCTCAAATAGACAGATTAAAAAAATAAAGTTTAGTGGATATTTTTCAATAGTAAAAAGGATATTTATTCATATTTTTTAAATCTTCTCTTATCATTATAAAGGGATGAAACTAACAACCCCTATTTAATTTTTTATTAGAACTTTTTAATCGACCGGAATGTGATCATTTGAAAATATGCATTAGAAAGCTTGATTCCTTTAAAAACTGTTTTATTTCTTTTATTTTTTTCGTAAAATCAATAATTTTCAAGAAAAAAAAAACCTAATTTTCACCTCCCCCTTTGAAAAAGTGTAACTCCTCAGGGAGGGATATAAGAATATATGTTTATATAAAAAATCCCCCTCAATTTTCGACAAGAATCATCTCCTAAAATTTTTCGCACTTATTTAGAAACATCCTGTATATACAGCTTTTTTGTATGTATATATATTCTGTAATTTATTAAAACAAAAGAGAAATATCTTTCTCATTCATATCCTGTAATATATCTATGTAAAAAAAATTCGTTAAACTTTTTCCTTTATTATAAAGTGCAATCAGCGTTTAAGCACTTGGCAATTAACCCGCACATCGAATCTCGATCTGACGAATCGGCGATAATGAGATTAGCGAGTAGCAACGATCAGGTAATTCGCGCGAAACTTTTACGAGGACGAAGGGCGCTTAACGAGGAGTTTCTTGCACGGAGGCAATTAACGGATAGATGTGCCGCGTGGATCAACGGATTTCTTGTCGCACGTGTCGAGGTGCGCAACTTTCGCAAGAGAGACCGAACTAGCGAACGAGAGCGAGTCGCATCCACTTAAATCCGAGGCGTCGGCATAGAAATTTGTGGCCCTATAAATTTGGCTTGCATTGCGATTTTAAAATGAGAACACGCCAGTGTTTTATGGAGCGATTAACCTTGCGCTGGTGAAAATGTTGCGCGTTTGATCCTCGCTCGGGTTAATATTGCACGTCCATCTCGAAGCTGGGGGCTGTCATCGCATTAATTAGATAAAAATTAATTTATTGCACGACGGCGCAAATTATTTTCGGATTAAGGCCGTTTGCGTTTGCTTTTCAAGAGATTATGCTAAAAGAGTATTTTATATTTAATATATTTTACAAGTTGGTTTAAATTATGTTAGAGTAAAGTTATTGAAGAAAGATATTAACAAAGTTAATAGAAATGAAAAAATTAAGCAAACTTAATATTCTTTGTTTGATCTAATAATAAAAGAAAAAATTTAATAATACAAAAATATAAAAAATTTAATAATAAAATTTAATAATAAAAAATATTATAAAAATTTAATAACAAAAGAAAAAGAAAAATTTTAATAAAAGAATAACTGAAACTCTATGATGTTGAGATTCGTAACGCTGACGCTATTTAGACCTTCTTATCTAGAAGTATCGAATAAAGTTGTTATCGTGATAAACAGAGAAATTACAATTCTATTTGGAGTATTGCTCCGCGAGGGCGTAAATAACGCGCGATTTTCATGTAACGATAGTCACGGTACAGTGTGGTTGAACACGGTCAAACGCGTATCAAAGTAATTAGTCGAGCAACGGGCTCGGGTCGATACTAACTTCATCTCGAGTGGTATTTTCTCTTCGGGAACAGCAGCCCGGGGGCGAAGGAAATTCGAGGAAAATCACGAGGTAGTCGAACTCCCTCAACGTGTGCGGCGCGACTAATTAACCGCGGTGTTTTCGACGTAGATACGCCGTTTGATCGAGGCCACTTCGATTCCGAGCCTATGGAAGGATCCTTCCCTGCGCGTAAAGGCTACGGGCTGGGGGTAGCGGATGTTGGAAAACACACGTCTGGCCGCCATTGCATCTCGTCTGTTTGCAAATTTCGTAATTTCATTGCTACGTGTCGGGGATGCGGGATGGTCGCAATATTGGCGCGACCGTGACGCGCGGTATAGACGAGTATAAATATCGCACGCAATGTGTGTTTGCCGTCGGAATTTATTATAAACCGTCACGTTGGAATATCGTGACGTTTCCGTGGTGCGGTCATAGCGCGCGTTGAAATTGTTCTTATTTTCCGCGTATATCTGGTTAAGTGATTAAACGAAGAATGTGGAGAGTGATTCTAAATAAACGCGAAAAATTTTAGGAGATTATTTATCAGGATTATTTATCAAAAATTAAGGAAGATCTTTTGTATAAACATATACTCCTATATTCTTCCCTGAGGAGTTATACTCCTCCAAAGGGGAGGTGATAATTAGATTTTTATTTGGTTTCTCAAATTTTGGACAAGTTTAAAAAATGAAAAAAATTTGGTGGATATTTTCTACTAAAAGTGAAAAAGATACTTATTTTTTAATCTTCTTGTATCATTATAAGGATGATAACTAGCAACCCCTATTTAATTTTTTATTACAACTTTTCAACGGATCGAAATATGATCATCTAAAAATATGTGTTAGAAAGCTTGATTCCTTTAGAAAATTTTTTCTTTTATTTTTTTGTAAAATCAAAAAGTTTGCAAGAAAAAAAATAAAATACATTATCATGCACAGCTAAATGGCACAGGTTACGAGAAATTGAATTTTTGAATAAAGAAAGCAAGCAAAACAAAATTATATTAAATTGTTAGAAAAAATGGAACAAAAACAAAATTTGAGAAAAAATAAAAACCTAATTTTCACCTCTCTCTTTGGAAGAGTATAATTCCTCAGAGAGGGCTATAAGAGTACAGACGTGTTCAGATTATTAAACTCAAACATATTTTTATGTTGAAATTACTTTATAGTTATACTTTTGGCGTTTTTTAATAGTCACATTTATTTAAATTTTATTTTTATCATAAAAGATTAAAGATATCTTTTCATAATTTTTTGACCTGCAAATTATTCGGAAATATTTCTATTTAGTGATGAAAACTTACATTGAATCAACAAGTGTCTAAAATGATTTTTATGTCACATTATTGCTGATATTGATTGATTTTATCGTGTTAATTTTATACAAATCAAAATAATGTACACTATGGATGATACTTTATCTTTAATTTTAATTGAATTACAATTGTTGTTTGACAATAGAGAGTGTTTTTAAACAATCGTCAAAATTTTAAGATTTGCAGAAGAAAAGTAATTTATTTATTAAATATTAAAATATAATTTTGAGTATTCTGTATGTCACAATTAAGATTACTTATTCAAATAAATCACTAAAACAGTAAAAATGTTTGAGTCTAATAATCTGAACACGTCTGTTTATGTTTATATAAAAGACCTCCCCCTCCCTCATAATTTTCGACAAAAAATCATCTCTTAAAATATTTCGCACTTATTTAAAATCACCTGTATATTTGAATCTCGAATCACAAAGCTGTCATCGCATAAAGGCGCATTAATTAGATAAAATGTATTCGACGACAAAACGGCGCAAATTATTTTCGGATTAAGGTTGTTTGCATACTCGTCAGGAGATTATGCTGGAAGAATATTTTATATGTAATATATTATAAATATATTTTTAATATAATATTTTTAATATAACTTTATATAATATATGTTTAATATAGTTTATATAATATATTTTATTTTTAATATTTTATAATATGTTAAGATATTAAAGTATAAAATTATTGAAAAGCGATATTAATAAATTTATTTGAAAAAAAATAGAGTATATATTCTTAATATTCTTTTATTTTAATAAAAGAATAATTGAAAATTTGTGTTGAAAGATTCATAACGTAGTGCTATTTAGTCCTTTTTATCCTGAAGTGTCAAATGCGTAGCTGTAGCTAAAATTTATGCATCACGTAATATTGTAGAAAAATAAACACACAGTTACATTCTCAATATTCAAATTTATAACTTGTAACTTGACAACGCAATTAACAACCTTAAATGTAAAGCTACGTCAAATACGAAAAATTTATTTGACGATTCTTCGAAAGAATAATCTCTTCGCGTGCGTAAGAGGGAAAAAAGCTCCTAGAACACGCTAGAACCTAATCAAGTTCAAGGCCACCTCCCGGCGCATTCACAAGGAGGAGTTTCTCGTAGGATCTCGGTCAATAGGGATGGCTCCCCATTTTCGGGGATGTTAGTGGCGCGACGCGGGGTTCTAATGTAGTTGCCGAGTTTTGCGCAAACGACGGGACAAAGCCGTCTCGGGGAAACTTTGGCGAACGCGTATCGCGTCAAAGCCGCCATTACGATGGAGAAGTATGGACTACCGACTATGAACCGAACTATGCCGCTAATTGGCTCTTACGTCTTACATATTAATGTTACCGAGATGCGATCTGCTCCGATCCGAATGTCGAACTTGCAGGCTTAAGTTGAGCGCAACGCGTGACGCTATCGTCTTTCGATCGAATCCCAACAACTTTGACGCTCGCCTCGCCGATCATTATAACATCGCAAAGTTAGAATCGTGTACGTGCTCTGACTTGATATTTTCGAACGTCTCTCTCTCAAGAGAGAGAGAGACGACGCGCGATCTCTTTCATTCATTCTCCACCGAATCCTAATACGATTCTAGTAAGATTAGAGAACTGAAGAGGGCCTTTTCAAAAACGTAATGCATATCGAACACGCTCTTGGAATCACCGTGCGAAGTCAAAATGCCCGAACATCCGCTTCGCGATTCACCGAGGAAAGCGGATCTCTTTTCCACTGATCTCGGTCTCGGCTTCTTCTTGAGCTTCTTCTAAGCTCAAGGCCGATGCACCAGGATCTGGATACCTCGAGGAATATCGAGCAGTTGTCCCCTATCAGTGCCAGCGACGGTGTAACAGCTGCAGTATTCCAAGATCGAGGAATAAAACGCTGAGCGTGCGAGAAAGGTGGGAAGAGAATAGGGGGGAGAGAGGAGACAAGACATGGAGAGTGCCATCGAGAGGCCTTGTGAGAAAACATCGATGCTGCATTTACGCGGAGAATATTCCCGGGTAACCTTGCATCCGCGGGCGAGCGAGAGGGTTGACGGACCCGAGCGGGGGTGGCGCCCACCATCCCGGGACGGTATATAGAGGAAACGGAAGATGGGAAAGGGAGGGCTGCGACACACCGGCAGCTTGCTGGTAGCTATATCGAGTTACGCTCCGGCGCCTATCTATCCGCCAGCCCTTCGAATCTCTCGCCACGATTCTCCCCCGGCTTTTCCGTTCGTCCACCCTCTCTCTCCTCCCTCTTTCGTCCCTTGCTATATACCTTCGAACAAACGATAACGTTTTCGGGATACACCGACAACAGCCACCGATGTCACGCTGCTCGTACGTTTCGGCTGATACGAACGCAAGATTTGCAATCGGTCGTGTTAGAAATAGAAGAGGTGTGGAAATAGCTGTGATATTTAAAAATATTTTTTCACTGTATTATTAGCGCGAAAAATTGATAAGTGATATCTATAGAGTATATTAATTATATTTGGATATAGTGAATGAAATTATGGAAATGTGAAAAAAATATCAATTTTCATTTTGTTATAACGATTATGATAATTTATATACGATTGATAAAATTCCAATCGATGGAGATCCGTTCAGCGATAATAATAAGATGAAAAAGGTAAGAGAAACGTCTTTTTCGACGAATAAAATCTCGTTTTCGTCGAGCTGACTATCGGATGATCGCGGAAAGAATGCTCGGACGGAAAATCTGTGAGAAATTCCCTTACGGCGGCTATCGATGTAAGTCAGGACGGCACGTAGCCGTAAATGTCGGGAATTCAGCATTGGCGGCCGAAATTGACATTCGAAAGCCGACTTTCTGGAAAGGGATCTGATCTAAAACGCCCGCCAGCTGCCGCAGATTCGAGCTTTCCCTTCAATTCCTCCTCCGCTTCTTCTCTCCTCCCTCGCCCCCTTCGCTTCGTTTCCGTCGCGGTAATCACGGAAACGGGATTTGAAATTCGAGGCCCCCGTTAATGGCCGGGTGATACTCGTTCGTCGCTTGTGCGGATTCTTCCTGCAAAGCCCTAAAAAAGCACCCGTTATCCAAGTTATTGATTTCAATATTGTTCATGTCTTGACAATCATAAATAACACTGATTTTACTTAAATTTTTTTATTTTTATTTTGTATTGTCAAAGGCAATTTATGCAAAAATTGTCCTTTATTGTCTTATGTACTAGAGGGTTCTTCCCGTTCATCGATTAATAAATTAAATTAAATTAAATTTAAAAAAAAATTAAATTTTATTGTCAATTAGATCGATTTTAAGGTAACTTTCCTAAATTGGCTCTAATTTTTTAGATAATGTGCCCCATGAAAAATGCAAAAAATGTAATGGTCAGTCTATTTCCAAATCATATGGAAACGATCTCAAATCATACAAAAGTATATATATGAAATACCTAATGGCGTTGTATTCAGTAAAATAACATTATAACAAGTAAACTGATTCGGATAATTACAATTAATGCATAGAAAAATGCTGTTTGTACGATTTTCTTTTATGTGGATCATCAGGATCACGTTGGAGATAAAAACAATGTTAAACAATAATAAGACAAGATAAAATCGTAATTTGATATCCATTATCTCAAAAACTAGAGCCAATTCGGCAAAATTGTTGTCATTTTTGGATCCCCAAAATATCCTAAATTCGTTCAAACATCCTTGGCAACTAAACAAAAGTTTTATTTTTGTTGACCAGAGTAATGATCGTGATGATTCACATCGTGAAAATGCATGGTATCAACAAGATGATTGCGGCAAATTAAATTGTTACAAGTTAAAAATAAATATATCGAAAAAAAAAGAATAAAAGCAGTAATCCCACGCAAAAATTACATCTTATTTATAAAATTGAAAAAAGCACGAACGATTCATGATTTCACCATGATAATGTCTAAAAATTGAAGCCAATACGTGGGGATCGAATGGGATAATTCCGGGCATGGCAAACAAGCATGACAAATAGAACCTTGATGACACGAGTCAATATCGATCAGCGTTCAGTTTACATCCTGTTTATCGTCGCTCCGCAGAGCCCCGGCGACGAATCTCTCGAGTTCGGTTCGCACGCTGCAACGAGAGTGGATAAATTAATGCATTAATTAATTGCAAGCCGGCAAAGGGACGGGACGCCCGATGCGCGACGCGACATCACACGCAGCTGTCCCGAGTTATCCCAGAATTATGCTAGCCTGCGTGAACCCTGTCCGCGAATGGGGCGGGCCGGGTCCCTCTCAGTCGGTTCGCGTGCGTGGCACGTCGACGTAGATAGCAACTGTCTCGCGTCGCCGACCTGTCCCGTTCACTGACACGTAGCAGCCGTCACACATGTGCGCCGATGCGTGCTTACACGTGCGCGCGCGTGTGCTGTTCCGGACGAATATGCACTCGCTGTTACACCACCGTCAACAATCGCCGTCGGCGATGAGGATCGTATGGAATCATGAATGTCCGAACGTTCGTGCACGCAACTCGACACGGCTCGCCGAATCTGTGGGAGATTGGAAGAATCAGGCCAAATGGTCCTCGATTTGGAATGATTATATGTTGCGAGAATAGATTAGAGATGAGTGAAAGATATTGACTTGTAGTACTGAAGATTGTCAAGTTCGGTATAAATTTAAATTCGAATAATTACGAACATTATTGGGATATAAATGTTTCTAGCGTTTCATCAAGAGACGAGATTGTGTCAAGTACTTAACATATAGCAAAAATATTAATCTAAGTAATGTTACATTTATACGAGTTTTGCATGTATCTTGGCGAAATGGTTCTCGATTTGGAATCATTGATTATATGTTGCGAGAATAGATTAAAGTGGAAGATATGATTGACTCGTACTACTGAAAATTGTCAAGATCGATATAAATTTAAATTTGAATAATTATGAGAACATTCTTGGGATAAATATTATATGTTTCTAGTGTTTCATCAAAAAACAAGATTATGTCACGTGCCAAAGACAAGAATAACCAACAGAATAATACCAAAGAATAATAAAAATGTTAATCTATCAATCTCTATCAATCTATCAAAATTCATATGAATTTTGCACGTATCTTGGCAAAACGGTCCACGATTTGGAATCATGCGAGAATAGATTAGAGATGAGTGGAAGATATGATTGACTCGTACTACTGAAACTACTTTCAGCGAGAGACAAGATTGTGTCACGTGCCAAAGATATAACAAAAATATCAATCTATTAAAGTAATGTTACATTCATACGAATTTTGCGTGTATTTTAGCGAAGCACTTTTCGATTTAGATCATCATTGATTATATGTTGTGAGCATAGAGCTAAGTAGATGATTGACTCATACTACTGAAAATTGTCAAATTCGGTATAAATGAATTTGAATTATTACGAGAACATTAATGGGATAAATATATATTATATGTTTCTAGCATTTCATCAAGAGACGAGATTATGTCACGTGCCAAAGATATAACAATTGTTATACGTAGATAGCAAATGTCAATCTATCAAAGTAATGTTATATTCATACGAGTTTTGCGTGTATCTTAACAAAGCACTTCTCGATTTAGTATTATTGATTATATGTTGCGAGAATAGATTAGATCTAAATGGAAGATATGACTGACTCGTACTACTGAAATTTCTCTTTGGTATAAATTGGAATTTGAGTTATTACAAGAACATTAATGGGATAAATAAATATTATATATTTCTAGAATTTCATCAAAAGATGAGATTATGTCACGTGCTAAAGATATAGCATTATATCTATATAATATATATTATATCTATATAATATATATTATATAGATATAATGCTATATCTTTAGCAATTTATTATATATATATATATATATATATATATATATATATATAATTATATATGTTTCTGGCATTTCATCAAGAGACGGGATTGTGTGTCACACGTGTCAAGTGTACAGCAAAAATGTTAATCTATCAAAGTAATGTTATATTCACACGAGTTTTACGTGCATCATCGGTTTCGCCCGTGTAAATTCATTACAAAAGAACCTTCTATATTCGAAGCTGACAACCGAAATTGATTCCATTGAATAAATATTGCGTATCCTATCGACGTAATCCTACAGTGACTACCATCGTTTACCCTGATAAAACTACTGATAAAACTGGCGAATTCCATTCGTAAAACTCTTCTGTATTCAGGGACAGTAACACAGTCAATCCCATTGAGTAAATATTATTCCCGTCGGTCTCGCGCAGCTCTGTCAATTTTCGCCTCATTTCGGAAACGAAGAATCCCTATCCAGACGCCTTTTTTCACTCCCCTTACCATTAAGGGTTTCTAATGGTATTCGTGATTCGGCCGTCGCGTGTATCCACGAGAATGTATATATTTATACCCACCCCTGTCGCACAGGTGGCCGTCACGCACGTCCGACGCATCTTCGTGTTCGCATATTGCGTGTAACCGGACCCGGGTGCGTTCGGGCGCACGCATGAATGTCCGATACGCGCTTTGAGGGATGGCTGCGACCGCGACAGGAACGCGTCGCGCGAGGAGGTAATCGCAGATTGACGCACCCGGAGAGTAGATAGAGTGCAACGGGGCGGCGATAGTCCCCGATGGCAAAATTTCGCAGCCGCGCGATGGGATTTGACAGGACGTTGCCGAAGAGATTTTGTGCACGCCGCTGCCTCAGATAAATAGTGACGCGACATACTCGGCGCTGATCGTCTTTTTCAGCGCGCAAAGCTGTGCGTAATTATCGTCAGGTTTTTATCCTGATGGAACTCGTGAACGCTTGATGAGGGAAAAAGAGAGAATCGATTAAATGTGAAATAAATGTTGAGAATCGCGAAAATGTTTAGGGCACGGAATAAAATTTTTCCCTCGCGTAGAACGCATTTTCCTTTTAAAATTCATATACCCATTTCCATACCTCGCGCATTCTCGTCGACAATATTCGCATGAGATATTCCTTTTAGCTTTCGCCGTAATTGTTTCCGTGTAATTGACGGTACGCGATTCTGGTTAGGCAAGGGCAGTGTTAACAAGCTTTATATAAGCAATGGCGCAAGCAACTACCAACCACGGCGACATCAAAGAGAACCCATGCTCTACCCTGATCTATCGTCTGTAGAACAACTAGACCAATGAAGCAAAGCGGAGAACTGCGCTCGTGCGAGGAGAAATAATTTTCGCAAATCAAAGGAACGGTATAAAAAAACAGACTAAAGGTTTCGATATTTGCAAAATTGTGCTGTCGAAAAAAAAATTCTCCACAAGGTATTCGACGATAGATAGGTAATATTTTTATTATAATTTTTTAAGTCTCTATTATATGTAATATAATATTTGTAGATTTTTTTTTTATGGGGAATGTTTAACATGTAATTCATTCTTTTACTTTATATTTGCTTTTATCAATGAATATCCTCCGTTTGTAGTAAAACCACACAAACCATTTACATGCTTACAGTTAAGTAAGTACACCGCTCCGGTGTGTTAGATGTATTATGTACGAACCGTCCCGTTAGCACAACGATATCCTTTAGAGATCAAGCCATTCGCATTAACGAGCATTGCATAAGCAATACGTAAGCAATTGACGATGCGATCAAAGAGAATCCGTAATTTTCCAGGGGGCCCATCAGCGATGACCCTCTGCTTAACATCCAGCGAGCAACGCCTAAGGGGGATCGTGGTTTCTCTTCCCCCCCCCCCTCTCTTTATCTTTATCTCTCTACCTCCATCTCTTCCTCTCGACCGTAAAGCAATGTTGGTTCCACGAGGGCTCGGGGGATGTTTCTGACCGCCAATCAGCCGGCGGCGCGATAATCGCGGCTCAACCACGTCAGTTAAAATCACTGTCAATTCCGGCGGCGATTCAAAGGCGAACTTTCCGCGTTGCGGTTGCTGCGTTCGATGTAATGGTAGCAGGGGGTGCGGGTGAGGTGCCCGCCAATACGCTATACGCTATGTCTATGTCCGCTTTGCCCAGGGGCACAATGGAGCGGAGCCGCCGCGCCGCGTCGGTTTTCCCCGAGGGGGAATATCCCGAGAGAGTGAGAGAAGAGGAGTGCGAGAGGGCCGCACTTCTCTTACTCGCGCCACGGTGGAGTCGACGTAGCCCACCGCCGCCCATTGGCCGCCAGCGAGAGAGCACTTCCTGTTAGCCTCGACCCTCGTCCGCAACCGGCCGCAGGCCGCAAGCCTCGGTTCCTACAAGCCGTAGCCTCTAACGTCACGCTACTCCAGGCTTGACCTCCCGTCGACAGCGTAATTGTTTAGAAACCCCTTGATCTGTAATTTCAGAGCGCGGCCAACTATCCTCCCTGCGTAACATCGTTAACACGATCCCATCGCTCCTTGCCACTGTTCCCTCTGTCTCTCTCTCTCTCTCCCCTTTCGGCGAACTCTCACGCGTGCATAATCCGTGGTTCGCACGTTCCACTCTGCAGGAGTTTGTTTCGCGAGATTGAACGAGGTATGCGAGGAATCGGTGCATACGATGCACCTCTAGGAGAAACGGCCTGCGGTCGGGAATCTTGAATGAATGACAATAGGAGAATGCGAGGCAAGATGAATTGTCTCGCTGATTAATATACTAATGGAGTAAAATATTTAATATCAAACTACTAATCACCACGATTCACTGTTCTCTTTCTCTTAATAATTTTAGACTTAGAATAAGTGTTTAAAAATTATTAGACTTATTATAGAGTGTTGGAAAACATGTAGAATATATACAATACTATAATATATACAGGGTGTTTCTAAATATGTGCGAAAAATTTTAGGAGATGATTCTTTGTCGAAAAATTAAGGGAGGTTTTTTATTTTTCTTTGTTGAAAATTATATGATTTTACAAAAAAAATAGAGGAAATAAAAAAGTTTCTAAAAGAATCAAGCTTTCTAACGTTTATTTTTAGGTCACATTCCAGTCGGTTAAAAAGTTCTAATAAAAAATTGAATAGGGGTTGTTAGTTTCATCCCTGTATAACGATATGAGAGGATTACAAAAAATATTAATAAATATCTTTCTTACTAGGAAAATATCTATATTACTAGAAAATATCCACCAAATTTCATTTCTTTAACTTGTCCAAAATTTGAGAGAAAAATTAAAAACTTAACAAACGACAATCACAGTATGGTTTGGCTATGAGAGCTCTGGTGCAGTTAGTGTTTAATTAGAAAGGAGTATATGTTTATATGAAAAACCGCCCTTAATTTTCGATAAAGAATCATTTCCTAAAGTTTCTCGCGCTTATTTAGAAACACCCTATATATAATATAAAAATTTCAAACTTTTATATTTGAAAGAATATATAAAATATATAAAATATATAAAATATAATTATCTGCGTAAAAATTTAGGAAAAACTTTCCATTATTGCACGTTCTCTCTGCTTGAGCTCTCTTTTTTTTAATAAAACAATGAAACAGGGCCATATCTTTGGAAACGAGGGATTTATTCTACAGGTGGTCTGAAATTTAGGCGAGTTTTGGTGAAATATATTTTCCGAGGGAAGATCTGACAGTTCCTGTCCGACCGGAGCGTGACATCAAATTCTTTTTGACGGAAATAGTTTCTCTGAGTGCACGGAAAACTTCACCCTCGTCCCTTTCATTGGAAAATGTGTACGACGTGTGACTTTTACTCAAGTCAACCGCATGTTACATGCGACATATACTTCACATTTCCACCACTCTCTCTCTCTCAAGTTCATGAAATTCTTTAGAAAGTCACGTATGTGCGGTCGTCGGAGCGAATTTACGGAAATGCGACTTGTTTAACCTTTCGACTTCTAAATGTTCATGACTCAAAAGGTCCTTGCTTACATAAATTTACAATTTTGCCCTAATTATATATTATATACATATATATGTACTATGTAAAATTATTTACCCACGAATTTAAATAAAAAATTAGCAATATTTATAATCACCGATGGAAATTAAAATTAGGATAAGGTGTTCAACTTACGATATCCTCCAGTTTCGAACATCCTTTCCTGGCGGTGCAGACTAAGGCGACGATGACCCCACCTCCGAACATGAGCAGGAGAAACACCGCCAGTTTCCAGCCGTGATCTCTTTGCGGGATAAGTTTCTTGGCCGCCGGTAACCTGGCGACCTCCGCCGTGGAGATGCCTAGGCGGGACGCCCTCACGAAGATCGTCCTGAGACGTCTCGACGCTTTCTCGCAGGCCATCTTGGTCGGGTTGCTACTCTTGGAGGCCGACCTCGACTTCACGTGCACGTGATCCATCTTCTCAAGCGTTCCCGGAACAAATTATATTATGCGCGAACTTTTTGCCCGATTCCTTCCCGTAGAAAGAGAGATCTCCGAAGCTCTCTCGCAATCTGTCCGAGTCCCGAGCAACGCGCGAACAAACATCGGATACGCGGGTATCGGTTGTATATCCGGAAATGGACTCTGTCCGCGATCACAATATTCACTCCGGGGTTTGCGGGCGTTTCATTAAACTCCGGCCGGCGCTACAATTCACAGAAGTATTCAAATATCGCGCGGTCCATTTCGCGATTGAATTCCCTCGCGTCGAGCACGTCGGGTCGAGCGTCTCTTTGGAATTTGCCGGACCAGCTTTACGGTTCACCGCACTGTGTATTTTATCACTCCCGCGTTGCCCGCACTTCTAATATAGAGATTGAAGAGTTGCACGAATGAGTACGATTTATCGTCATTGCCGTCTTATCGATCCGATTCTTCAATCGACCTCATTCAACACCTCATCGTTTCATGTCAATTCGAAAATTGCATTTAACGATTTGTTTTATCAGTTTCGAAAATGGTACTTATGGAAATTCCTCGATTTTGCGGATTGCCAGTTCGGAATCTTGCCTTTCTCGTCTATGAGCTCTTTTACGAGTTTTGCGAAATTATACCAAAGGATTTCGCGTTATCGAGTAGCTCTACACGCATTTTTATTCCCTGAACCGCGTCGTAAGTTGTACTTTTATGCTCGCGACGTGGCAGGACGCGTAATAGCAGGGCGATGAAGGATCCGGGAGACGCGAAGAGTGACGGAACGTGTCGGCCAAATAGAGAGGGTTGCCGCCTAGAGGTCGGATGATGCTATATCCCCGGATTTTACTGTTTGTTAGATGATATCCGAGACTTACTCTTCGTTACCTCGATTTGCCCCGGCTTTCGGTACCGTGAAAACATTTTACGTTGCGTTTCTTAAAGGGGCCACTCACCACGTTTCGTCGAAATGAGCAATATCTCAAGTGGGATTTCGGAAAAATTGATGCAGAAAGTTAAACATTTGGTGAGAGTCAGTACTATCTGCTCGTTCCCGTCTTCTTCGTCTTCTTCTCGATTGACAGGAAGAGAAGTTTGCCCGATGCGGCTTGTCTTCTTACCTCGGCGTGTCTCTCGCACGCGTTCATGGATCGCAACAAGGAAGGATCGCTTGTTGTTCGCTGATCGAGCGACTAATGGAAGATCCGCGCTCTCATGAAGACACGATTAATCTTGATTGAGCTCGGTTATTTCGCTGCGGCCCAATAACCGGAAGGAAAATTAATTCTCGTCGATCGAACAGGCTCTCACACGACGGTCTCATATTCTTCTGTGCTCATTTGTGGCGCCGTTAATTTTGCTTCCATTTTACCGTTCAGTGCGCGGCCAGACCATCCGTTTCTGCATTACGTCGAGTATATACGTCGACGTACCCTTATTCGCGAAATATTGCCACTTTCATACGGTTTTATCCTCTAGACTTCCTTTATGACCGTGGATAAGTCTCCAATGGCCGAATGACGATGCTGTGTCTCTGCCATTTCCTTGCGTAGTATCTGCGAATTAACAAATACAATTTTGTACAACTGCTCTGCGTTTTTGATGAATTTTTCGTCTACGTGTATAAGACTTGCGAATTGTGTCCCGAAAAATCTATCATGTCGATTAACATTAGAGTATGCATAAAGAACAGTTGAATTAAATCGAATTTTCGTTCTTAGCGCAATATTATTTAATATAAAAAATTATCTTATTTTTTAAGATTGTTTTATATATAAAGTGATCCTAAATAAGTGCGAAAAATTTTAGCAGATGATTTTTTGTTGAAAACTAAGAGGAATTTTTCATATAAACCATGTACTCCCCCCTATATCTCTCCCTGAGGAATTATACTCTTCCAAAGAGGGAGATAAAAATTAGTTTTTATTATTTTTTTTTTCAAATTTTGTTTTTATTCCATTTTCTCCAATATTTACTATAATCTTGTTTTGCTTGCTTTTTTGATTCTAAAATTGAATTTCTCATAACTCGAAACCTGCCATTCAGCACCAGTAATGTATTTGCAGTGTATAATAATGTATTTTACTTTTTCTCCTTGCAAACTATTGATTTTACGAAAAAAAAAGAAATTAAAAAGTTTCTAAAGAAATCAAGCTTTCTAACGCATATTTTTATGATCACATTTCGACTCATTAAAAAGTTCTAATAAAAAATTGAATAGGGGTTGTCAATTTCATTCCCATATAATGATCTACGGGAGGATTTAAAAAAATTATAATAAGTATTCTTTTACTTAAAAAAGAGTAAAAAATGTCCACCAAATTTAATTTTTTTAACTTGTCTAAAATTTGAGAAAAAAAATAAAAATCTGATTTTCACCTCCCCTTTGGAGGAGTGTAACTCCTCTCCACGGAGGGATATAGGAGCATATGTTTATATATGAAACACCTCGCCCTTAATTTTTGACAAAGAATCATCTCCTAAAATTTTTCCCACTTATTTGGAACTTTGAATCATCCTATATATCAAAGATATAATGAAAAAAAATAAAAAAATATTACAGTGAGCGCGTTCAAGCGAAAAAGGAAAGGAAAAGGAACACCGTCTATTTTCTCCAATCCACGGATACAATGCCGCTGACAGCATAATAAATATAATATAGGGCGCAATTCCGTTTGCCATAAAGTTCAGTTTAGAAGAGCAGACGAAGATGGTCCGAAGATGTCGTTCGGCAAGTTTCCCAAACTGCGATCGCGATTCGGTCTCGGTGCCCAGTGTCGTATCACTCGTATCGAAGTGTAATGTGTCCCAAAGTGGCTGGATTTTACGAGTACATTAAAGATGAAAGCAATATCGGAGATGAGATTATCCGCCCTCGGACGGCGATACCGCGACGAAAATACTCCCCTCCTGCCGTCGCGGTGGTGTAGTAGGTATAACGAACGGCTTCGTCGCCAAGGACTATATCCCTAGGATTAAGTGAGAATTATCCTGGATTCCGCGCTTCTCGAATTCCATCCGCTTCATCCCGTTTCGTATACACGTCGCGGACGGACGACGACCGGCCGAACCGTCCCGCGGCTCCTTCTCTCTTTTCCGTAACTCTTTTTCCCCGCTTAATCTCAAATCCCCGCTGGTAATTGCGTTATTATACTTCTGAGGGAAGACCGTATTCCATTTCATAGCGGTCACGTACAAATATATATCGTTTCCCGCGGTCTTATTGTTTCTTTTCGATACCTCAAGCCGCGTCGCTCTCGGGAAAAGTCATTTCATTGAGAATTATAAAGATAGATAAATGCGTTAGGCGGACATCTACATTTTTCACGTTATATTTTATGCGAGTACCAGTGAGAGACAAACATAAAATATATTTTATATATAATAAATAAAAATTTATATATTATATAATATAATATACAGGACGATTCTAAATAAGTGCAAAAAATTTTAGGAGATAATTCTTTGCCGTAAATTAAAGAGGGTCTTTCATATAAACATGTACATATACTTCTATATCTCTCCCTGAGGAATACACTTTTCCAAAGAGAGAGATGAAAATTAAGTTTTTAATTTTTTTTCAAATTTTAATTTTACATTTTTTCCAACATTTACTATAAGTTTGTTTCGCTTGTTTTTTTATTCTAAAATTCATCTTCTCGTAAAATTATTAATTTTACAAAAATAATAAAAGAAGTAAAAAGGTTTCTAAAGAAAGCAAGCTTTTTAACGCATATTTTTAGATGATCACGACCCGTTAAAAAATTCTAATAAAAAATTAAATAAGAGTTGCTAGTTTTATCCCTATATAACAATATAGGGGGATTTAAAAAATATTAATAAGTATCCTTTTTACTTTTAATAGAAAATGTCCACCAACGTCCAAATTGCATTTTTTAACTTGTCTAAAATTTGAGGAAAAAAAATAAAAACCTAATTATCACCTCTCCTTTTGGAGGAGTGTACTCCTCAGAGAAGGATATAGAAATATACATATGTTTATATGAAAGATCCCCCTTTTTAATTTTCGATAAAGAATTATTTCCTCAAATTTTTGGCACTTATTTAGAATCATCTTGTATAATAAAAATATAATATATATGAATATAATATTATGTAATATACTCGTACATATATATAATATTAGGAGTAGAATTGGGGGTTGAATAAGTTAATTATTTTTTTAAGCTAAGTTAAGTTAAAGTTAATGGCTTATAAAATTAATTTAGTTACGTTAAAAGTAGCATAAACAAAAAAGTTGAAATTGAGTTAAGATTAAATTAACTTGAGTTAAATCATAAGTTAATTTTTAAAAATATTATTTATATTAAAAACTAAAATGTCGTAACTTCAATAATTTTAAATTTAATATTTTATTTGTTAATGTTTTTTAATTTATATAAAATAATATATAGTAAAATAACAAAAATTTTGTTTTTTATATAAGAATGTATTTTTTTCTTTGTAATTGCAAATTATGAAAAAACTAATAGTATGGAACCTTCATTTATTTCATATAATACTTGTAAGAATGACATACATCATAGAATAATGCTTTTATTAAAATTTAATCGTTATTGAAAATTTAATTGTCTAATGTTTAAGATTTTATAAAAAAAAATAATGGCATTCAGAAATGAAAAAAAAATTTAACTTCGAAAAAAAAGTTAATAAGTTTAAGTTTAAAAATAACTAGTTTAAGTTAAAAATTAACTCATTTTTAATTAACTAAGCTAAGTTAAAAGTTATTAACTTTTAACATTTTTATTTAACTTTTAACTAATTAACTAGTTACTATACCCAACTTTGGTTCTAATATATGATACCTATTTGTTGTTTAAATATATACAAGTGTAACGTACATTTAAAAATACAATCTTATTTTTAAATATGTTACGAGAGAATATCTATGAATTAATTTTTTTCTCGTTATATTATACGTTCTTTTATTTAATAAATAATTCACATAAAAATTTGTCTGAAATTTATTTGATCTTTATTTCATAATTAATAAATGCAATTGGTCAATATCAGACTGCGTATAATATCATCTCGCAGTCCGAGGATTTCTCAAAGCGAACCCGCGTGGCCGTGACGGGAACACCATTTATAAGATAGGACGGCATAGAGAGAGAGAGAGAGAAGAGCGAATACGCGAAATGTGTGTTCTCGAGTACCGGCGCCACATATCTATTGAAAATCCCAATGGTGGATACAAAGGAAGAGAATGGAGCTCTCTCACGACGAAAATTACGTCTCGCGCGCGCGCTCGATTCGCGGGCGTTTCTGGCTTACATCAGCGGTGATTAATTTTGGGAGATTAGCGAAGTGCCGGTCGTTAGAATTAAACCGGAGGAGGAATATACCGGAGACCCCGAAATCGCCTTGTCGGCTCTGCATTAGACCGCGCTAATTAGCTCATCGCAATGGCCGATATGGATGTAACTATTCGGATCCTTAAACATTAGGGCTTAAGTTCCACAGATCGTACATGACCTTAACATGGCGTTCGCGTTCGCGTTAAGTTCACGATTAAAAGCTACGTACCTTAGCCTAAGCTTGTGCTGGAAGCAGAGAAAAGGGGAGGGGGAACCAAAAACGAGCTCTCAGAATAGTGAGGTTCCTTGGCACGTTCTCATACGCGGGCTCTCATGCGAATGTTACGACTATTGCAGTCCGCAGAGAGTTTCGAGTGGGGAATTAGCGTGGCGCGATTAAGCTTATGCCCTTTAAGGCCGCGATTATCGTTAGCGAGAAGTGATTTAGATACGGACCGGGGCCTTCCGTGGAAAAGTTGCTAAGTGCGGGCGAACCGCGATGTGGCTGCTCGTAGCAAGTTTCGCGGAATGAATGGTTCGTGTGACGAACTCTTGCACAACCGGGGGTTGCCGCCGCATATACAGCCGTTCGCGATAGTATCGGTGCGTGAATATCGGTCGCGTGAAGTAGAATTCCCGCATATCTGGATTGGAAACACGAAAATTATTCCCCATCGTCCGCGAGGAATCAATGAATCTAAAAAATTCACGTGACACGAGGCTGTGAGGTTAAAAAATAAATAAAAATAGATATTTTTTTTTCTCTTAATTTTAGAGCAATTTCTTCTTCGTCACGAAAATAATTCTCTCATATTTTCTTGCGATTTTATTAATCTGTAATTAGTTTTTTGCAAGATGAACGTTTGAACTTTTAGAACCGTAACAATTATTTTCATCTATTCGGCAGCCTGATTGAATATTGAATATACAGGATGTTTCTAAATAAGTGCGAAAGCTTTAGAAAATGATTCTTTGTCAAAAATCAAGGAGGATCTTTTATCTCTCCCTGAAGAGTTACACCCTTCTAAAGAAGGAGGTAAAAATTAAGTTTTCAATTCTTTTCTCAAATTTTAGACAAGTTAAAAAATGAAATTTGGTGGATATTTTCCACTAATAAAAAGGATATTTATTAATATTTTTTAAATCTTTCCATATCGTTATAAGAATGAAACTTGCAACCTTATTCAATTTTTTATTAAAACTAGATCAACACAAACGCGCGCTACGCGCGCGCCATTCTTCGGTTTTATGTTAAAAAAAATGATATTTAAAAACAAATAATATAAAGTTTGTTTAAACTCGATTAATATTTTTCACAGAAATTAGCTGATTAGAGCGTTAATGTGCTAATTAAATTTTAAAATAATAATATGTTAAAAAATAAAAATAGTAATATGTTGTAAATAATATGTTATAATATCTTATTCTCGATTAATATTTTTTGACAGAAATCAGCTGATAACTGTCAAAAATATTAATCGAGTTTAAAGTATTATATAACATATTGTTTAATACATATTATATTATTTTAATTTTTATAACATTATTTTAAAAATTAATTAGTAAATTAATGCTTTAATCAGCTGACGCTTTAATTATATATGTCATGTAGAGCTTCAATTAATTTTTTTTCAGTAGTAACATAAGACATTAATCAGACGTTTGTGATTACTCGGTAGATACACTGACAAATTATCCAAATTAATTATTATACAACAAATTAATTATTTTTTACAATATAATCAAGCTTCAAATACACAAGAAATCTCGAAAACATATCTATGAATACGAGAGAGAAAATATTATTGCGGAGAAAGATACATTCTCTCTCTCAATGTCTCTTAATCAGCTGATTTTTTTGTCAAAAAATATTAATAAAATTTGCTAATTAAATTTTAAAATAATAATATAGTAAAAGTTATAAAATAGTAATATGTTGTAAATAATATGTTACAATACCTTATTCTCGATTAATATTTTTTTCTTTCTAAAGCTATATATATATTTTCGAACGAATCTCCTTCGAGTTTTAATTAATTATTTATTAATATTAAGTCATGTACATACATACTATGTATGTATGTACATGACTTAATATTAATAAATAATTAATTAAAACTCGAAGGAGATTCGCGCGCGCGTTATTAGAGTGAAGTTGCCGATGTTTGTAGCTTAAAATAAAATAATATGTTTTAAATAATATGTTATAATATACTTTAAACTCAATTAATATTTTTGATAGTTATCAGCTGATTTCTGTCAAAAATATTAATAAAGCGTTAATTTGCTAATTAAATTTTAAAATAATAATATGATAAAAAATTAAAATAATAATATGTTGTAAATATATTGTATGCGCGATTAATACTTTTTGACAGAAATCAGCTGATAACTCAAAAATATTAATCGAGTTTAAAGTTTTATAAAATATTATTTAAAACATTATATTATTGTATTTAATTTTATTTTGAACAAATTGTCAAACTGCTAACCCTCGCGATGACAGTCTCTCGATGCTACGAATATAACGCACAATGCGCATCGAGGCAACCAATCAGCATCGCGGAGAAGAGGCAACAATACTTGTGAGAATTGACTTAACATGCCTTTTTTAGATAGGGATTTTTTAACGAACCGTAATGTAATCATCTAAAAATATGCGTTAGAAAGCTTGATTCTTTTGGAAACTTTTTTATTTCTTCTATTTTTTTCGTAAAATCAATAGTTTCCAAAAAAAATAAAAACCTAATTTTCATCTTTTGGAGAATTGTCACTCCTCAGAGCGGGATATAAGAATATATGTGTATATAAAAAACTCCCCTTAATTTTCCACAAAGAATCATCTAAAATTTTTCGCACTTATTTAGAAATACCCTGTATATCAATGAAATATTTAATCAAGATCCCTGACGTCTCAAAAGTTTATTACGACAAACTCATTAATTTCGAACGACGACAATCCTTGCGACTGTCATTGAACGAAGAAACAAAGGCGACTGCGTAGTTATTAATGTCGTTCAGGATCCAAACTTCGAATCCGTATCATTCCTTCAAACTTACATTTAGAGGCTCATCCCGGAGGCGGGTAAAGTTTCGAGTTTTTATGCTCGAGAGACCCCTCTCCAGGAAAGGGTTAAAGTTAAATAAACTCAGAAAGAGCGACGGCGTTTTATGCTTTCTCTTTTTTCTTCTTTTTTTTTGCTTCCGTGCGATATAATCGTCGATGACCATCGAGCTTTCAACCCCTCCGCATCCTGCATCGTTCACTCGCTATATCGTGAGGTTACCCCCATGCACTTCCCGGCTCGTAGATCGCGACATTCTTTATCGGATAAAACTCGAGAGAAAGAAGTATACGGCCGGCAAAGCCATCGAGCGACCTGCCGCACTCGCCAAAGAAAATGAGATAGCTTAATAAGGCGGCGCGTTCTTCGGTGTAATTACGCGCCCCAAGTTCCTCGCTATTTTCACGCTGCGAGTAATTAGAATACCGATAGCTTCAGCAAGAGAGAGAGAGAGAGAGAGGGAGAGAAAGCACTTGCGCCGCCGTCGTCTCGGGCGCTTAAGATTCCCATTTATTTCCGGCAGAAATGTCACACAGGATTCACGACGCGTGCGATTCTCTCCTCCAGAATTCCGGACAGATAAACGTCGCAGACTCTCGGATTCGCTCGGAAATCGACGCTGACATCAACGTCGGTGTCGAAACATTAAATACCAAGTATTTGTTCTGATCTGATTACTAGGCGCCGAGTTTCTCGAGATATTTAAGCGTGCGTTATCGAAGACCGCACAATGTTTGCGCTCAATTGTGCAAAACGCTAAGAAATCGACATAAGACTATTAATATAATCATTTTTATTTTTATATTCTTGACCTATTTTATATTTGCACTCTGATTAATTTTTCGCCATGTTCTCTCGCTAAAAATATATAAAATTCTTGGTCAATTCGCGATGATTACGATTAGATTGTAACTTTGATGGCAACTTTATACATGTTAAAATAATGTTTTCTAATATTATATAATTTGAATAGCAATATTTAATATTTTCAAAGTAGCGTTACACTAAAACGATTATATCCGCATCGGATCGACCTGTTCCGAATTACGCGTCTCGAAGGTAAGGCTTCCCAAGATCGCTCGGATGAATAAATAAAATAGCTTCGATGCTCTCTCCCTCAGTAATTTATCGGCGTGCTATCGAGCGTTTCGATCTGAGACGCGGCACCGGAGACGAAACGAAAGATGTTGTGTATTGAGTTGTGTATTGAGAACGATAATTTAAATGGTAGTATCGGCAGAACGAGTTGGTGGAAATACTTTTGGCCCGGAATATCGAGTTGCGGGTTGTGCTGAATGATAAAACGCACTGAAATTGAATCGAGAGTATTAACAAAACGGACGTATATGCATTAATGTATTAAAAAAACATATGATTTTAATTTACAGTTTGCCGATACATAGAATGAATGAAAATATATAATTTCGGCCGCCGTTATTAATTATGAAGTTCAATAGAACTTTGTGTGTCGTGACTTTTCTAATTAATTATCAATGGATTTAACTTCATCAAATTTATAGCAGACGCGGCTGCGTGTTGCCTATTTTATGATCCAAGATTTACACTCGTTTACGAAGGCCGAGAGCGTGAGAGTTCATTTATGTATCGACAATCGAACGTTTCGTATATAGCGAGAATTTTCGATGCAAAATTACACGCTGGCAAAGCGAGGGAGAGAGAGAAAGGGACAGAGAGCAAGAGGGAAACACGTCGGGTCTCTTGCTCGGTTATGGCTTGATATATCGTCCAGTTACACGCACTCGGTGGACTTGCCGAGCTTAATGTGATTTACAGGAGGGACAGAAGTTTCGAGCGATGGACCGTATGTTTCGAAAGCCCCGGGAAATTATTGGATACGTGACAACTCAGGTTACTTTGGGCACGTCCAGAAGCGAAATTGACATCGGCGAGGACGGGAAAGGATAAAGTCGTAAAACGATATGACTCGTTACTTTCGCGTCTCTCTACTACGCGCAACAACTCACAAGCAATAAACCCCTTAATCAGTGAAATATTGCCGCGAGTATTTTTCTGTGTGTTTCTCTCTATACGTCATATAGATACAGGGTGAGTCTAAATAAGTGCGAAAAATTTTAGAAGATGATTCTTTGTCAAAATTAAGGGGCGTCTTTCATGTAACTCCTATATCCCTCCATGAGGAGTTACGCTCTTCCAAAGAGGGAGGTGAAAATGATTTTAAAGGACTTTTTTTGCTCAAATTTTGAACAAAAAATGAAATTGTAAAAAGGGTAACTATTAGTAAAAAAGATATTTATTAATATTTTTTTAATCCTCTTATATTGTTATA
Organism: Prenolepis imparis; assembly: GCF_030444845.1. NCBI lineage: Eukaryota > Metazoa > Arthropoda > Insecta > Hymenoptera > Formicidae > Prenolepis > Prenolepis imparis. The sequence continues at coordinate 4,652,234 of NW_028141166.1, read as the reverse complement.
CAGGGATGAAACTAGCAACCCCTATTCAATTTTTTATTAGAACTTTTTAACGGATCGAAATGTGTGCCATTTAAAAATATGCATTAGAAAACTTGATTCTTTTAGAAACTTTTTATTTTTTTCGTAAAATCAATAGTTGGCAAGAAAAAAATTATAATACATTATCATGCACAGCACGGTACTAAATAACAGATCAGTTTCAAGTTACGAGAAGTTGAATTTTAGAATAAAAAAAGCGAGCAAAACAAAATTATAGTAAATGTTGGAAAAAATGGAACAAAAACAAAATTTGAGAAAAAAATAAAAATAATTTTCACTTCTCTTTTTGGAAGATCGTAATTTTTTAGGAAAGGATATAAGAGTATATATATGAAATATAAGAATATTTATATAAAAGACCCTTTATTTAATTTTCGACAAAGAATCACCCGCTAAAAATTTTCGCACTTATTTAGAATCACCCTTATATATATTTACAATAAATATTCCAAATTATTTTAAGATAAAAAATACATCTATCTTTCAAAAGTTATGCGTAGAAATTTAATTTAACAAACCATGTGGCGCTAATAATATTTCTGCGTCATAAATCAATTAATATTTTCGAACTTTGTATATATATCCAGTTCAAAAGATCACTCTCGACTCTGACAGAGACATCCAATATTATCGAGATCAAAAGATTGAACGTATCTGGCCCTTCTTCATTGATGCGATCATCCGTGAGGGCGTCCCTTTTCGCTCCTCTGCACGCGTTTTCTTCGGAAAGCTTTTGGTACGCGCAAAATTACATCCCTTACGCTACGTTGAGTGTTAGAAATTTGCCGGTGACACTGTTCGTTTACCATATGTAGCTACATAGCGTCGTTTTCGACAGACGTAATAAAACAAGCTCGGCATGCAGATGTACTGCAAAACAAAGATCGGACGGACCCAGCTGTGACGTGCATTTGCATTTTCCGGGCATTTGTTTTCGAGGATTAAAGTGAACAAGTGTTATTATGCAACTATCCTTTAAATGTATTCTTTTTTCTTTTTTTTTTTTAAATCCCGTTACGGAAATCTAATTCGAGATGCGGGTTTAACACGCACACTCTATATATCGTCATCCATTTTCATCGCTGCTTATATAATTGCGAGTGTATTTTCTCATGAGAGTTAAGCCACGTACATATATGAATCGTCATTTTCCTCGAAAATGTGTAAATAATACACGTTTGTTATCCCCGGGTCTAAAATATGCAGGCAAACTTCGCTAATTCAAATGCGTGCCATGAATAAAGATTAATGTATTCGCGTCGCACGCAGAGGAGCGCACGAATAAATATCATCTAGGGAGGATAAATAAAATTCGAACGATTATAAATTTAAAAGTTTGCTTTCCACGAGAAAATCGTGCCTGTCAACCTTCCAAGAAAAAAAAAAGCTTCGTTATTCTCGGTTTCGTCAAATAGCCTACATTCGTATCTTCGAAAACATTCGAGAACGATTTTCCCGGAGGTTAGACGATCTCGTCTAACCTCCGGGATAGAGGTCCCGCAATTGTTCGCATTGTTATCGAAATTGGTAAGGATTTGTCGTCGATGCTAACGAGAACTTTATGTAAATGCCGCGCCTTTCGTTTGCGGACCGAAATTGCAACATCATTCGACAAATCGCGGAATTATCTCCGCAATTTTACGATATTAGTGAGATCTTTGTTTTCTGCAACATCTTTTTAAAAAATAGTACAAATATAATGGACAAAGATACAAACTTATAGATATTACATTTATTACAACTGTCAAATGTGGCTAACAAACAAAATTGACACAGAAGTGCCGTAACCGAAACTTTTCAATCCGGTTAAAAACTCGTGGGTGTTTTAGACAGCACTTGAGAGTTATTTCCTCTGAATTTAAACTTTTCCACGAGAAAGTTAGCTATAATAACGCTCCCTCTTGTTATATCTCATTAATCTCCAGTATTCTCTCGTTAACCAAGCCTGAAATTTGCACTGAAAAGAGGTTTATTGTCAAAAGCGCATGATTCGATTACTTTATTCATACACAACTTTCACGATTAATTCGCCGCTCGCACACTTTGTTCAGTATAAAATATTATACGAAATAATTTTTGTCAAATGATACGTAGGTATCCATAAGATGATAAAAGGATTTTCATAATATGTCAAGAAAAATACTGGGGCATGTCGATCATATCCCAGCTTGCGAAAAAATGCGAAAGTAACGTGGTAAAAAATATATATGCAGAGTGATTTTAAATAAGTGTGAAAAATTTTAGATGGTTCTTTGCCGAAAATTAAGGGGAGTCTTTTATATAAACATATATTCCTATATCCCTCTCTGAGAAATTATACTCTTGCAAAGAGGAAGGTGAAAATTAGGTTTTTATTTTTTTTCTCAAATCTTATTTTTTTTCAACATTTACTATAATTTTGTTTTGCTTGCTTTTTTTATTCTAAAATTCAACTTTTCGTAACACGAAACTTATGCCATTTAGCACCTTCATGCTGTGCATGATAATGTATTTTAATTTTTTTTTGCAAACTATTGATCTTACGAAGAAAATAAAAGAAATAAAAAAGTTTCTAAAAAAATCAAGCATTCTAACACATTATTTTTAAATGATAACATTCCGAACCGTTAAAAAGTTCTATCAAAAAATTGAATAGAGATTGCTAGTTCTATCTCCATATAACGATATAGGAGAATTAAAGAAAAATATTAATCCTTTTTACTAGTAAAAAATATCCACCAAATTTCATTTTTCTAACTTGTGCAAAATTTGAAAAAAGAAATAGAAACCTAATTTTCACCTCCCCTTTGAAGGAGTATAACTCTTTTGAAGGAGTGCACTCCTCAGGAAGGGATATAGGAGTATACGTTTATAAAAAAGATCCTCCTTAATTTTTTTGACAGACTCATCTAAAATTTTTCCCACTTATTTAAAATCACCCTGTATATGGGACAAATATATACAGAAGATAAAGGAAAAAATCAGAGAGAGAAAGAGAGGGAGAGAGAGCTTGGGGAACATCCCTGAAGGGATGAGGGAGTGTGCTCAACACGTGTTTTCCTTATCGCGTTCATTTACAAACCGCAGAGTGTAGTCGCCCTAATACCTCCATGACACACGTCTTTTATCGTGTCGTCGAGTGTCCAAACGGCGGAGGACGGAAAAGAGAGAGAGGGGGAGATAGAAGAGGCTTTGATTTATTTCATTCTTCAATAATTCTCTTTTATTTTCCTCGTCGTTCGATCTTCGCGGCTACCTTTTGATCTATCGCTCTCTGACACGTCGGCGACGACTCATTTTTATTTACGATCCAATGCCGCTGGGCGATGAGATTCATCACCCTTTTTCATTGACCTCTTTTTTTTTTCGTTCACGCTCCCGGCGCTTTTTCTTTCCTGATTCCGACCAGCTGTTCGTGATTTTATTTCTCCTCGTCGAAATCATTGCTTCGATGTGGAGAGAAGCTTCTCTGTTGACCCGGTCGACAAACGGTCGGTGTGTGCCGAGCAGCCGAGCCCTTGATAAAGTACTCCCTCGTAAGGCTGTTTGACGAGTTTAACGAAGGGAAGATTCAGGAATTCGCGCGTCGCAACGACCAGTGATTTCGCGATTACAAATTTATTTTATGGTCGGTGGACTTTACATGGTTCGGACGTTATAAAACGTGGATTTATTTTGACAGTGCGCGACAAATGTATGCGCGTAGAAAATTAAAACGGCGATAGGTAAAATTTTTTTTCTAAATATAATAAAGTGTGATAATAAAGAATGTGAGCAGACGGGCACAGTGACGAATGAAATTGTTTCGTAAATTGTTGTGAAATAATGTAGCATGATTTTAGGAGGAATCGTGAGAGGGAGAGAGAGAGAGAGTATAATTTTATATTTACGCGATGAAGAAGAAAGAAATATATAATTTAAAAAATTATCAGATATGTGTGTTCTGTAAGCACTGGAAAAAATATTGAAATTAAATAAAAAATTATATATACATATATTATATATTGAAGTGACATCGCGGATTGATCTCTGTACTTCAACATATTAAATGCGCTTTGTTTCGACCTCGTCGATGAAACGCGATAAAGGAAACGCGTATTGAGCACGCTTTCTCACTTCTCGTAGCCACTCGCTTTTACAACCTTCATCACTATCTCTATTGTCTCTCGATCAGCTCACGCCCGTTCATATCGCTTTTTCACATCCTGCTCCGCTTCTTCAGTCTCATATCACAGGCTCGTTCGACTTTCTCTAGGAATTTTCGTCAACGCCGAAAAGCGGTAATTGAAAATATCTTAAAATTATATTTATACTTATAAAAACAAATTTTAATATCAAAGAGAATTTGTCAGAGATTTATTATTTTAAATAATGCGCATATAATAGAAAGACGAGAAAATTATCAATGGTTTCTAAAATATAAAAAAGAATATAATCAATATAGAAAGTACAATTAAATCCGATTAATGAAGAGAATTTGATGAGAATATATTGCTGCTTAATTGTTGTGTGGCAAACCTTTGTAGAGCCTTCAAACTTTGAAATTGTTGAATATGTGTTCCTAGTTGTTTAACTTGAGTAATTAGTTTTTTTACCGTGAAATTAAATAATAATTGAATAATAGAATATTAGAATTTATTTTTATTTATTTTCCTGTCTTTTTTAAGTAAAAGTAATCACACACTTTTGAATAACAAACCATCAATAATTTCAATTGGAATCGTGTTGTCTTTTCATATCAATTCTTTAAATTGTTATATCCTAAAAAAAATATATATCTACATTTGATAGTTATCTTTTTATTTTTATTTTATTTATTATTACTCTCCTCTCTCTATATAGAGGGAAAAAATTATTACATCTTCTTTAACATTAGTTTTTAAGCGCTACAAATATTCTATCGCGTGGATAGGATATTTTCAGATGAAACGAATATTAAAATAGAGACGCCAATCTATTTTATGTTTTACGGGAACTGTCTGCGCGCGTTTTGCGCGATATCGCTTTTTGTTTCGTAAAGCGAATAGTGCCGGGGGTTTGATAAGCCGCCATTAACAAGACTATTTATACATATATACGTTGGATGATCTGGAATCGGTAACGACCGTCGGGATTTGGGTCAAAAGCCTAGTCAAGCCATCATTCGGCAATCGAACGGCAAATAACTATTCCCACTTGCACTCGTGGAGCGCCGATTTTGTAATGATTCCATGCACGGAAATGCAATCCACCGCACGCACTTCTATATACGCGTGAAATCGGCCTTTATTTTCGCTCGCACGATACGAAGTTGAAAATTATTCTGTGTTAAATGCGCTCAGCACGAGCTACTTTATCGATTCTAGGATAACGGAGAATTGCGCAAAAATCGAATAATTAAAAAAAAATGCAACGATAGAGCTTTTAAGCTTCAAAAACTTTGCATCAAATCGTACCGTTCATTAAATCGTATCTCTACTGTATTTCTTAAACAGAGTTATAATATTTTAAGGTATTAACGCTGTTGTATCGCAGCTAATCTCACTCGAATGTCGCAATGTTTGTTTCCTTCTTAAGCGATCCGTTGATGAGTGACGTTCATAAATTTATTTTGTGTGATTTTCGTGTAATATTTGGCACCCCGTATCTAAGCTATCACATTGAGAAAGATAAGAAATTAAATTTATTATTAAAACATTTTTTCATCTTATTTAATCCTGTAAACAAAAGCATTAAAAAAATGTTTTAAGATTATTTTTTTTATTCACAAATTTGATAAAGCAATGAAAGTTCGGTAAAATGTACCACTAACTTTTTCCTATATCGTATTGGTACGATTTACTAAATTTACTTTTTTACTTAGGCATTAGTTCTTTTTCTTTATATTTAGTTGGACAACTGAAAAAAATATTATCAAATTTTATAATTATTTTTCTTTTTATTGAGATATTACTTATTTATATATTTTTGTATGGTACAAAAAATATTTTTGTTAAATTTTTGAAGAGAGTTTATGATTATAAATATGACATTTTTATATAAATGTTTTGTTGCAGACTGAGAACTTTTGTAGAAAATAAAACTTTATTTTTGTTACAATTTTTTAATTTTATTATAGAGGTACGATTTAAATCTGGGTACAATTTAGCAAACCGGTATTGTAATTCGTACCAAATACTACTCTTTTTAATTTACGATATAAAACAATGTTAAATTTGCGTTAATGTTTATCGTATATCGTTGACCAAGAACCATTAGTTTCAAATAAATAGAAAAATGTTCTCATTTCTTTGATAGTTTTATTGCAATTTTAATATTTATCTTAGGGAGTGTGATTTAGCATATTTTCCCCTATATGGAATTTACCGTAACCGTTAACAATAATAGTGGAGAGACAAATTATACTTGTTATCTTAGTCAACTCTCTCGAATCACGCAGCGACAATGTTCGCGGAACACTGTGGAGAACGGGTTAATCGATTGAAATTTTGCATAATCTGACCCGTCATGACGTAGATGGTTTCAGGGCATTCACCGAGGGACCCGATATAGATAAATTCCCATTGAATTATAATCTCGGGGGACAGTGCAAAGAGGCTTACGTAAAGATATCGAATTCCCGGTTTATATGGAGATATCCTTTCTTTAATGGAGATTAATCGAAGGTCAAACAATTACGCAATAAATAAATAAATTTATGATAAATGTGCATGTCAATTTAATATGGATGTTTTGCAATCCGATATTTTAATAGTATCCGAAGAATATTATCTTGACAATTTTTAGGATTAAGAAATTTATTTTTAAGAAACTGAAAAAATCTACGATTAAAAAATAGTACAAAATCCTCAGAAATTATACATCAACATATTCAATTAAATTTTTCATCGTTCAAAAAAATTAAAAATTGTACATATATTTTATAGTCATTTTATCTGAACAAAATAATCGCACAATTCTCATCCATCTCGTTTGTCTACCTTTTTTCCGCGGAAATCTTCGCGTCATCGCACTCGCCAAGCACCGTCAATCATACATAATGATAATTCGGCCGATGATGATCGTTTCAATTTTCCATGCGTCGGTTGCGAACGTCCTCGGACGAGGGGTATCATTTTTCTTACTGGTGAGAGATTGCTGTGCGTGGCTCTCTTAACAAACGTCGAGTCATTGTTATCGGACGTCCGGAATGAAGGAGGAACGGGAATAACGTTTTTCCCCGGAACGCGAAAAAGAAAGCGGGCGAGAGAGAAAAACCGATGGGTCGAGAAGGGGCAGGGCTAATCGATCTTGGACTATTTTCGACGGGGTTTATATAAACGAAGCGCATTAAGGCGGACTAACCAACGCCGTTTAGTGCCGCAAGTAAAACTCAGGCGCTAAGTAATTAATTTTTAAGCGGACCTCTCTTGTAAATTCTTCTCCAAGAGAATTTTCTTAGATAGAAAATATAGTCTTGCTCTGGCGGTATTAATAGTGGATTACACATATTGCATGTGTTAGCACTCGAAGGAAGCATATGAATTAATAATAGCTATTGGAAATCTGCCCGAGATTGACACAAAGCCGTTATATGAACTCCATTAGTATTGACCGAATAGAGGATTCGATAGAAACTTCGTACAAAAATAAAATATACAAATATACAAATTTTTATCTTAGAATTAGATATTTGTGAAATTTTTGATTGTTTAATTATAAGAATCTTATTGAGATTGATGTGGACAGACGGTAATGTCAATTTTAAAAGAAGCAAATGAGATGAAGGAAATGTTGAAGAGTTTTTTTAAGATTTTTGGAGAAAAGAAAATTATAATTCTTATCATAAAAAATCAAAGATAATAATTTTTAGAAAAGATAGAAAAAATAATTAAAAAAAAGACACTGGCTCTAGAATAAAACAGAGATAGAGGAAATCGAGCATTTCAAATACGTCATTTCATATACGGTACAAAGAAATAATACACATACATATTACAAATATATATATTAAGGATATAGGACTGTATAGGATTAAGAAAATTTACCGGAGTTTAAAAGAGAAATGAATATGAATGTTTTGATCACTGGATAAAGAATATCTTAATATATAGAGACTTGAAGATGGACGAAATACGAAACAGTGCCAGAATAAATTTAGAAAATGATTGCTAAAATTAGATTTAAACACACCAAGATACATTATCAGGGAAGAAACAAAAGACAATTTTTAGAACAAGTAAAATAACAATTAAATTTGAGGAAAACAATTAGAGAAAAATCGAGTAATAATATACTGCAGGAATATTTTAGAGAAAATAGAAATAGATAGTAAACGGATAGAGAAATGTATTTTCGCAGGAATGAAATGTCTGGGATAGAAGTAAAAAGATTACGAGAGGAAGGGGATCGAGGTGGTATATAAGTTATCTGAAAGAGATGTATAAAGATCCAAAACAGATGCAATATAATAAGATTCAGAATTCCAGATACGAAATAAGATGTAGAGAGTTATATACGACAGGAATCCCAGAATACTTAAGAAAGCAAGGATGAGAAAGATTTTCAAAAAATTATTACGAGATTCAGACGTGGAAATGACGAATTTTATGATATGTCACAGGAAACTTTAGAACATTTAGTAACAAATTGTATTGTAAAGATAAAGAACAATAGAAAAATAAATCAATTATTAGAGGAAAAGGAGAAGGAATCAGCTGGATAAAGAAACTTATGAGAGCAAGAAGGGGGAATAAAACAAAAAAAAAAATAGATTTAGAGAGAAAATAAAAAACAAGTTTGAAGATAATCTAGAAATAATTTAAAGTTCAATGTAAATTAGCTATCGAATCAAAGTTACTAGATAAAGAATTAGGCCAAGCGGCATTGTTATGTTAAACTTATATTTTACATTCACGTCACAACATGCTTTTTAAAGTTTATGTAAAACCTTTTTCAAAGCCGAGAAAGAGGCAAAAAATAAATATCTACCTATCCATTCGAGATCGATGTGTTTGTATATCGCACATCTAAAAGATACTCTATATAACATGATACATCTCACCCAAATTATGTAAGCGGGTTATTATAAACGCGCCGAGCAACTAAATTAATTCTCCGCATTTATAAAATTTGCAAGGCTCGTATGAAAAGCGATGCAAATGTACGTCGTGAAAGGGATATAAAATTCGCGATGCAACGCGGATGATAGCTCAATGCGCATTTAAATTAACGAATGAATTTTTTTCCACCCTCGTCCAACGACAAGGCGACGCTGCGTCGCAGGCATCGTAATTGAAATCGGAAGAGAAACGCGCGGAACGACATCGTATCTCTAAGAGCGAAAGCGCAAAAAGGATCCATTGTATATATACGTTCGCTCGCTTCGAGGACACTCTCGCTCGGATATCCGGTTTTCGTTAAACGTTCGCGACTCGATTTACCAGAACGCACGTTTCCTCGTAACCGAGTAAATATCGCGGGGAGAATCGGATTCATCATCGCCCAACGGCATATATTCACGGTATAAACAGGAACCACTGCGGATCTCTCCACTATTCATCGGGTAACGTTCAACTCGATAGCCTTATCTGCCGGTTATGCATTATTGGAGTTATTGAATATTCACTCGCATAAGGCTTCTGTACATTCTGCTCCTCATTCATTAATATATTACGGCATAATTAATAATATTCGCTCGATAAATAATTAAATCCTCGCGTCTCCATTTTTACTACAAGTATTTTAAAAACTTTGTATTTTGAGTACTTCTAAAAGTGTGCTGTAATAGGATATCGAGAGATGGGGGTCGTAAGCTGGGCTAAAGCTAAAATAAAACGAGATGGAATCTCTTTAATGTCGTTAAATAATCACAGGAAAAGGCTTCTCACATTTCTTCTAAGAATAAGAAAATGCATTTCTTTGACAACTATTTTTATAATTATGTAACGTGTGTGCTTTGTTCTATCTCTCTCTCTCTTCCTCTGTATGCGTGCTCCGCCTATCTCATTCTGTTCCCATTTACGGTGCCGCGTCTAAATTGAATGGAATGTAAATTACACTTGTCGCATTCACGTCGGCAATTATTTGGCGCACGAGAAATTTCCCGCGAGATAACGTACATAATACCATTTTCCACGAGGCAGACACAACATTCTACTTCTATTGGAACATAACGTCCCCGGTCCCTTCCGAAATCTCGTGAGAAAAACCAACCTGGTCGCTCCGGCGCGGAGTAGGTACAGGTCCTAGGTCATCCGGAGAGAGAGAGAGCTCCTCTTCCGGACGGATCGAAACGCAGCTGCAGCACTTCCAGGTGCGGGATACGCGGTGTCTCGCGCCGCCCTTCTTCCCGTCCAGGTGGCCTGCGGCTCGATAAAGGCGAAACAACTCCTACCGTCACTGCACAGCGTAAATACGCGACGAGAGACGGGACGCCTCGTGCGTTCACCGGCGATCACCTGTCGTGCGGATCCACGCGATAACCTCCGCGGAGGCGTCGCGACGCTCACTGCGGAGACTCCGCCGCGTACCCGCCCTTATAGCATCGTGTTGCGCTCGCACTGCCGCCCCCTCTGCCCCCTGACCACCCTTCCACCTTCCTAGTCCGCCGCACCACCATCCCCCGCCAGCTTCGCTCTGCGCTACCCCTCTCCGTCGCGACGCGTAACCCCCAACCCCAACCCCGTTCACCTTTATACAGGATAACGCGAGCGCTCGTTCGGAGAGACCGACCGATGCATTCTTCGAGGACGCCTCGTCCTCGTGCGGCGAGCTATAGGGTCTAAGAAGAACGGAGGGAGAAATGGTCTCCCCTTCATTGCTCTCTTTCGGTTACTCAATCCTTTGTTTGCAATTGCATTAAAGCGGAAAAATACGCTTTGTCGTATTCTGTGCGCTCGCGACATACCGCTTTATCGTTGTTAGTTTCCGCACTGTTAGAAGCGATATATGTGTATCAAAAGATCTGACCACGAGAGACTTTGGTTTTGATTAATCTTTTGCGCAAATTTTGATTATACGAGGGTGTTTCAAAAAATAACAGCAAAGGACCCCGCACAAAATACATAGGATTTTGGCTTTCAGTGGAATTTTTGATATGTTGTAGTTTAAGACATTCTGATCAAAAGATGTAATAGCCTCAAAGCTAAATAATGGGTAGTTACTGACAAGTAAAGGTACCCAACTGTCACTCACGGATTTTAATGAAACTTTGCCCACTTGTAAAACTATGCAAAATAATAGACACGTATCTTTTTTTATGTGCGGAGAAGCGATTTTAAGGGCAGACTATACCACAAGTAGTAGGGATAAAACAAAAGAAACAATTAATGAATTAAATTCAATATACTAATTGTTATTGAAGAAACTATTATTGTATGCACTGTTAAATTTAATAAAAATTAATTCCAAATAACTTGTTTAACAAGACACTTCATGTACCTTTAAAAATTGTCGACCAATAATACTACAAATAAGAAAAAATATGATTTTCGCCACAAAGTACTCACAAAGTATGGGCGTTATATTTAATCAGCCATTTTGTATTTTTAAATTATAATGACAGATTCGAATTCTGCGACCCCGCAAACCCCATAATACCTCAAAGTTTTCAAAAAAATTGTCAAGAATATATTTATAACGTGAAAACCACCCCATATATACAAGGGGTTGTTTCTGCCCTTAAAATCGCTTCTCCGCACATAAAAAAAAATACGTGTCTATTATTTTGCATAGTTTTACAAGTGTGCAAAGTTTCATTAAAATCCGTGAGTGACAGTTGGGTACCTTTACTTGTGAGTTACAACCAGGACCCCTGAAGAATGCTTTGTGTAGATTTAGGAATGATAACGAGGTCAAAGAAGCGGTGCATTCCTGGTTGAAGGCAGAACCAAAAATATTTTTTTTCTGATGGAATAAAGAAGTTGGTGTATTAAAATGTCTCAAAATATTTAATTTGCTCTTACTTTTTGAAACACTCTCATACTAATATACAAATTGATATATGAAGGATTAATGCGAGTATGGGAAGCTCAATGATAAGAAGACACGAAATTCTTTTTTTTTTTTTTATCGTTATATTTATACTCAACACTCAACCGAATTAATGTTAATGGGAGTGCTGCAAATTATGAATTCCACGTCTCGCTTTCGCAAACGCTTTCGTCATAAAGCGCTCTCGGCGATATTGTGATGCGGCACAAATCAGCCACGTGTCTCGAGAAATTGCCGAGATATTCGCGCGGGTAGAGAGAGTACTTATTTTCTCTTCATTTTTATATAAAGCTAATTTAAGAGAGCGTGCGAGTGAGACCCGCGTGTAGGCAATTAAATTAAAAGTCCCAACATATCAAGAGAAGTAATTCTTGCTTTTATGGCACGTTCAAGCGGACTAGCATATCAGTTTACGGAACAATGCAGCTGCCAGAGGGGAAACGCACAAAAGTGCCTCCCTATCTCAGAATTTCGATGTCAACAAAGTTATTTACCGCAGGTGCTAATTTCTAAGCGGTAACCGCTATATACATATAATTGACTCTAAAGTCAAATCGACGATCTGATAAGATTTATTGAGCGCCCACGTTCAGTGACTCTTCTTCATTAACCCGAAAAAATATGTAATAAAAAACTTGGTTTGTGAATTTTTCCTTAATGTTGCAAATTTGGCTGTCGAGGAAATTGTCATTTCTTTTAATAGATTTTCTAATCGCAGTTAAATGCACAACAGATAACAAATGTAAATAAGAGTACGCAGTAGTAAGAGTTTAAAATAATTCAGACTTATAAAGACAAATGGAAAGACAGTTTATTTAGCGCTGCGCTAAATTGAGTTACCTTCAATGAAAAATAAAATTTGTCGAAAAACCTTTCTTTTCTTCTTAAAAACAGATTGTATTTTTTATCCTTTTTTTTTAAACGTCAATATGTTTCTGTGCCAAATGAATAGTAACATGTTATACACGCGCAATTAAAATTACATATATTCTTTTACAACGAGATATATATAGTATATACCTGTACAACATTGATGTTCTGGGAGATTGCGATCCCGAGTGAAGTCGACACGCATATCGCATATATCCTATGTAGAGTGCCTATAAAAATCCTATATGTTTAATATCCTGGGAGAAAAAGATATGTATCGCAATGTAATATAAAAAATAACGTAGAATGGCATAATTGTCCGTTTAAATAATACATTAACATTTAGCTCTATGAAAGTATGTAAAATGAATGGGTTTGTTGCAAACGCAAATTGCGACTACACACCTTACTTTGAAAGTAGAATTCTGCGCTGTGCTAATCTACGCTTTTTACGAATCTTACCTGTATCTATCATTCTGACGCAGATGTATTTTCTGCCGTCAGTCTTCAGCATGATTAATTTATCCATCGTAGGGAGACACAGTATCCAAACTCATCAGAGAGGAAAAAACTCAAGGGTCAGAGACTCAAAGAAGTGTTTCTTTTTCGAGAGTCCTTCATTCGTGACGCGACCCTAACTACCTCTGCCAAGCAACCAATAGATTATTCAGCTGCTCACCTAAACATCTTTTTGTTTTCTCTCACTGTGACGGGTCTTGCATAAAATGTTTAAAAAGATTACGCATAAATAAATCAGCACACACAATATCGGGATAAAAATCATCTTCCTTTCTAAGAGACAAAAAACTTTAAAATATTTAAAGATTAACAAATTGTAAGGAGACTTAAAAAAAGATTTATAAAATAACAAATGCTAACAAATACATAATTAAATAGTTTTCTGTCACATTTTCCAACTTGATATATTAATGCAAAATTTAACGAGAATATAATTTCTCATTGTTCAAGGATAATGTGTGTATCAAAGAAAGATAAACCCAAAACATATGATTTCCGCTCCATTGGCGAGGAAAGAGGACTTGCGTGGTCGCACCCTTAAAAAGCTGTCTTTTCAACGATCCATGAGACAGCTCTCCAGTTTCCAGCTGAGAGGATAATACCCTGGTAACCTTGCGATCATCCCCAAGGTGCGGGATAAATTTCCACAAGACACTTATACAAAAAAATATTTCGTTTATTTGACAAATAATTCCGCCTCCGGCGTCGCGGAAGCGCAATTAAGAAGTTACCGTACAAAAATTAATAAATTCCGCTATACATATGACACCGGACCGACTGGTAATTATTTACAGCTTCATCATACATTTATGTATTAACATCCTTATAAAACGCATGTATAATAGTACCTTTAAACAATCCTGAATAGCTATACAATTTTGTTTAAATGCTCATTCATTCAACGCGAACAATTATATGTATATCCTATGAGGCATTTCATCGTTGTTGAATTTTCAAAGAAAAATTATCAGGGTGATGATGATTCGAAGAACTTTTTCGCGCCTAGAATACAAGTGGAACAGTGATTGATGAAATTGACGACTTCGAGAAGGAAGCGCGAGCTAGGTCGATCGCGAGCTTCTCTTTGAAAAGTTCTTCTTTCGCGTTATTATTTTTTTTCTTTTTTTCTTTTTCTTTTACCTCGCTTATACCACGGAATAGTCCTCGATTAGAGTCTCGCCAAAATGAGTTACAACGTAATCGTGGTAATACATCATTATACAAAGTGGTTGCCCGATGATGAGGCTCGCCCATACGACGATGTTGCCCCATCTGGCGCCGCAGTATCGCTCCACCATCTTGCTCAACACCGACAGTGGTATCTAGAATGAACAATTAGCGTTGCACGACCGGAATTTCCGTACTTAAGGGCGGACAGGATGGATCTTGTACGCGCATACAAGATGTAGTACGCAACCCCTAATTTCATGCAAAGATCCAAATAATGTTGCGGTATCTGCGAAACCTCTTGAAATCTCTCCATATAAGGCATATTAACTGAAGTTGTTATATATAATTTAACGCGTGTTTAACATAGAGTATTCTTTAAATATATTCCTTTATCTAGGATTTAAGAGTTCGAGTGAATTCTAGTCCAGTTCCTAAGATTAATAGCGATCTCAAATCAGAATGTGTATTATTGAAACTGTCGGAAGCCGTACAGTTTTTGAAGGATAAACAAGAATTTCTTGACGCTAGACTCAATATTTGCACAGTCAACAATACATAGTCGAGGTAAACGCGCGGAACTCTTACCTGTCCCATCATACCCATAAACGCCCATATCTTGAACGTTTTTAAGGGTACGCTGACGAGATATTCATGGAAGAAGGCGCTGATAAAGAAGACGGTCACCGACGCCGTGGTTTTACTGTAGCCCATCTCTACGATTGGAATATAGAGATGTCTGCAATATAAATATGTCATTCATATAAAATATATCTCTCGAATATAAAATATATACAGGGTGTTTCCAAATAAGTGCAAAAAAATAGAAAACAAATGAGCTCGTGTAATGCAATGCAAAATAAAGGAATTAATGAGCCAACTAAACGAGACAAGAATATAAGGTGTCATTTGACAAGTTTTAATTTATTCAAATGACATATTACTGAACAAGACCGAGTAAGGTTGAAGCGTTTACGTATTTTTTGCCGTTTTAATATGTCATTTGAATAAATTAAAATTTGTCATATAACACCTTATATTTTAGTCTCGTTTAGTTGCTCCATTAATTCGTTTATCTTGAAGTACAAAAAATTTTAGGAGATGATTTTTTGTTGAAAATTAAAGGGGGTTTTTCATAGAAACATACTCCTATATCCTTCCCTGAGGAGTTATACTTTAAAGGGGGAGGTAAAAATTAGATTTCTATTTTTTTCTTTAAACTATTGATTTTACGAAAAAAAATAAAAGTAAATAAAAAATTTCTAAATGAATCAAGCTTTTTAACGTATATCTTTAAATAATCACATTCCAGTCCGTTAAAAGTTTTAATAAAAAATTGAATAGAGGTTGTTAGTTTCACCCCTTATAACGATGCGGGAAGATTTAAAAAATATTAATAATCATCCTTTTTACTAGTGGAAAATATCTATCAAATTTTTTAACTTGTCCAAAAAATTTGAAAAAAAAATTAAAAACCTAATTTTCACCTCTTTCTTTAGAGGAATCTCCAAAGAAGGAACTCTTCAGGGATATTTCCGGGATTTTCAGGGATAATTTGTCAGTGTATCTACCGAGCAATCACAAACGTCTGATTAATGTCTTATGTTACTACTGAAAAAAAATTAATTGAAGCTCTACATGACATATATAATTAAAGCGTCAGCTGATTAAAGCGTTAATTTACTAATTAATTTTTTAAATAATGTTATAAAAATTAAAATAATATAATATGTATTAAATAATAGGTTATATAATACTTTAAACTCGATTAATATTTTTGACAGTTATCAGCTGATTTCTGTCAAAAAATATTAATCGAGAATAAGATATTATAACATATTATTTACAACATATTACTATTTTAATTTTTTAACATATTATTATTTTAAAATTTAATTAGCACATTAACGCTCTAATCAGCTAATTTCTGTGAAAAAAATTAATCGAGTTTAAACAAACTTTATATTATTTTTTTTTAATATTATTTTTTTTAACATAAAATCGAAGAATAGCGCGCGCGTAGCGCGCGTTTGTGTTGTTCTAGTTTTAATAAAAAATTGAATAAGGTTGCAAGTTTCATTCTTATAACGATATGGAAAGATTTAAAAAATATTAATAAATATCCTTTTTATTAATGGAAAATATCCACCAAATTTCATTTTTTAACTTGTCTAAAATTTGAGAAAAGAATTGAAAACCTAATTTTTATCTCCTCCTTTAGAAGGGTGTAACTCTTCAGGGAGAGATAAAAGATCCTCCTTAATTTTCGACAAAAAATCATCTCCTAAAATTTTTCGCACTTATTTAAAAACATCCTGTATAAAGATAAGATAAAATTTTTGTCTGCAAATTTCTGACAAAAGTAAAATGTACAGAAAAAAAAATTTTACTTCTTTCCAGTAATTGCTTTTCCAAAAGAATCAGCCACATAGTATATTCTAGCACACATTTGCTCAAATAGAAAATGATCCAACCAATTCAGTCGATTAAAGGTCCTGATTCTAAGCATGATAAGCATGATAACATGGAATCCATTTGGAGCACGTTCGCCTATTATGCCGACAATATCATTATCGGCGTCACAAAGGGGAACAGAGACACTTCTACAGTATCCGCGCTCTTAGACGGCGGTTGTGCCGTGGAGTACACGGCGGAACGTTGTTAGACCGATAAGATAGATAAAAAGTACGATGGTGACAAAGGCGCGAATTCCGCTTCGAGAAATTAAAGCGAGATATCCACAGGAAAGTTTCGCCGGATTGGCAACACTTTGCCGTTACCGTTTTCGTTTGTATGATGGGACAAGGAGAAACAGACAACTCGGGAAAGAATCGTTAGCCGCTTGGTTATCGGTGAAGCTGCATCGGAAAGGAGACGAGAGCACGACGGGAGGAGAGGAGAGAGGATTGAGGATGGAAAAAGGAGTGCCAGGAGACACAAGGCGGAAGGAAGGAAAGAAAATTCAAAGGTAGGACGACGACGGTTCTGAGGATTTCAGACCGTGCGCGTTTCGCTGCGGTCCCAGGACTCGAGAGATTCCGCCTTTTCCGCGTCCTTTCTTTTTCTCCAACAGGGGGGCGAGCACATCTTCCTTCGCCAAGGCAAGGCGCTCGAGAATATCTCCACAGTTATAGAAGTATTATAAGTGCCGGGGGGGAATAAACAGCCTTAAGTGCGCGTCGCGATACGTATCGGCTTTTCCCATTACAAACCTGAAAAGACGTCGTCGTCGTCGGCCTCGGCGTTCTCTCGTCAACAACGATATACACCTCCGATGCGTCTAACGCCGTCTGAGGTGCATTTCCATTTTCACCTCGGCCTTCCCTTCTCCGTATACCTACTATAAACTGCGTGCCAGTCGCAGCTTGCGACTGCAGCTGCGTATCTCGCGAAAAAAAAAAACAAGAGGAATAAATGACCGTAAGTGAGAGCAGATGTGCGTCGTGAGGTAAAGAGGAGCGCGAGAGACTTTGGAATCCGTGTCGCGGAAATTCGCGCGGCGTCTCTTTTCCTGCGGGAATCTCATTTTCCTTCCCGTTTTTATATCATTTAAAAAGAGGACACCGCTGGTCATTTTCACAGTACGTGTCGCGTTTTATAAGGATACGCGTCGCATTTTATAAGACCGTCTCGTTTTGGTTATGCAGCGTCTAGCTATGTTACGTTACGACTGTCATGATTAATTCGAGTCACGCCTCTCTTTTTTAGCGCGACAAAATTAAGCGTCTCCGTCACGATGTATAATTCGCATTAAATATCAGGACTCTAGTATATCGAAATAAAAATATATATATGCAGGGTGTCCCAGATTTACCGGATCACCTGTTAACGGGAGATTCCTAAGGTTATTCGGAGATAATTTTTCCTCAATAAAATATTAACAAAACCACATTCTTCGGTTAATTTCAGGTTGAATTTAATTTAAGGTTTAGTTACAAAGATACGTGATGGCAAAAATTGGGAGCTTGCAAAAAAATGATGATCTACCTCGACATTTTCACTGAGGAAAAATGGTTTCCAAATAATCCCATTAATCTACCATTAACGGGTGATCGGGTAAATCTGGGACACCCTGTATAAAACGTCTAAGAAAATCAAGATACCGTCTACAATATCTACAACACCTACTATCTGGCACGAAGAGTATATAGTAGATTGGCTCTTTATGCGACATTCATGGTGAACGCCGCGCAGTTTGTATGTGGCAATTCCGATGGCTCCTCTCTTATCTCTCGGTCACATAATAAGAACTTCGTACGGCCACTTTTACAGGGATTTAAACTTTCTTTTGGGCTACTTTCAAAGTACAAAGAAGCCCGGCGCGGGCTCTTGAAAGGAGGTCGTCACTATGGGCTCGAGTTGTTAGGTGCACGTGCGATGGGTAACCGTATAGAAGATGGAAGGCCCGCTGGAAAAGTCTTTCGGAAGTTCGCTGATTGTATTGAGCGGGGGATGTATAATCTAATGTGGTGACGACAGCCCGAGATGTATGGGTTGAAGTAGACATTTTAGGCGGAATATAAGGGATTTCATACGCGGGAGCTCATTCTTGTAAAAGAAGAAAATGTCTCTCAAAAACGTATTATATAATAACACACATCTCCCTATATAAAATATTATATAATAAACATTTGTATGAATTTCTTTTACAGTTTCGATAATATAAAAAATTCGGACAAATAATAATATATCAATAGTTGTATATAAAATAAATATTATATTTATTCTACGAAATTTAATCGAGAGAGTTTGTTATATAGATAAATGGAATTCTGCAATTTCAAAAATTTAATAAAATTAAGACTCCCCTTGCGTACAAAAATGTTGGACAGCTAGTGCAACATGACATCATTTTCCTTCTTTCGCCTGATGTTTTTACGTAATTGGTAAGGTGCACCGGTGTTACTAAGGCGGAGTGTTTCGCGTTGAAATGACGGTCATAGCTGCGAAATAACCTCAGCGAGAGACGCGTATTGCGTTATTACATAATCATGTTACCCCTACACAGGCCGAGTCAAAGGTGTAAAGTGCGCTGAGTAAAGCGTCGAAAGTTTTTCCTTCTTCCGGAGCAAAAGGTACGCGAGAGGCCCGAGTATTACGAAGCGTAGAGAGATGGCGAGAGGGTAAATAGCGCAAGGGTGCGCAAGAGAAAGAGAGAGACGGGAGAGAGAGAGAGAGAGAGGGAGGAGGTAAAAGAGATGAAGGCCGTCGCGTCTCGTTACATGCCGGACCTTTCATCGACTCTTCCTCTGTTCTATCTAACCGGGGTTAAACTTCGTTAACAAGTATGCCCCGCTTTAAGAAGATTTAATTACATTTCTCCCGAATATCTGGCATCCCCGTCTGATCTGACGGGGAAAGAAAGAGAAGTTTCCGTGAATCGGAAACGTCCAACCGCATGCACTTCCTGCGAATCTGATTGCTTCGCGGTTAAGTTTCGCAATTGTGTTAAGTCTTGCTCGATTCATAATAATAAATGGCGTTTTGGATCCCCCTCGATTATAACTCGATGATATCTCAACACGAGTTTTAATAATTCGAAATAAATTATCGTTAAGACACAGACTTTTCGCTTAATTATAAATATTTTTAAAAAATGTAATCACATTATCGCGCTAAAGACGACAATAATCAATATTTCCCATCACTAGCGGATCCTGACGTCGATAATGGGGAGGGTTTTGCAAAATTATTTTATTTAATATTTTTGGTTTTATGAGTAGCTTTTATTCCAGGATCAACGACGTCGATAGCTCTTTAATGTTTGTTTTTCTTTATTTATATTTTTTAAACAAATTCAGCAAAATTGTTTCTTTTAATTTGCAAGGGGGGGTTTAACCCCCCCCCCCCCGCCCCCCAGGATCCGACAGTGTATATATATATATATATATTATATAGATATCAAGAATTTCTCGCCTAATTATTTTCATGCAACGAAATTATCTCATCATTTCGTCCTATGTCTGACTTAATCTAAACTTAACTCCTTGAATGCGTAATAAGTATAATTTCCAGTGTATCTTATACATACATATTGTATATATTACATAGATATAAAAAAATTCGCCTAATTATTTTCGTGCAACGAAATTATCTCATCATTTCGTCCTATGTCTGACTTAATCTACACTTAACTCCTTGAATGCGTAATGAGTATAATTTACAGTGTATCTTATACTTTTATATATATATATATATATTTTACATATATATATATTTTATATATATATATATATAAAAGTATAAGATACACTGTAAATTATACTCATTACGCATTCAAGGAGTTAAGTGTAGAGTAAGTCAGACATAGAATGAAACGATGAGATAATTTCATGCACGAAAATAATTAGGCGAAATTCTTTATATATATATATATATATATATATATATAATATATATAATATATACAATATGTATGTATAAGATACACTGTAAATTATACTCATTACGCATTCAAGGAATTAAGTTTAGATTAAGTCAGACATAGGACGAAATGATGACATAATTTTGTTGTACGAAAATAATTAGACGAAATTCTTTGTATCTATATATAATATATATTATATAGATATAATATATATTATATATATATATATATTATATAGATATAAAGAATTTCACCTAATTATTTTCGTGCAATGAAATTATCTCATCATTTCGTCCTATGTCTGACTTAATCTACACTTAACTCCTTGAATGCGTAATGAGTATAATTTACAGTGTATCTTATACTTATATATATACACTAACGGATCCTGACGTCGATAGCTCTTTAATGTTTGTTTTTCTTTATTTATATTTTTTAAACAAATTTAGCAAAACTGTTTCTTTTAATTTGCAAGGGGAGGTTTTAATCCCCCTCCCTCAGGATCCGCCAGTGTTTCCCATAAAGATGATAACAAATGCTCGGTACAAAAATGTATCTATCTGTATCAGTCAATTATATAATTTTAAGAATAACACTAATTTACAGTCAAAAATTATTTTAAACCAGACAAAATATTTCTTATAGATTTTTGGGTGTTGAAAATGATGCCGCAAACCAAATTTCACTAGCACATCAGATTTCCAAAATAATTGAGGTTTAATAATGTATAAAAATTGTTTTTTTAGGATATGAGATTTTTTTGGTAAAGAAGCTTAACGTTATCTGGAAAGTTTGATAAAATATCATGAATGTATTGTTCATCCCCTATAAAATGTATTTTTTAATTTCAATATTTCATTTTTTTGTCATGTTATGAAAGATTAAAACTGGCAACTTCTCATATGGAGGTGCTCCTGAAGAAAAAAATTCTTTTTTTCTAAAATTTATTTCACCATTATTTGTCCCCCTTTAGATCATACAACTTTTGTCTGGAACATTTTTTCAAAAATGCATTTGTTTCGAAAAAGGTACGCAATTAAAATAAGACACCCTATATATAAATATACATTTAGTGGAATCTATCACGATAAGTTACACTGTGTATGTGTATCGATACTCCTAAAGTACGAACTATGAGTATAATTATATGACTTCATCATCATAAATGGAATATTTTCTATCTCAGCAAAACTCTGCATTTAAATCCTTCATAACATGGCTAAAAAGTAAGATATCGAAATAAAAATTGCATTTATAAGGAATGAACAATACATTCATGATATCTGATCAGAATTTCCAGATAACGTTTAATTAACGTTTCTTTTTCACAAAAAAATCTCAAATATCGCCAAAGAGCCATTTTTGCATATTAAACCTCAATTATTTCGGAAACTTGACGTTGCATTTACTTCGTTTTCAACATCCCAAAATCTATAAAAAAAACACGTAGCTGGTTTAAAATAATGAAAAAGAATATTTTTTTTTGTAAACTAGTGTAATCGCTCAACAACTCAAAATGTGAAAAATTGAAGAAACTCTAACATTTTGCTCTCGCTTTATATTTAAAATAAAACTTATAAATATTATTTATTAATATTGTTTATTAAATTCGAAAAATTATATTAAATTAATAGCCAAAATAAAAAACTAATATCGAACATTGCTATAAATAAAAATCGTTTTACTCACCGCACAGCCCAGCGATGCACCGGCATGTTCCAAGTTCGCCAAAAGGTATCGATGTTGTTTGCGTTCCACCAGTCGCAGTAAAACTTCCGATCCGCGAAATGCAGCAATTCGCCCATCAGGTTCAAAAAGGAGTGAAATGTCAAATAGAAGAAACAAAGCCACACCAGATGATTCGGTATCTGGAACACAATAAAGATTTTCGACTTATATACAAGAATCAAACTCTCTCTTGCGCAATATCGCATAATTTATGATCGAATTAAAGAAAAACTGACTGAATGCGAGCGCAAAAAGTTATATTGTGTGCCAGGAATAGAAACGGATTATGCTTGATTAAGAAGATTACTTCAATATTTTATAAGCTCGAAATCCCATTTGTTCCGTTTCGAAAATAAAGTCCCAGTTGTAAGACGAAAATATCAATTTCAAATATAATGTTAATTAAGAACCATGATTCCCCATTCCATATGATCCGCAAATACATTCAGAATGTTATTTCGAGAACACGATATAAATTTTCTTGTGCAAATACCGGAAAATTCATATAATTTCAGAAGTAATAATTTCTTAATTTCTACACCATTCGTGAAAAAATACTCCAAACATGTAAATGTTTATAATTGTATTAAATCTCTTAAATAATCAACAAAGAGATAAGATATTTTTTATCGATTTTTTTTAATTTTCAGATTTATTCAAAATTAAAAAATATTGTTTTACATTTTTTTTATATTCTATCTTATATTTTGTCAGGAGTTTGCATAAAAATTTCTCATAAAATTCGCGAATGAGAAACACGTGTAAAAGCGGAAAATGTAGCCGAAGCGTGTAAAAGTGTCACGATTAACGGAAAAGTAGAAGAAGATCAAAGTTTTCTCTCTCTCTCTCTCTCTTTCTCATTATATGTAATATTTTTAATAGACTGAACAAAATGCAATGGCTCGGGGATAATGTCGGAAAAAATTAACTGAATCGAGCATGATCGACGTGCAGAGAAGAGAAAGAAAGATGAATTGCGGTATTATTTACGCACCTGCGGATGAAAGTGAGGCAACTATATATAACGAACTTGTAGAAGTATATCGTCTATTCCTTTAATTATGCCTTAATGGAAGTAAGTAACTTAGACCGAGTCTTTGATCATTTATCGCGCACTTATATATGTATATTATTATTATACATAATATGACGCAGCTCTAAAAGTTTTTATCAATTTTCTTAATAATCCTCCCTCTCTTAATGTTATTGAAAAAGAAAAGGTAGTATATATATATCGCCATATTATGTCACTTTTTTATCTTTTATCTCAAGGTTGAGATTGATTATTTCCTTCTATACCGCAACGTTGACATGCCTCGTGGCGAAACGACAACCGAAATAAATGCTTTCGCGTCAAAGGGATACGAGAGCGACCGAGGAAAAAAAGTAAAAATATGGGCTCGATCTAACATCACAGACGAATACTTTCGCGAAAATTTCAACTTTCATAGCGAAGAATTCCGAAGTTGTTTCGTTTCGGATGCCATTTCGGGGACTGCCCGAGTATCATCCGTGTTCTCTTCCACAGAACTCCTTCTCTCTCTCTCTCTCTCTCTCTCTCTCTCTCTCTCTCTCTCTCTCTCTCTCTCTTTCTCACACGAGGCAAAAGACTTAATAATGTTGCCAGGCACAAAGGTCAAGTCTCTTGCGCCGCAAGGCATCCGCGGCACTTTCACGAAAAAAGAACAGAGGGCCCTTCAGCACTTCCTGCCGCTTCCTGGCAGCCTCTTCCGGCATAGTCTGGGAAAACTTACCTCGGCGTTTTAATTTCGTTTACTCGGGGATGCTACTGTAGGAGAAAAAGGGAAGACAGAGACGGAATTGGAATTTGCGAAGAGAAAAGGAGATGACGAGAAGGAAATAGGGGGAGGGGGGAGATCCCAGAAGCCAGTGAATCGTTTGAGACACGTCGACGATACCACAAAGGGAAAATCGGTAAACTTTAAGCTGTCTCCTCGGCCAGAGGCTATCTAAAAAGGAAGCGCTTTCTCTTCAGGGAGTTATACTAGAGATGTAAATTCTTGGCCGATCAAACGGAATATGTATATATATGACATTTCGCCGATAGTAAGTAAGAAGCTTTGAAGGCGGAAAAATATTGATTTCGAGATGATCCAATTCTTCAGATTCTTGTCTATATGTTGTCGAATTTTGCCAGCTTCATCTCTCTCGGTATTGATAACTTTTATTCGTAGTTCAAATCTTTGTACATGTATTTTTGGAAAAAAATTCAAAGAACTTCGTCCATTTTGGGCCCCCCGGGGCCCAGTCATCAAACATATATAATTTTGTAGATGATAATGATAATATTAAAAATAAAATACTTTTCAATCTTCAAACCCCCGCCAGAAGTAATTCTGATCTCCTAATAATGTCATTTATTCGTTTGATGACTCATCATCAGAGCTGTCCAAGATAACAAATACGTCATTATTGCTCAGAATATCTGTATATCTTCTGAAAGGTATTTGGCATATCCTAGATACCAAATAACCAACACGATGTGGGAACAACAGTTTACGGTACGAGCACCATTTTTACGTCTAAGGCACGAGAAATCTTTAAGAAAGGATGAATATAAAAAACAAAAATTCAGGGAGTCATGTTCAACTATAAGATAAAAAATCGTCAGTTTATTGCAGCGTGAAAGCATTGTGTAAGCAAGCCTAGATAACAAAATGAATACACTTTACACACCAACATTGACGACGTCCTAACATTGATCGGCAGGTGCTTTGGACATTAGCACCTATAAATTTTCATGATGCCCTACAATTTGGTATATGTATGTCTCATCTCTGCGCTCGAAGGGCCCAGAAACCCTTATAAAAATGGGCGAAGTTCTTTCATAATGCAAATGTACATATAAATATACACCGTCTCTGTAATATGCCTCCTTTCCATCTTAAAGAAACTTGAAATCAGAAATTGACTTTTTCTTTCACCAAGTCGTATACAGATTATACATCGATATACAGAAGGGATGCAGAAGATCCAATATTGAGATCAGCAAAGAGTCTACAAAACGACGTGCGCGAATTGCGCGAACAGGAAAGCGTTCATTCATATTGATGCGCAGCTCAAACATCGATCCCGAGCGCAAGAAACCAGCAATATCGTTCGATTCGTGCTTGATCCCATCACCGGCTGCATAACATTAATGCGTGCTTGGCTTACATGTACCATATCCGGCAGTCGATTTTCATCGATAATGCAAGAATATCGAATTACAAGGCGCACCACGGGGATTTTCCACGTGCGCGTATCGATACAAATCGACCGTATCATTAATAGTCGTTGCGAAAAAAAGGTACGAAAATATATAAGTCGACTTGCCTAACCGCGTGCATCGCATTAAGTTGGTAATCGATATTTTCCATTTTCTTCTCCATCAGTTGTGTGCTTGTATGTGTGTGTGTAATCCTTCCTCATCTTCTTCTTCAACTGCCAACTCCTTTCTTCGTATCCTGTCTATCGGAGACTTACTACACTTACTAGGTCTCGAAGTGCATTAATATATGAAAGATATAACCCGGTAATAATGGTTGGGATAGAGAATGTAAATACGGAGCGGATTGAATCTTTTAACTTTGTCGAAAGAGCCCAGGTATATTGACCCGCGAGTAGAAAGAGAGTGAAGCTATATTTCACGAATAAGTATGCAAATGTTGAATAATCGAACTTCCCTAAACTATGCAGAACAAAAAATCTCAGTACCGAAGATATAGATATTGATCGATCGATGAATATTCGATGACTCTTCCATGTATATATCTCGCTATCGAAAAATATAATGTAAAGATATATAACAGCATTATTAATACCGATCCCTCTCTGGTGCAACTACGTGTCCCTATCGCCCTACGTTAAACATATGTAACATCCATTATCTCAGTGTTTACTGACGCGCAAACGCAAATATCTTCCGCGCCGTCGGAAATTACACGCCGAAAATTAGATCGTACCCATCGCAGCCTTTGCGCACCCAATCGACAGATAAAAGCGACGACGACGGTGCCGTTATAATCGTCGTTTTGTACACCTCGGATGATTTTCAAAGGCAAAGGGATTTCGGAATGAGGCAGTGACGCGAGCGCGAAGGGTGTAAAAGGCGAGATCGGGAAAGAGAGAGGAAAGACCCTCGTTGGACTGCGGGAAAATTGCGTTTTCCCATTACGACGAGATTAAAGTCCGGTCCCCGCATTGCAGTTCCGTTCTGTTTCTTCGGCGCCGCCATACCCTCCACCAGGATGGTTCCGACTTCGTACATAAGAACCGCAATTAACCCTCGACGGTCACACCGGAGTCACCCCGAGAAAGAGGTCCACGGAGTCCCTCGCGGCTATTTGCGGTACACAAACGAAAAGTAAGAAAGATGTGCGCGAAAGATCGAGAGAGGATATCTCTGGGTCGGACGACAATTGGTAAACAGTTATTTTTTCCACGCACGCGCGCGAGAACAAACAATTTAGCATTTCGCGAATGAGCAACCTTTGCCTTAGCGGAGAAAAAAATCTCTTCTTTTTTCCCATAGCGAAATTTATTCCGCCTCGGGGCTAATGAGCCCCGCCTCTCCCTTTCCTCCCTTCATGCGTTATTAAAGGATTTCTTTTTTTCCCGCCGATGCTTTTATTGCCCCACGATTTTATCGCTTTACCCTGTTTCAAAAGAGTTCCGAGATTGAAGAGAAATCTGTTTTCCAAAATGAATCTCTTAATTTCGCTTCGCGCTAAATTTATTCCCAGTATCATGTTCGATATCTAGTATCTAAGCTCTCATATCGTGTCAATCCATTTTTTATATTCATGTATAGAGACCAAGCTAGATAAAAATGGATCAAACAAATCAGATTATATAGGATGGCCCAGATCACTTAAGGGAGATTTCTAAGGTTATTTGGAGATGATTTCTCCTCAGCGAAAATGTCGAGGAGGTCATCATTTCTTGCATGTTCCCAATTTTTGTTATCATGTACCTTTGTAATTCTAAAATTCTATTAAAGTAAACTTTACTTTACTTTGAAATTAACTGAAGAATGTAGTTTTGTTAATATTTTATTTCCACAAGGCTTATTTTATGATAAACCCTTTATCGCTTATAATTCGAAAATTGGTACCTCGACATTTTCGCCGAGGAAAAATCGTCTCGAAATAATCCCAAGAATCTTAACGAGTGATCCGGTAACTCTGGAACACCCACACAGTTGGAAAATTTGTATTTTCTTGTTAAAAACGGTCCCCGTTAAAATTTTTGTGTTAAATATTTAACACATTCATGTGTTAATTTAACATATTGCTGTTATGTTAATTGGACTCAAATGTTAAATTATTAAAACAACTAAAAAAAAGTGTAAAAATAACACAATGTATATCTATTTTTAATTTTACACAATAAATATGTTCCGTATATTATTAGTGACAAGATTTATCTGTTAAAATTTACAGGAAAAAAATGTTAATTTTACTTTATAATATAAGTGGGGGTGATAAAATGTAAAATTAACAATTTTTTTTTACATTAAAACTATGTTAATTTTACACAAAATTCATTTTAAGTTTATTTGAAGTTTGCATTTATTTTATGTTAAAATATTAACACAATATTCGTGTCACCATTTAACATATCCGTATTATGTTAAATTAACACAAAAATTTCTGTGGACCGTTTGGGACAGGTGATATTTGTTAAATTTAACACAAATTTTTCAACTGTGCAGTATAGCATTACGACAAAATAATAAAAAATAATGCATCATATCTGGTTTAATCAACGCGCGCGTGCACATTGAAATTTTCCAAGCTTATATTTATTTCACGTCGCAGTTATCCTGAATCCGCGCGTGTCTCAACGGGAAAAGTCGGCGAACACGAATCGACGAGCGGATCAATAATTAACAGTACAGCCGGCTCAATTAATACGAAACTTCCATAACAAAACTCGGCCATGCACGACCGCCGGTCTACCATTTTAATCGCGAATAATCGGACATCTCTACCGACCGGTCCGTCTCGCGCGTTCTCTCTCTCTCTATCTATCTACACACGCTCCCGAGGACAGTCGCTTTGGGACGAATTCATATAATTGAATTCGGTTCACTGGACTCTACCCAGCATTCGAAACACTATACGACCGGCTAGTTCCGATCCGAGAGGCATCCGAGAGAGCTAACGAGAGAATAACGAGCAACGGGGATGCGCGGACGCGAAATAGCTCGGACCTGGAGCCCTGAAACGTCGAAGAGTAGCAGAGCGTGTCGGCGCTGCAAGGAGAACACGAATAAAAGGACACGATAAGCGCTATAGCGTTCGCATGAACGAACCTTTGCATTGCGCATATCGGTTCATTTTTTTCTTCCTCTTCTTTTTTTCTCTCTCTCTCTCTCTTTTTTTTTGCGTTAGGTACGTATGTTCCCGATGCGCCGACTAGGTATATGTTCTAAAACAAAATCGTACATTCTCTCGGCTGCAGATATCGGAGTTTAAAATAAAAAGAAAAACAGATTGTGTTTGAACAGCGAGAGGAATTAATCTTCCATAATGTCAAGCTAATTTCAGATAGTCTCTCGATGGAAATTTCTTTCCGCGATATTTTAGATATTATAAAATGACGACTGGGGGACGAAAGAGAAAAGATTGACTTTATAAATTCAACAGAGAGCTATCGTTTAAAATGTAAGCAAATTCCATAAATGCGTATATACGATTACTCGAAATGGGAATTATATTTTCTTAGACGTAGGATTTATATCCTTGATATTCCGCTCTCTAGAGCGAATCTGTTTTTATTAGCGGTACGGAAAACAGGTGAATCGGAAGTATCAAAACAACATCTTCGGCGCGCGTAGGTAGATATATATCGTTGTGTATGTATCGATCTCCCTGCGGACTTGGCGACAAACGACCTTTTTCCATCGTCGAGCGTGCATATTTTACCCGGAAGCGTCACACAGGAATACGGCCGATGCACGGCGAAACTTAAATCAGGAATTCATAGATTCCGGCGTACTTTCCGCGAGCGCCCGGAGCTCTTACAGAATCCCCCCTCTTTTATATATATATATATATATATATATATCTTTTTCAAACTTGCTCTTTCTTGAAGAGAAACACAACATTTCTATTTCATGTTCCCGTGGATAACTTAGTTTATTTTCCGACATGCAACAGATCCAAGTTATCGTAAAGCAAAGAGTTCTAACCGAGAATATTGAAGTTAACCGTCTCTTACGCTTCATTCTTTCGCATAAAAATGCGAGGAATGATAGGAAGAGTGTCGGTGAATAAATTGACGAGTAAAAAGATCCGCAGGATACCAAGTGTCATTATTATATATCGCGATAAATTAATCCTCATAAACGATCCCCAAATATAATATGCGTATCCAACCGAAAATTTTTTGTCTTACACGTTCTGGATTATGTTCTGGTTGATTATTCGTGCAAGAAAGCCCAGATACCAGACTCGCAGAGTTGTGCAACGGACGGATTTATACAACGCGTTGTATTAAGCACGGCATTTATCGACGACACGTAGTTCGATATGAGTTTTCTCTGTCCCTGGCGTTTTCTGGCTGTCGAATGAACTCGCAGAATCCTGGCAAAGTTCAGGCGAAAACTGCGTTCTCTATTGCGGAAGGAGAGAGAGATTGAATTCGCAAATATTGCCTCGAGACTTTCCTCGTAAAAGGTGTGTGCCGTGGAAAAAAGAGAGGAAATCTCTAGCGCGAAAAATTGCAAGTATCTATCGACGCAGTTTCGCAAATAAAGTATATAGGTCGTCTTGGTATCCATGTGACGACTTAAAGAATCGAGTTAGAAGAAAGATTTTGCGTTAAAATAATGTTTAATAATATTGTGTATTTTATGTAGAAATCCTTATACGTTAACTGACAAATGCTTAATATTTTCGAATCTCATTAGAAGCGTCCTAAAAGAACCTTAGCCGGTTCTTTGATTTGTCTCGACTTTTCACATAACATTAAATATTATAAAAATAAATATTAAAATAAATAATATAAAACAATAATAGATTATTCTAAAATTTGACAAGTATAAAATTAACTCTAGAATTTTATTATTTGTATTTTGTATGATAAGAAAAAACTTCATGTTGATTTTTTATTGCTTTGATGATTGTTCATTAACTTTATTTTAAAAATTTTATCAGTTTAATTTTAAATTAATAATTATTTATATTAAAAAATAATATCCAATAGAAAAACTGCAATATTATAATCGCATTATGTTCCAAAATTAAAATTATACCAATAAAAAAGTTCCGATTTTATTTCTTTTTACTGCATTCCGATTTTTCAAGATCGATATCCCTAAATTGGTTGATCAAGAGTTAGTTACCCTACTCATATTAAATTAATAATTATTTGTATTAAAAAATAATATGCAAAAAAACTGCAATACCTATTATAATCGTATTGTTTCAAAATTAAAATTATACCAATAAAAAAGTTTCGATTTTATTGTGTCCCGAATTTTTAAGATCGATATCCCGAAATTGGTTAATCAAGAATTAATCACCCTACTCAGATTAATTTAATGACTATTTATATTAAAAAATATGCAATAAAAAACTACAATATTATAATTGCATTATGTTTCAAAATTAAAATTATACCAATAAAAAAGTTCCGATTTCATTGTGTCCCGATTTTTTAAGATCTATATCCCGAAATTAGTTGATCGAGAATTGGTCACCCTACTCAAATTAAATTAATAATTATTTATATTAAAAATTGCAATATTATAATCGCATTATGTTCCAAAATTAAAATTATACCAATAAAAAGGTTCCGATTTTATTGTGTCCCGAATTTTTAAGATCGATATCCCGAAATTGGTTGATCAAGAATTAGTCACCCTACTCAGATTAAATTAATGACTATTTATATTAAAAATATGCAATAAAAAACTACAATATTATAATTGCATTATGTTCCAAAATTAAAATTATACCAATAAAAAGATTCCGATTTTATTGTGTCCCGATTTTTTAAGATCTATATCCCGAAATTAGTTGATCGAGAATTGGTTACCCTACTCAAATTAAATTAATAATTATTTATATTAAAAATTGCAATATTATAATCGCATTATGTTCCAAAATTAAAATTATACCAATAAAAAGGTTCCGATTTTATTGTGTCCCGAATTTTTAAGATCGATATCCCGAAATTGGTTGATCAAGAATTAGTCACCCTACTCAGATTAAATTAATAACTATTTATATTAAAAAATATGCAATAAAAAACTACAATATTATAATTGCATTATGTTTCAAAATTAAAATTATACCAATAAAAAAGTTCCGATTTTATTGTGTCCCGATTTTTTAAGATCTATATCCCGAAATTAGTTGATCGAGAATTGGTCACCCTACTCAAATTAAATTAATAATTATTTATATTAAAAATTGCAATATTATAATCGCATTATGTTCCAAAATTAAAATTATATCAATAAAAAGGTTCCGATTTTATGGTGTCCCGAATTTTTAAGATCGATATCCCGAAATTGGTTGATCAAGAATTAGTCACCCTACTCAGATTAAATTAATAACTATTTATATTAAAAAATATGCAATAAAAAACTACAATATTATAATTGCATTATGTTTCAAAATTAAAATTATACCAATAAAAAAGTTCCGATTTTATTGTGTCCCGATTTTTTAAGATCTATATCCCGAAATTAGTTGATCGAGAATTGGTTACCCTACTCAAATTAAATTAATAATTATTTATATTAAAAATTGCAATATTATAATCGCATTATGTTTCAAAATTAAAATTATATCAATAAAAAAGTCTCGATTTTTTCTATTGCGTTCCGATTTTTTAAGATCGATATCCCAAAATTGGTTGATCAAGAATTGATCACCCTATAGGATATTCGTTTTTCTTCGCGATAAAAAGTTTTTACAAATCATCAACCTACGGTGTATTTCGGACACACCCGGTACATGCTTATAAATTTGCAAGCGAATACATAGATATATGTGTATACTCACCGCTAACTTGAGAAGACGCTCGGAGGCCTTGGCTACGTCCATATTCTGCAACGCAAACGAGAGAGGCACGAGATTATTAATGTAGAAGATAAATACATGGGAAACGTTAAGAGAGAAAGAGGAGGAGGTAGGAATGAAGCGGATATGCTTTAAAGCTGAAACAAATGCAAGTTAGAGGCCCGGATGATGGTTGTGAGAAGAAGAGCGAAACATGTTGAGGGGGACGAAACCAACTACAAAATGTAACTTTCTCGTAAGTGGATTTAAAATTGTAAATACGAAACCCCCGGCGCGAGAGTAAGATCGCTTCTCGCGGGCGATGAATTATATTTCGCGTGTCGCGCAATTTCGGAAAAAAATATCGCGTGATTGTGCGATGGAAATTTGGACGCCGCGCGTAGCAGTTAAAATCGAATCAATGAATCGTCAATTCTTTTGAAAGGATGCAATATTTATACGCGTTTCTGTACAACGCGCGCTATACAACTGAAGGTTTATTTTCGCGCGAACGTCCATGCGAAATTAGATTAACGTCACGCATCCCAGAAAGCAAACCGCAATATTTAATCCGCGTGTCGAAAAAATGCGGTTGTCTATGATATATCGCTTCTATTTTTTTTTAATTTTTTTATTTGCGGAACATTGTTTTGCGAGGAATTTTGTTTTATTTCGACAGCCAGGGGTTCCCTGATATCTCTCCGGAAATTCGAAGATAATCGCGCGTACATCAAGACTGTGATAAATGTTAGTTAATAGAGTTGATACTAAGTCTTTTTCAATAATATTCGTGAAAAGTTATTATTTATCGCGAGGATAAATCGATAACGCTATCATTTCAAATCTATTTAATCCAATTATTATTAGATATTTAATATCTGTGATTATATATAAAAGAATTAATCCTCTTATTTCGAATTATTTCTCAGTTCCCTTTGAAAGAATTTCGATTTTTAACTGATTTACCTTTCGAAATATAGTAGTTTTTCTATTTTTTTATAGTAGTTTTTCTATTTGTACACAACTTCAATATTATAAATTATTTAATTGTAAATATCAAATCAAAACTAAATATCATCGTGTACTATTTTATTAATTTATAATTCGCGATTTTGGAATAATATTATTTATTAATTATTTCAAAGAAAATCAATTTTATTAATAAACTATTTTATAGATTTACCTATATGTTTTAATATGCAAACGGTGAATATATTTATTTAATCCTATTTAATCGTATCATATTGACATCAACACAAATTAGGACATATTACAAATTGAAATAAACTACATTTTCCCAAAACACAATTTCTAAAATGTGGGACTAAATTAAATTTAATATTCGGATCCGAATGACAAAATTAATCAACGAAATTCAACGAAGGTCCAGGCATCACCGTTAACACATTTAAGGGATTATTATTAAATTAAATAACCAACTTTTTTAATTTATTATTTAACAATAACTTCGTCGCTCGAGAAGACATTCGAGAGTGTCCTTTTCCCGATTTGCACTCAATGTATGCATGTATGTCGAGAAGGCTTTCCTCCGCCAATTGAATTGATATTTCGTGCATTGGCGCGCTAATTGAACACGGGGGAAGAGAATCGTCCCTCCGGTGTTCCGCTTAAGTGGCGGTTGTCGAGAAGTCCCTTCGAATGGCTCTGCAACAGCCAGTCGTGCTTGTACAACAGGTTTGCAAATAAATATACCTTTGGAAAGCTTCGTCGCGATTTCGACACGTCTTATTATCGCATATACAGTGATTCTAAATAAATGTGAAAAATTTTAGAAGATGATTCTTTGTCAAAAATTAAGGGGGGTCTTTCATATAAACATATACTTTTATATTTTTCCCTGAGAAGTTACACTCCTTCTCATAACTTGAAATCTATGACATTTAATATTGTGATGTGCATAATAATGTATTTTAATTTTTTTTTGCAAACTAGTTTTTACAAAAAAATTTTTTTAAATAAAAAATCCAAAGAGAAGGTAAAATTTAGGTTTTTATTTTTCTTCTCAAATTTTGGACAAGTTAAAAAAATGAAATTTGGTGAACATTTTTTATTAGTAAAAAGAATACTTATTAAGATTTATTTAATTCTCTCAGATCGTTATATATAAGGGATGAAATTAGGAACTCTTATTCAATTTTTTATTAGAGCTTTTAATAGATAGAAATGTGATCATCTAAAAAAATGCGTTAGAAAGATTGATTTCTTTAGAAACTTTTTATTTTTAAATTTATCATGCTATGCATGATAATGTATTTTATTTTTTTTCAAATTATTGATTGTACAAAAGGTGCTAAATGACATAGCTTTCAAGTTACGAGAAGTTAAATATATTAGAATAAAAAAAGCAAGCAAAACAAAAATATAGTAAATGTTGAAAAAAATGGAACAAGAACAAAAATTGAGAAAAAAAATTAAAATCTAATTTTTATCTCCCTCTTTAGAAGAGTGTAATTCCTCAGGGAGAAATAGAATGCTCTCCTTTAAAAAATGCCATCTTCGCTGATTATAAAACATCACTAATCTCGAAATATATACTTCATGTAACAAGTTTTGTGTGTGTGCATTTTAATATACATACAATTTATGTAATTTTATTATTCAATTTTATTAATCATTCAATTTTATATCACACATTGCGCATTTAATGAAACATTAAATATAAATAAAATTATCCGCGATATAATTTTGATAAAATAATATAATTAAAATATTTTCATTTATATATATTTTTAAACGCAATCTCGTTTTTATTATATGTGTGAATTAAAATAATCTAAACATTATATAGTAATATATAAATAGTAATATAGTTCTATGCAGAAATAATATTTAGAATTAAAAATCGCGAGACAACGAATTTCACTTCTCAATTTACCAACAAATAACAAATTTAATGGCAACGTATACAACTAGATCAAGTTAATTATAATTATCATGATATAGCCGTTATTATAGTTAATATTCTACAGCGCACACGCTGCGGTAATATTATGATGTTAATTGAATCATTCGTGTTTATGTCACCGTTGCAACAAATTGGATAGAAAAAACAACAAAGGCGAAATAGAGAGATGCTATTATCTCCGGTGACGCGCAAGTCAATATATAATACATGAAATGATTAACGCGTCATCTACTCCGTCCATTTGCGCACCTCATAGTAATATAATATATGTCTGATTATTATCGCAATGCTTTTGCAATTACAAGTAGAGAAGCTCGGAAACTAATTGCGGCGAATTACTGGTTAAGAAAAAAAAGGGGGCGCGATTCTCAAGAGAGAGTGGCGGTAAAATTTAAGGACTGCATCGTAAACAAACTCTTATGTCCCGGGGAAAATGATTTTTTTACGACAGCAACAAGTTGTCCCAACGAGAATTTCATGTTTCCTTAGCGCCAACTTTACAGCCCGGTTTAATGAGGCCGCGATACTTTACGCGGTCTGATAATTACAAGTCGGGACAAGTGGCGAGCTCGGCTTGCGCGGCCGCATTCGCCATAAAACCTGGCTATTCCTACGTGTTTTAATTGAATAATTAAAAGAAGCTGCTTAAAAGAAATACGACAATGAAAAAAGAAAAAAGTAACTTCGAGAACGCAAGCAAGAGATAATTTCTGTCGATGAAAAATCTAAAGGTAACACGCACGATATATCGATCACATCGCTTCGCAAGAGAAAGCGAGCCAGCTGAATTTGTACTTGCACCAAAATCACGGCATTCTAAATGATTGCATTCCGTCCGGAGAGCTGCCAGAGTGCTCGGGTGGAGCTGAAGAGGTTCTTCGCGAATGAATAGCGGTACTCGAGACGCGCAGACAAAGGAAAGGGAAAGTAAAGGATGTTCCAAGGATTGAAAATAAAGCGGGGTGGATTTTCCTTCGGTGGATCGCCTCCGAAACATCTCACGTAGATGGTTCGGGCCATTTCTTCCTTTCCCTTCTCACACTCTCTTTCTCTCTTCATTTCGGTCATCTTGTTTCCGACGCGATCGAAACATTGGACATAAATCATTTAATATGAACCAGAATGATTATGACCCTTATAAAAAATTTTAAAAAACTTTACAGAGATTTATAGATATGTAATATAAATAGTAATATAACTTAATACACGCGCAGATTGCAATTATGTCAATAACATACTCGCTGGATGCTGGTAAGTTAAACTTATTGTTGTAGCGAGACATGCATTAAATATCGATACGAGAAAATATGCCAATATTATTTGAAAGCAGCGCGTGCGAAGTTCCAACAATGCATTAATACCGTTCAGAAATTTCTCCTTCTCACCCACAAACATTTCCCTCTTCACCCTCCGTCCCCCTTTCCTTTCCTCCTGTCATCTTTACTCAACGGTGATATAGTCGAGCGAGTTCTCGTCCTTTTTGCGGAATGAAAATAAGCGCTACTCATGGCATTCGTGATGAATATACACGGAATGCGAGAAAAGACAAGAGAAACGAAAGATAAACGCGGACGGAGAAAGAAAAGAAGGAAAAGATTTTCACCATTTCACGGAGAAACGGTCCCCCGACCAAATCCCTCGTCATCGCCGCTCGTTTTTTTCGCGTTCGCACCGTCGTTTCAATTAGCACCGAAAGATTTACGGCTTTGCATCTTGCGAATTACTTTGTTCCGCCGCCCAAGTAAAGTGTCCTTGAAATACCGGAGAATTCAACCCCAGTCGAATTGAATCTCGGAATCGACTGACAATAGGGCGCGAGAGGTAGGTGCTTATGTAGGACGTCGCGATCCTTCATCGCTCAACACTAGTAACTCTCCTTAAGGTTCCTGGTACCTTGTCGACCATGTCGGAATCGTGATGTCAGAGGCGAGAAAACACACGCTATTTTTTTTTAGATGCCATTTCTAAATAAAAACATATTTGCATAAAATAACACTTAAGATCTCTTTAATACACTTCTAAAATACGCCGAAAACTATCCTTTTCCCTTTATAATCAATCAACAGCTGTAAAATGTAATATTATGAGGCCCAGTCCTTCTGGTCTTTGCACATGCGCAGTCATTCCGCATGTCAAAGTCTGATATCTCGATCATTTTACGGTTGTTGATTGACTGTCAAGGGAAAAGAATAGTTTTCGACGTTTTTTAGAAGTGTATTAAAGAGATCTTAAGTGTTATTTTATGCAAATATGTTTTTATTTAGAAATGGCGTCTAAAAAAAAAATAGCGTGTGTTTTCTCGCTTCTGACGTCACCATTCCAATATGGCCGCGATGAGCACCCAGGAGCCTTAAGGGGATGCTGACCCTTATCGACAGAGCAATATTTTTCTGCACCGTTTTCTTTTTATTGGTTGAATAGAATAATAAATGCTTTTCCACGATTAAAGTACATATAGAAACAAAGTCGGAACCTTTCAAATTTATGTAAAAAACAAAAAAAAAGTTGTTTAACTAAAAATATTTTTTTGTTATTTACATAAAATCGAGAGGTTCCAACTTTGTTTCTATATGTACTTTAATCGTGGAAAAATATTTATTATTCTATTCAACCAATAAAGAGAAAAAGGTGCAGAAAAATATCGTTCTGTTGGTAAGACAGGACAAAATCAGCATCCCCTTAAGAGAGCTTTTTACGAGCGAAGCAGATACGAATCGATTCATCGATAGGAGATTCTAGGGAGTTTATCCAATTGAAGTAAAAACGATCGATGTTAGTGGAAATCGCAGCGATCAAAGTAACGTCTAGCGTTGACAAAAGTTATTACACAAATTCAACGTTATTCATCAAGTGATTAAAATAATGATTAAATTAAGTGGTATTCGTACTTTCCTCTTCAAAAAAATTTTTTTACTTATCCGACTTTCCTACTTTTGACATTAAAAATGCGAACAAAAATATCCTCATCAAAAATGGTGAAAAATAGCTTAAGCGACGCTTGTTGTCAAGTGAGTCCTGACTCCCCATCACACGAGAAATCTGTTTTTCAGCGAATTAACGTCTAGAATTATCCCTAGAACTCAACTCGACTCTTTCCAAAGAACCCCAAAATATTTACTCCGATCTGACAACTTCCAGAGTCGCACTTTCAGCAGACTACGCTTACCGAAGTAGCAGCGGAAGACAAATAGAATTAAAAGGCGCTCGACGTGGGTCTTAAGTGTTTCGTGCCAGAGCAAAGTCGGCAAAAAGACAGTTCCTACTCTTGCTGTTCTTCATTCACTGATTATATCTTCTGGTACCAGTTAGCGGTCGAATAAATATCCTTCTTCTCTTTTATGCGACAAACACATGATGAGAGAGAGAGAGAGAGAGAGAGAGAGAAAAGGAAGACCAGATAGAAAAAAATAGGACAATAACTCGCTCATGGGACTCCAACAATTCTCGCGAAAGATTCTCTTCTTTATAAAAATGTTTTCTCCGCTTTTTTTCGAACATCAACGCCACGAGATTGAAATGTTTCTCCGCGGCATATTCGGAGCGCAATTCATCGGCCGCTTTTCATCGTCAGTTAAAAGTCGGAGAAATACCGCCTGAGATTCTTCGTCCCGGCAAAGATACGCTGCCAATAAAACTTCCCCCTCGCTTTTCGGTCTTTTAGCGAGCACGTTTCGCTGTTAAACGTTAAGCAGCCGGTTGTAATAACGTGAGCGGATTCCCAAACTACTTCGGAATAATGCTAAAGTCTTGATCCGACGGTGTAGTTACTTAGAAAATGCTTTATACAGCAACAAAGTTGAAAAGTTCCTTTTTTATAGATAAACATAAATTTTTCCGTGGGAATAAAAAAAAATATATGAATTTATATAAAAAAAGTGTGCATTGTATAGAAAGAGAGGAAAAAAAGTTATGATAACTCGATATACTGAAACGTCGAAATCGTGAAAAGAGGATTGAAAACGAAATCTCGCACAGGCCTCCTCGCGCCTCAGAAAGGAAAGACTCGCCGGCACTTTCGCAAAAGTCCGATTCCTGCTGGTGATTCTCGAGTCACGTGCAGTCTCACCAGCGATTTTACTTGTTAGCTGCCGCCTCGACACGGCACTTTTCTTTTTGCTCGCCTATATCGGAGGGGCGCGGATCGAAAGAATTTTTGCAGCGTCATAACTCGGCGCGCGGAACTTCCGCCCGATTGGCGGACGCGTATCGCCGGCAACTTCGATACAGAAGAAGAAGAAGGTGCGACCGGCTTCCGGTATTCTGCGAATTCCACCCTCGACAACGTTGGTCAAGTGTCTGGAATCTTGCCGACGGCAAGAAAAACGAGCGATAGGAGCGGGACGGTATGCATGCCGCGCAGATTTTCCCGATTCGTTGCTTCTTGGAACCCTCTCGCACTTACTTTGATTCAATACGCGAGGAAAATAGGGAAAGATGTATAAAGGAACGTAAAATGCGCGCATAACTGAGATTTTTTTAAAATAACTGACCCATTTGAATGTCTGCAAACTCTTAATTAAATTTTTGATGAACAGTTTTTTTTTTCACATTCTATTTTTCTCAGAAAAATTTCTTTCTCTTGCGTTCTATATTTTGTTCAAAGGTATATTATGTTAAATTATAAACAGGATGATTCTAAGCGAAAAATTTTAGATGATTCTTTGTCAAAAATTAAGGGGGATCTTTTATATATAAACATATACTACTCTCTGAGAAGTTACTTCTCTAAAGAGGAGGTAAAAATGAGGTTTTTTCCTCAATTTTTGAACAAGTTAAATAATGAAAATTGGTAGATATTTTTTATTGGTAAAAAGGATATTTATTAATATTTTTTAAATCTTTCCGTATCACTATACGGGGATGAAATTAGCAACCCCTATTCAATTAACGGGTCGGAATATGATTATCTAAAAATATGCGTTTGAAAGCTTGCTTCCTTTAAAAACATTTTTTTTTCATTTTTTTCGTAAAATCAATAGTTTGCAAAAAAATTAAAATATAAAATTAAATTATAAAATTAAAATATATTATCATGCATAGCACGATTCTAAATAACATAGATTTCAAGTTGCGAGAAGTTGAATTTTAAAATACAAAAAGCATGCAAAACAAAATTATAAAAATGGAAAAAAATAAAAGAAAAACGAAAAAAAACCAAGGTTTCACCTCCTTCTTTGGAAGAGTATAATTCCTTAAAAAGGGATATAGGAGTATATGTTTATATAAAAGACCTCTCTTAATTTTTGACAAAGATCATCTAAAATTTTTCGCACTTATTTAGAATCAATCTATATATATATATATATATATATATATATATATGTATATATTAAATTAAAAATTGTATACATATAGTAAATATAGAACATATTTTTTTAGGAGATCGATACAGTATACGTTCTACGGATAGCCTGTTTTTTAATAACAACCTTCAACGCATCCTAAAAACCCTTTAAACGCTTACCCCTTTAAGCTGCAGTGTGCCGTAAGCTGATAAGCCAAAACTTGACGCATCTCCCTCATCCGACCTGTCAATCCTCGATCGTTCAATCGATCAGCAGGATGAAATACACAATTCTGTAGGCAAAAGCTACAGAAAAGCCGGCTTAATCCTTGTATTTTCGCGATATAAAAGACTCATTTGTAGTACTAACGCCGTTGGGTTGCAAGATATATTATGACATCAATGAGCTTAGACTTTATAAATGCCGCAAATGGAAAATAAAAAGAAAGAAATATAAAAGGTAGAGGAGACGATACAGAAACCAAGCAATGAGTAAATGTAAGATGGACAGAGTTACATTTAAAGCGGACGAAATTATTCGCACGCGTTGCACGTGAAAAATTGCCCTTGCAGAAGTATGTTGTTACTAAAGCAGACGTAATGCGACGGATCTCTCTCCCTCTCGACACTGCTGGAAGGGTTAATCGTCCCTCTTGCCAGAGGAAATCGTGAGGATTTCCGGTCGCGCGCAGCGACTCCTTCTCTCATCCATTCAATCCGCCTTATAAGCATAACGAGGCTCAGAGAGTCTGGAGAGAGAGAGAGAGAGAGAGAGAGAGAGAGAGAGAGAGAGAGAGCACGCCGGTAAAAAGTGATTACCTCCGACAAGGTATCATCTCCGCAGTTATCAATTTCTCCCTCCCTTCTCCCGGAATTTCGCGACCCGACGGAAGTAATATCCTTGTAGATTTCTTAATCTCACGATCCCCTTTCTCTCGATCTCCATCTTCTTCTTCTTCTTGTCGCCCTTGTGACGTTTCCGCGCCGGGCGACAGTGATAGACCACGCTGAGGACTAAATCCAAGGGAAGGATATCGTCTCTCGCAGCACCAGCTGGACGCTCGATCGAGGACCTGACTGTTGTAATCGCGATTCGCAATTATCAGATTCAATTCGTCGCTGAAGGTAGAAAGAATAGTGTACGGAACGAAGAATAAAAAAAAATCGAAACGATCAGAAAAAAATTCGACTCCGGTATTAACTACCCGAGTAGAAATTTATCCGGGCGTCCCATATTCAATACTGGCCCTGTATAGGTATTACTAAGGCATTACTAAGGCATCCAAAATAAGGGCTTGCCAAATTCAAGCCCATTTATAGGATCTAGTTTTTATTTCTTTTTTTAAACGTCATTTTGATTTGTTGCTTAGAGCCTGTCTCGGTCTGATTAGATCATTAATGTTTTTCTCAAGACATTTTAATTTAAGCCAAACTATACTCATACAGAGCTATAGTTTAAACGAAAAGTGTTATTTAATTATATGAAAAGTGTATGAAATATATTGATTAATTTAAAATCACTGCATGTTGATTTATTAGAGGAAGAATCATCACTTAACATGATTTCAATCAGTTAATATAATGGGCTAATTAAAATTTAATTCAGACAGCAATATGTTTTTTTTTTTTACCAGAACAACACAAGCGCGCGCTACGCGCGCGCCATTCTTCGGTTTTATGTTAAAAAAATGATATCTTATAAAAAATAATATAAAGTTTGTTTAAATTCGATTAATATTTTTTCACAAAAATTAATTGATTAAAGCTTTAATTTGCTAATTAAATTTTAAATTAATATGTTAAAAAATTAAAATAGTAATGTGTTGTGAATAATATGTTATAATACCTTATTTTCGAATAATATTTTTTAACAGAAATCAGCTGATAACTGTCAAAAATGTTAATCGAGTTTAAAGTATTATAACATATTATTTAAAACATTATTTTAATTGTTATAACATATTATTATTTTAAAAATTAATTAGCAAATTAACGCTTTAATCAGCTGATTTCTATCAAAAAATATTAATAAAGCGAAAATTTGCTAATTAAATATTCTAGCTTACATATATTTATATTGTGCATGTTATAATTTGGAAATTAAATTTTAAAATAATAATATGGTAAAAAGTTATAAAATAGTAATATGTTATAATACCTTATTCTCGATTAATATTTTTTCTTTCTAAAGCTATATCTTTTCGAACGAATCTCCTTCGAGTTTTAATTAATTATTAATATTAAGTCATGTATATATAGTATCGCGCGCGCGTTATTAGAGTGAAGTTGCCGATGTTCGTAGCTTCGGCCATTACCGAAACGCCGCGAGTATCAGGCAGTTGGAGCTGCGTCCCGCTGTGATTAATTAGTAAGCATAATCGTTAGAAACAATTTCTAACCTTTGTATTGTAATATTTGTCAATCGCATATCATAATTTCAACGTTAATATGTAGGCGTAATTGTTCGAAACGCATATTTCGCGAAAAATTGGATGCAAAATCTCTTGCCAACATAACCCAACTTAATCTGTAGTCGCGCGCGCGAATGTATTGCGATCCGTAGATATATCTATCGTTAATTCCAGCTTACATATTTATATTTATATTGTGTATGTTATAATGCGAAATAATAAGATTATTCTAATATATGTATGTATTTTATTTGTTACAGATAGCATTGCGATACACAGTGCGATTCACGCGTCGTGTCGGGAGTGCCGTGTAAAGTTCCGCGCGTCGGGAGTGCCGTGTAAAGTGTCGCGCGATCGTAATTATTCGTATTTTCGCGAGTGTCGCGAGTGCTACCATGGACCAAGAGAGGAGGAGGAGGCCCGGGGAGGCATCGGGCGACATCGGGGCAACTATGAGGTATGCAAAATAAAACATTTTTCTAAACTGCATTATTTATGAGATATTCGACACACACTATTCGACATAATTATGTATATACATAATTTGAATATTTTGTTTTCAGATCAATGTGCTGTACTACCAACTCCGCTATTGCACGTATCGGTGAGTGAGAAATTATTTATTTTATAATATTTCTATAGCGGTAATGGGGATATATATATAATATGTTGAAAATATTAAAATAGTAACATGTTTTAAATAACATGTTATAATGTCTTATCTGCGATTAATATTT
Organism: Prenolepis imparis; assembly: GCF_030444845.1. NCBI lineage: Eukaryota > Metazoa > Arthropoda > Insecta > Hymenoptera > Formicidae > Prenolepis > Prenolepis imparis. The sequence goes on along the minus strand of NW_028141166.1, from coordinate 4,608,236 downwards.
TTTGACAAAAATCAGCTCTGATAATTGTCAAAAATATTAATCGAATTTAAAATATTATAACATCCCTTTCTAAAAAAGATACGTTAAGTCGATTCTCGCAAGTATTGTTGCACCTTTTCTACGATGCTGATAAACTGTTTCGATTCGCATTGTGCGTTACATTTGTAGCAGGCTGTCATCGCGAGGGTTAGTAGTTTAACAGTTTGTTCAAAATAAAATTACATGTTATTTTAAATAATATGTTATAATACTTTAAACTTGCTTAATATTTTTGACAGTTATCAGCTGATTTCTGTCAAAAAATATTAATCGTGGATAAGGCATATTATAACATATTATTTACAACATATTACTATTTTAATATTTTTAACATATTATTATTTTAAAATGTAATTAGCAAATTAACGCTTTAATCAGCTGATTTCTATCAAAAAATATTAATAAAGCGTTAATGTGCTAATTAAATTTTAAAATAATAATATGTTAAAAATATTAAAATAGTAATATGTTGTAAATAATATGTTACTATACTTTATCCGTAATTAATATTTTTTGACAGAAATCAGCTGATAACTGTCAAAAATATTAATCGAGTTTAAAGTATTAACATATTATTTAAAACTAATATTATATTATTTTATTTTATTTCATTTTGAACAAACTGTCAAACCGCTAACCCTCGCGATGATAGCCTCTCGATGCTACGAATATAACGCACAACGTGAATGCCTTGATAGCCAATGAGCATCGCGGAAAAGCGACAATAATAAACTTCGACATATGCGAGTATCGACTTTACATATCTTTTTTAGAAAAGGATTGTGGTTCCTTATCTTATATATAATATAGGCTCGACTTACAAAGCCAACATTGGCTCAAGCTACAATTTTTATATTGATCCAAGTTTGGAAAACAATAAGGGTCCTAAATAAAAAAGCGCGACAATTCGAGATTGGGCCAAGATGGGTGTCCTTGGGCCTCAAATAAAAGTTAGGAAATCTTTATAAGGCCCGGTTACAGCCTAGGAAAAATTTCCACACAGGTAACAGCAGCGACAGTTTCTTTACGTTCGCTCGATATCCCGATTTCGAATATGTTTCGCGAGGGAAAGGTGGCGAAGGGATGCCAGGGTGTGTTCAGCCACTGTGCGTCCCGTTTAAGCGTCTCCTTCGAGCCTCTTGAGGGAACGATGAAGGGGAAAGGTGAAGGAGAAGGAAGAGGGAGGAGTGTCAAACGATTTGCAGAAGCAATTTGTCTGCGGCATGAAATCATGCGGCCGAGAACCCCGGTTCCTCGTTGAGTGGTTCGCGTCGATCCCGATTTCGAAGCGATTTCGAAACGCTTAATAATCTTACACGCGATATAGTTCTCCGACACAATGGAGAAAGGGCACGTGCCTAATCACGAATACGGAAGTTCCGACGAGAAGCGCCGTTATGGAAAGGAGTAGCTAGCACTCAGCTAGAGCAAAGTTCCGCAACAATGCATTCGACTGTAACATGAGGGAGTGAGAGCAGACCAGAGACTTTGGCGAGAGGTAGACGCTTCAAAGAGAGATTGCTCTCTCCGCGAATGACAACGTGAGTTTTATTAGAAAGATATATCGTGCTGTTTATTAATTACGAATGTATGAACTTAGCAAATGCAAGCGTTGTGCCGACACACGTTATTATATTTGTCCGGTGTAGGTACAGCTGTTTCATTATAGCTTGACTAATTATATGAGATACATATACGAGCGCAAAACTAATTAATCTTTAATCATGTTGGAAGCTCAAATTGGAATCTCTGATTCTAAATGTGCTTTAAATAATCATATTTGTAATTTGTGTTTTGTTGCTGTATTATTTGCAACCTATAAAGAGTTCTGTGTCAAGAGAAGAAAATTTATCGAAAAAATTAACTGTATAGTTCCATTTGTACTCTCTTGGTTTCTAAATAAGTGCGAAAAATTTTAGAAAGATGATTCTTTGTTTTGTAAAATTATAAGGAGAGTTTTTCATATAAACATATATTCCTATATCCCTCCTTGAGGAGTTACACTCCTCCAAAGGAGAAAATAAAAATTAAGTTTTATATTTTTTTATTGAAAACTAAAGATTTTACAAAAAAAATAAAAGAAATAAAAAAGTTTCTAAAAAAATCAAGCTTTCTAACACATATTTTTAGATAATCACATTCCGATCCATTAAAAGTTCTAATAAAGAATTGAATAAGAGTTGTTAGTTTCATCCCCTTATAACGATATGGGAAGATTTAAAAAATATTAATAAATATCCTCTTTACTAGTGAAAAATATCCACCAAATTTCATTTTTTTAACTTGTCGAAAATTGAGAAAAAAATTAATCTAACTTTCACCTCCTCGGGGAAGGATATAGGAGTACATATTTATATAAAAAATCCCCCTTAACTTTCGACAAAGAATCATCTAAAGTTTTTCGCACTTATTTAGAAACATCCTGTATATCGAATAAATCAATAGAAAGAAATACAAATATAAACATTTTCGATCGCGTTTTATGGGAAAGATTTATAGCCAGGAGAATTTCTTCCGTGAATTTTTACCGTAAGCTATATGCATTTGGCATTTCGTGCGAATGGTTGAATGATCAGTAACTCTATCGGATCGATGATGGAATCTGGATTCCCGATAACATTATGTATAAAATATGGACGTAGCTGGTGAACCGCGGATGCCAGTCACGGATCAGCCGCGGTTAAGCTCGACCACGTAAAAGGTTCCATTTAAATCTATGGTCCTCTATCTGGTGAGCACGCGATGGAAAATTTTCGCCATTTGCGACACGTATCGACACCCCTTCCCCCTCCTCGTTACCGCGTGATCAGCTATTATATATAATAAATAGCGCGCGGGATTAAAAAGTACATATATAAATATCAAATCATGTTCTCTCCTCTAATTAGCGCTTTAAATTATCCCCCATCCCACCTTTTTCCCTTCGGGATTGTAGCTTATTTAATTAAGCGGTTCGTTTATTACACCTCATCGGCGACGATTGATAATTGGCTAATTAACCGTCTCTCTCACATCCCATGTGCGCGCGCGTACAGATTTTTTTAAATTAATTTAAAATATGCTACATCTCTTCATTATCTGCCCCCCTTCATAGAAAAATGTAATAAAAATCATATCAGCAAAAAAAAAGGGAAAAGAAAAAGAGAGATGATATGATGCACACGTTACATGTTTAATGACTTGTTACATAATTTATTACGAAACACACAAAGAGAATAGAAAAAAAGAGCGTACATTCATCCGTGATTTTTTTTCTTTAGCACGAAAGAAAATTACCCTAGTTTACAAAAAAAATATTTTTTTCATTATTTGGAAGGTGTTTCTTATAGATTTTTGATGCTGAAAACAATATCGCAAGCCGATTTTCACCAGCACGTCAGGTTTCCGAAATAATTGAAATTTAATGTGCAAAAAATGACTTTTTTGCGATATTTTAGTTTGTTTGTAAAAAAGATCAACGTTATTTTGAAATTCAGAAGTCATGAATATATTGTTTATCCCTTATAAAATGCATTTTTTTATTTCGATATCTTACTTTTTAGTCGTGTTAGGAAGGATTTAATTACAGAGTTTTGCTGAGATAGCAAATATCCGCCTATGATGATAAAGTCAATTATAATCAAAATTTGTAGTTTAGGACTATCGATACACATAATAAGTTTCTTCCAAAAAACCTTTTTTCCTCAGGAGCATCTCCATATGAGAAGTAGTTCTCCAGCTTTAATCTTTCATAACATGGTTGAAAAGTAAGATATTAAAATTTAAAAAGATGCATTTTATAGGGGATGGACAATACATTCATAATATCTGATCAGACTTTCTAGATAACATTAATCTTTTTTACAAAAAAATCTCAAATATCGCAAAAAAACATTTTTTACACATTAAACCTCAATTATTTTAAATCTGACGTGCTAGCGAAATTTGCGGCATCGTTTTTAGCATCCAAAAATTTATAAGAAACACTTTGTCTGGTTTAAAATAATTTTTGGCTATAAACCAGTGTTACTATATAGGTGAGCCGACTGGATTTGACACTCGCAGACGATGCGAATTAAAATATATTTAATTCGAGATATTAAAGCGAAATTAGAATGTCATTCGAAAAACAATTAATCTCACATCATCGGCAATAATCTCGCCCGACAATTTTAGATTCCGCAAATGTGTATTTAACTTTTATATCGCACCGACTACAAATGAACACTCGCGGGATATTTGCGAGGAAAATATCATTCACAACCTCCCGCAGCATCAAATATAACTGGCAAATCATAGCGCGGTAGGAAGGATTTAACCTTCGCACCAGAGATAAAAACTGATGGCGTGCCCCGAGCATTATTGCGACGCGAACGGGAAAAACTACGTGTCGCATGACACATTCTTCGTGTGTTCTCCTCTTCTCTCTCTCACTTTCGCTTATTTTTATCAAGAACCCGCCGCCACCGACGCGCAAAAATAAATTGGATATATACAGCTCTGTTTCTGCTCTGTAAAATGTTTTGTTGTCGCGACAGATGGAGACGCCGCGAATTTTCACGCGGCAAAGTTATTAACATCATGAAATATACCAGCAGTATACTTTAGAGAGTGAATATATCTAAGCGATAAAAAATATACTTTGTACGTGTCGCTGAAACTCTTAGACCTCCTTTCTCCTATACTCGCTCGTCTCTGCTTAGCATTTGAAGAAACGCAATTTACATCGTTTTCGTATAATATTACGCAACGTTTATGTCATTGCGAAGGGATGTATCGCCTACATAGATGCAACTTGCAATAATATTGCTGGAATTGCAGCAACGGCTCCCCTTTTTCCTGCGTATTTTAACGCGCGAGAGAATTTGGGGTAGAACATCGGTGATACTTGTTCGGGGATAGCACATAGAATTTGTTGTATATCTGTGTGTATCGAATTTCCGGGCGAAAGCATTACTCGAAAGATTGATCGTACCTATTTGCCGACCAAACCAAATTACACTTCTGCTCGTCTCTGCCTGGCCCCCCTCTATCTTACCAGTTATTTCGCTTTCACGGTTAGTCTGGCTTATTTATGACTACCGCGATAAATAATTAGCTCCCTAGTCGCAAGATATCGAGAAACATCAATAGATCATTATCAATATCGTTCGAGAATGTAAAAGTTGGTGAGAGGGCAAATAATACTTTGTGCTTTGCACAAAAATTGATATATGTTGGAAAAATTTTATAAATATAAGATAAATGTTCTCTCTTTCTCTCTTTACGGAAATTTACGCTGATTTAAGCAAATGAGTTTTTTAAATTCAGGGGTCAAAACAAGGTAAAATTTCTTGAAATATTATAAGAATGCAATTTAATATTGAAAGTACTCACGCTAAAGGGTATCAATGAATTCTTCACGGAAGGTATCATCCATTGTTGGAAAAGGGACATCACCACCTGGCATCCTACAACGACTTCCAATATTCGTTTTATAAGGAACCTGTAAATTAAATAGCACGCCGATGTTCAAAGGAAATATTAATTAACTATATTAATATAAAAGAAAATTCTGTGATCAAGATATGCATATGTATGTATGTTGTATATATACAGGATGTTTCTTAATAAGTGCGAAAAATTTTAGATGATTCTTAGTCGAAGAAAAAAATTAAGGGAATTTTTTTCATATACTCCTATATTCCTCCCTGAGGAATTAAACTTCTTCAAAGGGGGAGATGAAAATTAGATTTTTATTTTTCTTTTGAAAACTATTGATTTTATGAAAAAAGAAATGAAGAAATTAAAGAAAGGAATCAAGCTTTCTAACAGATATTTTTAGATGATCACATTCCGGTCTGTTCTAATAAAAAGTTCTAATAAAAAATTGAATAGGGGTTGTTAGTTTCATCCCCTTATAATGATATAAATAGATTTAAAAAAATATTAATAAGGTTTAGTAAGGTTTTAAGTAAGGAAGATTAAAAATATTAATAACTATATCCTTTTTACTAGTGGAAAATATCTAAATTTCATTTCTTCAGGGAGGAATATAGGAGTATATGAAAAAAATTAAGGGAATTTTTTTCATATACTCCTATATTCCTCCCTGAGGAATTAAACTTCTTCAAAGGGGGAGATGAAAATTAGATTTTTATTTTTCTTTTGAAAACTATTGATTTTATGAAAAAAGAAATGAAGAAATTAAAGAAAGGAATCAAGCTTTCTAACAGATATTTTTAGATGATCACATTCCGGTCTGTTCTAATAAAAAGTTCTAATAAAAAATTGAATAGGGGTTGTTAGTTTCATCCCCTTATAATGATATAAATAGATTTAAAAAAATATTAATAAGGTTTAGTAAGGTTTTAAGTAAGGAAGATTAAAAATATTAATAACTATATCCTTTTTACTAGTGGAAAATATCTAAATTTCATTTCTTTAACTTGTCTAAAATTTGAGAAAAAAATTAAAAACCTAATTTTTACCTCCTCTTTGAAGGAGAGATATAGGAGTAGGTATATGTTTATATGAAAATCTCCCCTTAACTTTCGACAAAAAATCATCTAAAATTTTTCGCATTTATTTAGAAACACCCTGTATATATGTATGTATATATAGTTTTATTTAATTTTGATTACCTATACATATATAAATTACGTGGAAAAAATTTTTATATTATATATAATTTCAAATTCCCTTTGTATATTTTAATAACGAAATATCATATTTATATACGGTTACCATTAAAAAAAAGAGATACATTTTTGCCACTTTTACATCTAGATATATCCATGTATTTCTGCCATTACGGCGAACGCGCAGATGTACCTTTTATCGGATTTATCGGCCGTCCGACCTAATTCGTTTCCACGTGATTCGATTACATTGATCATTACGCGACACCAGTACACATCTATTTGCTCTCAGATTTTATCGACGGCGCAAACCGATTTCCGGCCAACCCCCATGAATTTCCACCCCCATTTTCGTTACCATCCTACACCCGTTCGCTCTCTCTCTCTCTCTCTTTCTCTCCCTCGACCATATACCGATTCTCGAAAAATTGAAAATATGACTTTTGAGTGCTGTCGCGTGAAACGACGCTCCCATTCGATGGCATGTCGTCCGCGCGAGTTTCGTTTCCGGTAAACTGCCGGCGACAAGCAAAGTCTGGATGCACTTTTCGATGAACGCAACTGCACGGAAAGCATACTGCTGCACAAAAGGGAAAAGCGAGCTATAAAAACCGGTAAGGATGGCGATACGATGGTCGGAAGAACGAAACTTGAAAAAAGATGTGACGCGCAGATTTATTAAATCTACGATTGATATATATGATGTGTAATAATTTTTTTCAAAGTAATATTTAGAATGGGTAATTAATATTAAATAAATAATCTCTCTAAATCGAAATTTAATTGCTATAAATATGTATACAGCTGGATATGTGTGTAGCTCGGCAAGATATTTAATATTAAATTCCTTATTCATATATTATAATAATTTACGTTTATGTTTACTTCACATTATTATCGTATTAATAATACCGTAACACTGCTCAAATTGCTAATTACAATTTAATATATTAAAATTGAAATTAAGCAAGTAGCGTAACTCTTTTTTATCGGGGTTCATAAACAGATCTCTCTTTTGCACGCATTTCTAATAAAATAATATATTTATAAAATATAAATGGCGCATGATAAATTCAAGTGAAATTTTAGCAACTCCGATATGAAATTTTAAACTTTTTTCAATTTCGACTTGCACAAATAATTTACGTTCTCGATAAAATCACAAAGAATCCTTAAAATTTTCTTTCCGGAGTTTAGAAATTCGTTTGCAGGAATCCGGAGTTTTTCGCAAACCAGTGACTTTGGCATCTGTTGACATTCTTCACCAAAACGAAAATAAGACGCAAAAGAGAGAGAGAGAGAACTCCGTACGGGGTTACACCACGACGAAATGTATACGAGAAATCTGAGAGAGCAAACACGGATTTATACGCCTCACGCAATGTATGTATGCACTCGCGTGACCCAACTCAGACAATATCAAGTTTCCACTCGACTTGCCTCCCGATCGAAGGCGAATATATCCTACAGTAGGATTCTTGAAAACATATGTAAACAGAAACAAGACTGTATTGCTTTGTGGGGGATCCAGTCGAATAGAGAAAGGAACCTATCTCTCGCACAACTTTTTCAAAATACTTTCGTTTTCCAATCGTTTCCGAAATGATTGGCAAAGGATCATTCCGATCCCATGAGACTAGGAAGATTTTATGTAATGATTAAGATAAAACCGTCAATGATAATTTGAAAGAAATTCATGATTGCTCGTGTTTTCGATTAAAATCGCTAATAATTTCAATAAATTTCTAAATAAAAACCAAGACACCAGGTCACTCACCTCTTACGAATCCGTTGCGTTCTAGGAAAGTTCAGTTCATAGCACAAAGTAGGCGCCAATATATAGTAATAAAGATCGCCGAGGGTCAAGTTGTCAGGATATTGTACCAATGCATTTCCGCGATCGCTCTTCTCGTGTTCAAAGTCATTGACATCACTTGCACTTTGTTTGATGCTGGAAGCTGCAACAGAAAAATCGCATTTTCGGCGTTTTTTTATCGTCATTGATCGAAAATGAAAGGAATCATCTACAATGTTACAAATCAAGACTGTCTCTTAATTACTTTTACTCCAAAAAAAGTAAGAAATTGGTTGTTTTTCATAAATAAATATGCAATGGCTGAGTGACAAAGAAGGATAAAAGAAAGAGATAAAGAACAAAACACTTGCAAAGAAACTTTTACGTTTGGAAGCAAAAGAGACGAGCAGAAAGATGGAAAGCACAATAAAATATTGGACTAACAGGTCTAAGTATCTTACAAAGAAGAAAATACTTGAAGAGGATTGACGCTCTAAAAATGTTCGCTCGATCGTACAGTCTGTTAAAAATTGAAATAAGAGTTCGAGGAGAAACTTTTCTAGAAAAAAAGAAATTTCACAGCTACGTTTCCCTTCGTCTCTCTCTAGATGGTCCTTAAACAACAAAACCGAACCGCTCGCGCGATTTCCTCGGTCGGGAAGCCCGGAATTCCTCAGCGCCGCGCTAAGCACGCGGATTCCCATCTGCGCGTCTAATCCCACTCCGACGCGTAACTGATAGAATCCCCTCAATTATCCAAATCCGATGAATAATCCAATCTGGAATTCAAATAAGCCCGGGTTGCGCCGACTGCCTAGCCCGACGACGCGACGCGACGCGACGGTGACGGGGGGTTGCGCCTCGTTGCTACTCCTACCTCGGCAGTCTCTCGGTTACGTCATCGCGACATCGGGGGATTTTACGCTACTCGCGGCTCGTTCTCCGCGACGCCGATCGACGTCCACGTCGTCGACGACCGACGTCGTTCTCCAACATCCCTACGTAATAAATGTAGAAGAATTCGACCAAATTAAATTCCTCGTGCCCCCCATTTACTTGGTCGTCGTCGCGTTCCACTTTTCCTCTCCGCCCTTTGAATAGCGAAATAAACGTTGCTCCTTTCTTCCTCTTATTTTTCCTTCGAGATCCGCTTGATCCTTGTACTCGACAGGACGAAAAAAATTATCTTACAAAAATATCTGTCCGAGACGACATTTCGCACGTCAGCTGTTCGTTTACCGACATTTCTCGAGTAATGAAAATTAAGATATAAAACTATGATTCTTAATATTCGTATAATATACGTATGTCTATATTTATATATTTAATCATTTCTTATTAGGGTAATTCTAAATAAGTGCGAAAAATTGTAGGAGATGATTCTTTCAAAAATTAAGGGGGGCTTCTTCCAAAAAGGGAGGTGGAAATTAGATTTTCATTCTTTTTCTCAAATTGTGTTTTTGTTCCATTTTTTTTCATTTACTATAATTTTGTTTTGCTAACTTTCTTTATTCTAAAATTCAACTTCTCGTAACTCGAAGCCAACAAACTATGCTGTGCCTGATAATGTATTTTTTTCGCAAACTATTGATTTTACAAAAAACATAAAAGAAATAAAAAAGTTTTTAAAGGAATCAAGTTTTTTAACGCATATTTTTAGATCCACACATTCCGATCCGTTAAAAAGTTCTAGTAAAAAATTGAATAGGGGTTGCTAGTTTCATCCCTATATAACGATACAGAAAGATTGAAAAAATATTAATAAATATCCTTTTTACTAGTAGAAAATGTCCACCAAATATAATTTTTTTAACTTGTCCAAAAAAGAAAAAAAAATAAAAACCTAATTTTCATCTCTCCTTTGGAAGAGTGTAACTCCTCAGAAAGATAGTGTATGTTTATATAAAAAATCCTCCTTAGTTTTTGACAAAGAATTATCTTCTAAAATGTTTCGCACTTATTTAGAATCACCCTGTATATTATTATAATCATGTGTCACAATTATAATATTACGATAAAATTGCAAGTACATGTAAACACCTGTAAAGAAAACATCTTACACACAATTAGTGAAATATATTGTGAATATACACACTCACCGGTAGAAACAATAAAATTGTAATGTAATTTCGGCGAATGTCCAAATAAACAAAGTTAGCGAGTAGTGCACAATCGCGGAAGCACTCGGAAACAGTTTAATGATTCGTTAATGTTCCATGTAAATTCGTTTGATCAAGCCTGTGATCTTCGGCAACCACATACGAGTAAACCCTCACTTTCTCTCTTCGTTGGCGGATTATTCATTACAAACCGTTCTCTCTCGGCTTGCACAGACTGCTTGTATTTATTCGGATTTCGTATTTATTTCTGGTTGATCAATTATATAAATGCTCGAATCTTTTACCAATTCCATCGATACGCAGAATTACAAATTGTATTTAATAATATCGTTTGGTTTGTAATATAATTCGCTATGTAATAATAGTTTCATATGATAAAAGATAAAAAACCACGTATCTCTTTGCTTACAGATAAATAAGATTACGATTTAGAGCATGTACTAATTAAGCATAGAGTCAATTAAATCCTGCTTTATGTTTTAGCTATATGTTCAAATAAAAAGATAATTAATATTATTCATTCGTGCTTTGCTCAGTGTTTATATGCTGATAGAATAGTGTTAAACATAAGGAAATGTTTCTTTGTCTGTTACTGGATAAACTTTATCTTGCAATAAGTGTTCCTTGACACATTCATGACAAAGTATGACGTTCTTTATCTTAATATGGCTGAGAAGTGACTTGTGGCTGCATCGCGTCCTTGTATTAATGTGCCAAACCAATAGTACACCGATGTACAATACACAACAATAATTATACGCTGTATACATGTGTAAATTAGAATCAAGTGAGCAATCAAGTGTCTTCAGTAACGTCACTAATCGAATCGCCGTTGCATTCGCAACAGCTTGGACCACAAATTTAAGCGCAATAAATAATTAAATATATATACATGTACACTAGCGGATCCTGACCTCGATAATAGGGCGGGGGGGGGGGGTGGTTTGCAAAATTATTTTATTTAATATTTTTAGTTTTATGATTAGCTTTTATTCCAGGATCAACGATGTCAATAGCTCTTTAATGTTTGTTTTTCTTTATTTATATTTTTTAACAAATTCAGCAAAACTGTTTCTTTTAATTTGCAGGGGGGGTTTAACCCCCCCCCCCTCGCCCAGAATCCGCCAGTGTATGTATATACATATATATATATTATATAAATATAAAGAATTTCTCGCCTAATTATTTTCATGCAACGAAATTATCTCATCATTTCGTCCTATGTCTGACTTAATCTATACTTAACTCCTTGAATGCGTAATGAGTATAATTTACAATGTATTTTATACATACATATTGTACATATTATATAGATATAAAGAATTTCGCCGAATTATGTTCGTGCAACGAAATTATCTCATTATTTCGTCCTATGTCTGACTTAATCTACACTTAACTCCTTGAATGCGTAATGAGTATAATTTACAGTGTCTTATACATACATATTGTATATATATTATATATATATATATATATATATATATATATAAAGAATTTCATTTAATTATTTTCGTGCAATGAAATTATCTCATCATTTCGTCCTATGTCTGACTTAATCTACACTTAACTCCTTGAATGCGTAATGAGTATAATTTCCAGTGTATCTTATACTTATATATATATATATATATATATATATATATTATATAGATATAAAGAATTTCACCTAATTATTTTCATACAACAAAATTATCTCATCATTTCGTCCTATGTCTGACTTAATCTACACTTAACTCCTTGAATGCATAATGAGTATAATTTACAATGTATCTTATACTTTTATATATATATATATAATATATATATATATGTAAAATATATATATAAAATATATATATATAAAAGTATAAGATACACTGTAAATTATACTCATTACGCATTCAAGGAGTGAAGTTTAGATTAAGTCAGACATACGACGAAATGATGAGATAATTTTGTTGCACGACAATAATTAGGCGAATTTTTTTATATCTATATAATATATACAATATGTATGTATAATATACACTGTAAATTATACTCATTACGCATTCAAGGAGTGAAGTGTAGATTAAGTCAGACATAGGACAAAATGATGAGATAATTTCGTTGTACGAAAATAATTAGGCGAAATTCTTTATATCTATATAATATATACAATATGTATGTATAAGATACACTGGAAATTATACTCATTACGCATTCAAGGAGTTAAGTGTAAATTAAGTCAGACATAGGACAAAATGATGAGATAATTTCGTTGTACGAAAATAATTAGGCGAAATTCTTTATATCTATATAATATATACAATATGTATGTATAAGATACACTGTAAATTATACTCATTACGCATTCAAGGAGTGAAGTGTAGATTAAGTCAGACATAGGACGAAATGATGAGGTAATTTCGTTGTACGAAAATAATTAGGCGAAATTCTTTATATCTATATAATATATATAATATATATTATATATATATTATATAAATATAAAGAATTTCACCTAATTTTTTTCGTGCAATGAAATTATCTAATCATTTCGCCCTATGTCTGACTTAATCTATACTTAACTCCTTGAATGCGTAATGAGTATAATTTACAGTGTATCTTATACTTATATATATACACTAGCGGATCCTGACGTCGATAGCTCTTTAATGTTTGTTTTTCTTTATTTATATTTTTTAAACAAATTCAGCAAAACTGTTTCTTTTAATTTGCAAGAGGGGTGGGGTTTGTAATACCTGTATACAGTGTACATGTAATACCTGTATACATATATAATATTTAGATCTCTTTTTTTAGTATTTTAAATTAATTATAAATAATAACAAAGAGGATTAGGCCCGACAAGAGAGAAAATACGCGTATGTGTGTGTTTAGAAATTTATGACATTATGACAAAGGTCAATCTTGCGTTCTCCAATTGCGTAAGATCCGCCTACCTGCGCTCTCGGGTCTCCTTAGTGGTTCCTATCACGTTTGTGGATAGTCGCAGAAGGGTGGAAGAAAATCGGGACTCCGGTGGCTGATGTTTGGGGGGACGAGGAATTCTCGTGGGGACGCGGGGGCGAGCTGAATCGAGCGAGCTTCCGTTCGCGACGGGTGTAATTTCTATTTTTTTCAATCTCGGCCCGAGGGCGTCTCGAGGGTCGATGTAATTTCGTCTTTTGTGCCAAGGGATGCCTCGCGTTTAAGACCTACCCTCGTTCATATATCTCGAAACTGGCGCGGTAGAGGACGAGCGACGACTTGGGCGAAAAAAGGGATCGATATCGAGGACCTCAGCAGAGGTAACCTGGTATAGAGGATAGAAGAAGACGTAGCAACCTTACGAGGACGCCGCTCGAATGAGAAGTCTCACAAATTAAGCACCGCGCCGAAAAAGGAAGAAGAAGAAGAAGAGACCTTCGCCTTCGGTTCGAGAGACACGATTGCCTGCGATCTTTGATCACGCAATCCTGCAGACTCGTAAATTGTCTTGCATCCTCGACGCGACGCAGAACGACGTCGAATATCCATTTTTCCTTCAACTCACTCTAGTCTACTACTTGCTTAAAGTAAGTGTACCGGTTCTCTCTTATTTTTCCAGCTTATTCCACCAGCTTTCTGAATAGCATTTTACCCTCATGTCCGATCACCGATATCAGAGATATATCGCAGTTTACCTTTTATTCATTTTCCCCTCCCATTCACTAAAAAGTTACTACATTAAAGTGGATCATAGATCGATTTTCCGAGAAGAAAAATTCGATGTATGCACATTATTTAAAGTACAAGAGATATAAACTTTTGTTAGGATGTACCGAGGAGAGAGAATAAAGGAGGAGTTTCCAGCTTCTTTTTCGTAAGAAAAGCGAGAGCTTCCAAGCGAGAAGCTTCATTTCTCGCATGATCGATGGAGTCGAGTGACGAACAAAAAAAAAACGCGGAGAGTGCCCCGCCTTCGCGATGCGTATACGCGGCTAGGCTAGAGGTTACAGGCTCCGCGGCTGGGTCTACGTCGTCATTATTACGGGACGTAATAATACGGCGCGCGATAGCAACCTGAGTTAGGCGGAGAGGGCGAAAATTACACGGCGTCCTGCGCTAGATTGCACGAAGCTCGTGATCGTAATAACGGAGTCCCGCGGGCGGGCTTTTGTCGATTGCATTTGTCCATGGATCGATCGGCCGATTGCCGTCGCATCACCATCATCAGGTCGGTCGGTTGCCTCGCGATGAGCGTCGAAGCGTCACGGACTCTCGATTAATTATATCAAAATACTACGTCATTTTTTTACCGCCGCCGTAATTAGGACGCTCCTTGATGAGAGAAGGACGACGCGGATCAGCCGAGCGGATAACGGGCTAATTAGCTGCGAATGTGAAACACCGAATGAACGCATCGTATATCGCTCCATATCGGAGGAATATATCTATCTTAATTTTCGATGCGAAACGCGGAGAGAGCCCTGGATGTGTATTAGGGAAGCGCCAAATTTAGAGGAAGGTTGGAAATGACGCGTTCATGAGAAAATTCTCGCTTCGATGAAGCGTGAACACCTTGCTTATCGCGCATTCGTATTTTTGCAATCAACGGCATACATATCTGCATATGGAAGCCCGTTCGGATTCGTTTTTTCTCGTATATTCAAAAATACCGAAAAGTTTTAATAAATATTTTTTTTTTTTTTTGAAAATTAATCCACAGCGTGCGTTGAGAAATAAAAAGAATTCGGAAATTTCAAGCATATGTACAGCGTGATTCTGAATAAATGCGAAAAATTCAAGGAAATAATTCCTTGTCAAAAGTTAAGGAGAGAGAGGATCTTTCAGATAAATATATACTCTTATATTCCTCCCTGAAGAGATACACTCCTCCAAGGAGAGGTGAAAATTAGGTTATTATTTTTTTTTCACATTTTGGACAAGTTAAGAAAATGAAATTTGATAGATTTTTTCTACTAGTAAAAAAAACACGTATTAATATTTTTTTAATCCTCTTATATTGTTATATAGGGATGAAACTAGCAACCCCTATTCAATTTTTTATTAGAACTTTTTAACGGATCGGAATATGATCATCTAAAAATATGCATTAGAAAGCTTGATTCCTTTAGAACTTTTTTATTTCTTTTATTTTTTTCATAAAATCAATAGTTTGCAAGAAAAAAAAATTAAAATACATTTCATGCACAGCACAGGTACTAAATGACATAGGTTTCGAGAAATTAAATTTTAGAATAAAAAGAGCAAGCAAAACAAAGTTATAATAAATGTTGGAAAAAAATAAAACAGAAAATTCAGAAAAAAATTATTTTGTTAGGTGAGGATATAAGAGTATATGCTTATATAAAAGATCCCTTTAATTTTCGACAAAGAATCATCTCCTAAAACTTTTCGCACTTATTTAGCACCATCCTGTACATCTCTATTTTGTGTGACCATCTAACTAATTCTTAATAAAATTTCTTCCCGCGTTATGTGTTCTCGTGCAAAACAAGTCTCACATCGTGACATCGTATAAATCATCGCGCGTTGACCTAAACGCGATTGGAATCCATTCGACATACGCGCCAATCAACTCCGTCATGTCGGGATGTGCGGATCGATCGTTTGCGCAATCACGATTAAAAGTGCAAACGCACCAGCTCGCTGCTTTAATGTCGCCACGGTTGCGGAGAGGACAGAAGGGATCAGCGCGAAGAAGGGTTAATACTTGGCGCGGTGAGTTTATCGGGGAAAGAGACTCCGATTCATATAATTTGACTTTGTCGATCGCATTTGAATAATCGATACCGACCACCGGGTGCATTCGCCACCGGAAACACAGGCGGACCCGAGAGATCGCCAGCTTAAATTAGATGGAAATTATTTCCCTCCACACTCGGTGTGTGCATACCTATATGTATAGATATATACACTCGCGCAATCAAGCGCACACACATAAACGAATAGCGTATATAATATACATATGTCAACTGAAACGATATTAAATACGTATATATATATATATATATATATATATATATATGTGTGTGTGTGTGTGTGTGTGTGTGTGTGTCGTATGCCAGGACGATGTCATCTGTGCTTGCGCCTTCAGGAGCGTGTAAATACCGCGAATGCAGTGGATTACCGATTCTTATGACGTGTGTGTTTGCACTACTTGGATGTATGCATTATATGTAAGCGCGAAAGCACGTAACGACGGTCGTAACGTCGACTTCCGCGCGAGCGAAGATCCTGGTTAAGTACGATTCTCTGACGGTATCGATGAAATGTATTACGGAATCATAGCCTCGTAAAAAAAAAGAAACATACGGCATGCTACGTAAAAAATAGTTATTCGTATGCGTGGAAGCAACAGCGGATAGTAATACGTCAAATAAATCGTAAAAATGGAATATGCAAAAACGCCATAAGAAAGATTTTTCCATTTTTATTTTTAGATCTCTTCTGATAAAAATTTATGTCGCGATACACGCATGGAATGCGTTAATATATAATATGCTAATAAAATATACCGCAAAGAAACTATAATACAATATATATGTAACACTTTTTATACTTACACTGAAGATTATTGTCGGACAACTGACGTCTCATTCTGCCTTGCGTGGTTTTCTTTCGGCTGCTCAAGCGGCACCACATGTTGACTTGTATGTATGACCATAACTTTAAAAAGAGTATGGCATACAGCATGCACACGTACATCGCACCAACTGAAACAACAAACCGTAAAATAGTATTAAAAGCAAAATATTTTAAACATCATAAAGTTAATATTTTTTATTTTTAAATGTGCTTCATATACACACATTCGCGTTGCGGAGATCTCGTCGCTTAAATTCCAGAGTGCGATATCCTATTTATATTTATCCGCAGCAATACATACACACAATCGCCATAACTTTTCATCTCTCCGCATACATGATTGTATGTATATGTAGGGTGTTGAAAAAAGGTTACATATTTTGAAAACAGATAATATTGATGAAAACAAGAGAAAATGTCTAATTAACATGGGTCCTACAATCAACCTTTGAAGATATAGGCTATCTTTTTATTTGAGCTCTTTGTCCTTTTCTCTTTGATCGTGTCACCTTTATAATGCAGTAGAGTAAACAAAAGAGTAACAAAAAGTCATATCTGCTTCCATTATGTATATTCACTGATTAAACTGCACATTCTAACAAAACTGTATTGTTCTCTTTTCAATATAATCTCACACTGATACCTACAAACCCAATGTTACTATAGCAAAACTGATAAATATTTTTTTGTTTACTGCATCGTAGAGATGACACAATCAATAAAAAAAGGATAAAGAGTTCAAATAGAGATAGCCCGTATTCTCGAAGATATTAATTGTAGGTGTTAATCAGACTCTTTTTCCTTGTTTTGATCAGTTTCTTTAATATCCTGTATAACGACCATGGATTTTTCCACGACATTTATACACAAGTGGGCCGACTGCCACTTAATTATCTATCCGATATTCCCGTTGTAATCCCGAGAATGTCCGTTATATTATTATGCGGTGCCAGTAATCGCATCGTTGGAAAACTGCCGACGCTGATGACGAAGGCGACGCCGGCACGATCCTCATATTTTCCGATATTTCCATCCAGAGCGTGGGCCTCTTTCGCGCCTCGTCCCGGATTGTTCGTATCTTAATTAAATCGCGTCTGCTACCCGAGCTATCCCGATCCGACCAAGTGACGAGATTCCGCACAGGCGGAAGGACATAATTTCAATGGAACGAAACCGTTCTTCTACCACCCCTTTTTACGCACCCTCGCACTTCTCTACCTGTAACCAGACTCTCATTTACCTGCATCCTTTAGCGCGTCCAAAGTGTCGGCCAAGATTTATATGTCCCTGCTCGCGCTATATTAATTCCTCAGGACGCAAGAAGCTGGAATTCGATGAAATACTGATATGTTGATCGATCGGGGAGAGGCGAACCGTCATTTATTTTGTTGGAATTAGTTCGCGGACTATCGAACAGGAAAATAACAGATAAACCGAACGTTGGTTATATGTGCACGTAACAATCGGCGGCAGGGACGGCGCAAATCACAATCGTTGAAGCGATCGAAAGCGACAGCTCTCCATCCACCTCTCCTGCCACCCTCTCTCTCCCCCGGTCGCAACATCGACGGGCGATAATGGGGAAACGAGAGAGAGTGAGAGCCCGGAGCAAATATTACACGACGATGGTATCGTTCGTTAATGTATACACGCTCGTCGGCGATGCACGAAAGCGTCAAAGCACTTCCGCGAAATATGCGTCGCGGCTGCGTGTATTTGCCGCCCCCGCAGGACCGTGGCACGCCAGCTAAACAGCTTTATTATAGATCGCGAAGCAATGGAGACTATCCTCGGAGTGCACTCCGACAACGAGTCACATATACATATATATATATCCTCGCCTCTCGTAGTTCTTCCCGTTTTTCGCGCTCTTCGGCGCTTTCCTCCGCAAGACGTCGTTCTCGTAAAAACGAAAAATCCAACTGATAGATGCCAGTGTCCGGGGTAAAGTGGGAAATCTAATAAAGTTGAAGTGTTTTCCAGGGGTTCATCTCGATCTTGTTCGACAAGTGCCAAACTGCATTAGGCGTTCGACAGTCAAAACGCGTTCCGGGACGCGTTTTAGTGCTCCGTTTATGGCTTGTCGTCCGCACGAGTATTCTCCTGGCGACGTATCGAGTGCTCGTACATGCCAAGGTAATTGCCAAATGTCGTGACACGCATATATATATATATATGCACATATACAGGGTGTTTTTAAATAAGTGCGAACAATTTTAGGAAATTATTCCTTGTCGAAAACTAAGGGAGGTTTTTCATATAAACGTATATTCCTCATATATCCCTCTCTGTGGAGTTACACTTCTCCAAAGGAGGAATTGAAAATTAGGTTTTTATTTTTTTCTTGAAAACTATTGAGTTTATGAAAATAATATAAGAAATAAAAAAGTTTCTAAAAGAATCAAGTTTTCTAACGCATATTTTTTGATGATCACATTCCGATCCGTTAAAAAGTTTTAATAAAGAATTGAATAGGGGTTGTTAGTTTCATCCCCTTATAACGATACGGGAAGATTACAAAAATATTAATCAATTAACAATTAAGATTTAAAAAATATCCTTTTTACTAGTAGAAAATATCCATCCATTTTTTTTAACTTGTCCAAAATTTGAGAAAAAAAATTAAAATCTAATTTTTACCTCCCCCTTTGGAGGAGTATAACTCCTTAGCGAGAGACATAAGGAGTGTATGTTTATATGAAAAACCCCCCTTAATTTTTGACAAAGAATCATTTCCTAAAGTTTTTCACACTTATTTAGAAACATCTCTTTTTCTTTAATTCTTTTTTGTTCCCCAACATCTTTGCTTCCTCCTCATGCTATTTCCATGGAAGGTAGATATATAAATCTGTTGCGAAACAAATCTACCGAGTGGAAACCGCAATCTAGTCCAGATCTCGTTATCCTCGTAAAAAGAAATTCTAATATTGGCCAAGCGGCGCAAGGTCGAGTGAATCAGTCCATTTGTTCATTTAGTTTTAAAAGAGTGAGAGAAATGTATTTTCTGGAAAATTCAAATTCATAAATTTTTCAAAGTTAACAAGCTGGAGAAATATGATTAAATGTATCATCTATTTTTTAATATTGCCTCGTTTCTTTTTGACATATTTACTTTCTTCCCCGTTAAAAAGATCGTAACACAAACAGCCTTTTCTTTCTCTCCGAATAATATGTAATTTTTCAAGCATTTATTTTTTACCCATTTGCCTTGTTTCGACAGAAGGGTATATCTCTTCGTCCGAAGACTAACGGGAATTAAACTCACCGTCTCATCTATATCGTTCTGCAAAGTTATTTAGTGCAAACGCGACGGATATCCTTCGAACGTCTCCCAAAGGTACAGCTCGACGGAAGATTACCTTTCACTCTTTCGCCAAGTCATTAAATTCCCGCATGTTCGGCGAAGGCTATATTTCACTTGATTCCCAAAAAAAAAGAAAAATAGAAAATTGTCGCGACGAAATGCCCTGCAGATAGCGAGCAAGACTATATCGCGCCGGTGCACCCTGTGTATGGTCGATGCGTATCGACGGGAAGAGTGCATTGTGCTACTATTGGGTGCCTGATAGGGGTGACGTTACCGCGTGTGAAAATAGTTCCTCAATTTTCCACGGCCGTTCGCCGAACTGAGAAATTGCCAGTTCTCGCCCGGTGGACTATTGTCGTTCTGATACATCTCGAGACCCACAATTCCCGACCTCTCGCCAACCCATTTTCAGCCCTTTCGCACCCCATAGATGTTCCACATGTTCGACAAGACTCGATGCATGCCATAAAATTTTAAGTCAAACTCGTGTAGGTGCAGAATTTAACGTCATCGGAAATTTAGGAAACCTTGAGCTCTCTGCAATCTACAATGACATCGAGAATTAAATAAAATAAAATTCTTTTGTCATCCCGGAGAGATAAAAATACAGATATAAAGATCCCTCTTTCCTTATTTCATAGTGTAGGTAATTTACTCGTACGATGCTAATAAGATCTAGATCCATTCGGTATTCCAATCAGGGACGCAAAGGAGCATTTTTGTTTGATATTTGGTATTATTACTTTTCTCTTCAAGTACCACGCGCCGTGATATGTTACGGCGAGAGGTAAGAATTCAGAGTTCTCTGCAAACGTCATCTGTCTTTGCTTCGCGCTCGCGTTGGCGGAACTTTTTAGATACACCTCGTACAAGGTTAAATTAATGTCAGCTCCTGAACGAACGGAGGAACAAACAGCGAAACACAATTTCCAGCGAGAGACCGCGCTTGGTATAACATTCCCCGGCGAATTTCATCGTGCACGCTCCCGTGCGCGCACGACAAGTATAAAAGAAAGAGTCAGATCAATGATCAAGACTTTCTTTCACGGAAGACACACTCGACGATACGTTTTCTCGTCGGCGAAGCTCAAGCATCGCCAACTTTTTCGTTTCAAAGCGCGCACGAAAATAGTTTCTAATCAAAATGCATCAATTCGCATTTCTCATATCGAACGTATCGAGGTGAAAGGGAAGAAAAAAGA